>NC_141106.1:12952026-13282026 GCF_041138505.1 Cibotium barometz | reverse complement strand
TTGGCAAAAGAGGGGAAAATTTTTCTTGAAAACTAATTAAGAATACTAATCATTTTGCTAATCTAATATGTCATATGGTGTATAGCTACTAAAAGGATGATGGGTGGCTCTAATACCAACTTAGGATTTGCATCTAGAGTTGATTAAGGTGTGTAGAAATTAATTAAACTCATCATCTTAGCATAATGATAATCGTAATGATAAAAATGAAGCATAATGACTCATATGTTTGATCCATTAGATAGAGTGTCTTTTTTGTAGGCTTGAGTACATCTCCATTAGCCATTAAACATGGCCTTGCATAATCTTTCTTAAGCATTCCCTAATCTTTTCTAGATTTGAGCACCATCACTCTTAAAGTGAGCACCCATTTGGAATCTTTTCCCACTTCTTCTAGGTGCCTACTTTTGGCTTGGCCTCCACATGGGCTGGCCATTTCACATATTTCTCATCCTTTGGGCTCTCCTTGACTCTTTGAACCAAAACCTCTTAAATTTGTTATATGTGTGTGTGTGTGTGTGTGTGTGTGTGTGTGTGTGTGTGTGTGTGTGTGTGTGTGTGTGCATGCGCGTGCAAATTCTACAATTGAAGGTTTCAAAGTTCCTAGACTTTGGGGTACTTTAGTTAGAAAGACCTCCAAGATTTTTAAAATTATTAAGAAGTAGTGTAAATTTTTAGATATGAAAGTTTTCACGATTTGGGTGATTAACTTGTTTTGCATATTGTTTCTAAGCATAATTTTTTGTCAGGTTGACAAGCATGTTTTCGAGTGTTTTGGTGATATTTCATCGGTAATATTCGTGAATCAATGTTGAAGAATTACATTAAAATGGTAATTTTTGCCTTGATTTGAGGGGGTATGTTTTAAGCTTGGTAGGCAAGGTAGAAAAATCAAGCCAGATTAATCCAATATTACTTGTGTTTTTTTTTCGTATTTCATCAATAATATTCGGGAATGAATGTTAAGAATTACATTAAAATTTTAATTTATGCCTTGATTTGGGGGGGTATGTGTTAAGCTTGGTAGGCAAGGTAGAAAAATCAAGCCGGATTAATTCAGTATTACTTGGGTGCCTAGAAGTACTAAATCTTCTTAGTTACTAAGGCAATGATATGATAATTTAAGTAATAAGAAGCTCAAAGATGCTCCCACTTGATGTACCTAAATCCTCTTAGTTATATGTAGGGAATAATATCATAATTTAAGTAATAAAAAGCTCAACTATGCTCCCACTTTATGTACATAAATCCTCTTAGTAATAAGTAGGGAATGATATGATAATTTAAGTAATAATAAGAAGCTCAAAGATGCTCCCACTTGATGTACATAGATCCTCTTAGTTATCAGTAGGGAATGATATCATAATTTAAGCAATAAGAAGCTCAACAATGCTCCCAGTTGATGTACATAAATCCTCTTAGTAATAAGTAGGGAATGATATGATAATTTAAGCAATAAGAAGTTCAACTATGCTCCCACTTGATGCACATAAATCCTCTTAGTTATAATATCATAATTTAAGTAATAAGAAGATCAACTATGCTCCTAGTTGATGTACATAAATCCTCTTAGTTATAATATCATAATTTAAGTAATAAGAAGATCAACTATGCTCCTAGTTGATGTACATAAATCCTCTTAGTGATAAACAGGGCATGATATCATAATCTAAGTAATAAGAAGCTGAGCTATGCGCCAACTTTGAGGCACATAAATCTAGCACCACCATGGCACCATGAGAAAGTGTGGTGCACATTTTACCAATGGGCAGACAGCAAGTGGGCGGATGGGAGGTTGGGTGCGAAAGCAAAAGTCAATCTGGAGCGTTGAAGTTGGTGCGTAACGGCTTGGACCACACATCAAGATCGTGAGTTCACTAACTTGACCTCTTGAGCCAATCACCCTTCAGCAACCCCCCCATTTAACCCAACCACCCCCAAAAGGCAAGCTTGACGCTCTCATGAACGTGCACATGCACCCTGCACGATTCCCCTTGGATTAACTAAATCAGCAATAACGTTGCATAGCTCTTAAATATTAATAGGATAATCCATGGCCTTATGTATTAATTATTATCAACACCATTGCATGATGTACTCTGTATTGCACACCCCTCTATGTGCATTTATAGTAAAGCCTATGCTTGTACACAAGCTTTACCTTGCCTTTGTCACTCCCCCTCTTTTTTTTTTTTGGGGAAACAATATATATATATTACAAAAATTCTTTACAATATGACCTTCACCTGATTACATCAAACTACAAAGCTCTATCCCCCTTCTTACTTAACATGATTTGTCACTCCCCCTCTTCTACTTTTCTTTTTATTTCACCCCATGGTCGTATGGGCTCTTACGTGCCTTCCAAAGAGTATCCTCACCCCAACTTAGATAGTGTTGAGCACTTAAGAGACCAACAGAGTAATATCTATCCGCATCCTACATTAAACCATTCGTCCAACATAAATTAATGTAAACATCATCACTTTCTAACATTCATGATGATTACAAAAAACATGTTTGTTTGGGTGCATTATAAAAGGAACCTATTTTCTAATCTGGGTGATCCACCTAGAGATCCATACCTAGTTGACTTCATCCTTAACATTGATAGGTAGTGTAAATATATGTAAATCACATTAAAAACCCAAAACCCTCTAGTAAGATTGTCATCAATCTTCTTGACCATGGAGTATGTGCATAAGAGTTGTGCCTCTTAAACATATGAGTGAATGATTCAAGGTATATTTTTAACCAATAATAATAATAATCTGCCTATAACAAGCAATGGGCTGAGCACATTATCGATGCCATAAAAAGTACACTAGTACATAGTGTTCAAAAATGTTACAAGTGCGAAAGAATCTTGCTTTTTAAACCTCTCATTTATCTCTAATTCTTTGCAACACCATGCAATATCCAAAACCAAAGTGCTATAATTCATTTATCTCTAATTGTTTACAACACCATGAAACATACAAAACCAAAGTGCTATAATTAGTCAAAGTTTTAATATTTGGTAAAAAATAATGGCATTTAATCCTCCACTCATAAACCTATGAAAGGGATCATATGATATATTAATCTCTATATAACCTCATATTTGAAATGAATGTGTAAATAGATAAGGGTAATGCAAAAAGCCTCAGCATAATATCCTACACTTTATCATCTATTTGAAAATGAATATTAGTAAGGATGCATATGAATGATATAACATAAGCTTTAATGTATGCAACAAATATAGTTGTCTCATATAATTGAATCACCACCAAGTTTTTAGAGATATCCAAATATGACTTAAAACAGTACCTGAAAATGTTCAAAAATAGCATACATTATATGTTGAAAATTAGCTAGGATAAAACTACTAGATTGTATAAGACCATATTAGGGAGTTTGAAAAAATCCCAATTTCCATTTTGCAAGATCAAAAGTTTGGGGGCATGGTTCTCCGAAAACTTTGGAATCGATATGCTCAAGATATACCAAAAGTAGATAGAAAAGAAAATTCCCAAAATAACGGGATTTTCCCAAATTCCCTAATATGGTCTTATATGGCGTTGATGAAAAATGTATTGACTTGAAGTCAAGCCCAAGAGCCTTGGCCTTGTCTGTTTAATGTATTGATCCATATCCTAGTCTATTTCACATGATTGGGCCTTGGACTTGACTCCATGACTTTGGCAATCACATATTGGTCCAAAACCATTGGCCAAGTCTCTTTATAATCAAATGTTGATCCTTAGATTGGCCTCTCTTGTATGGCCTAGTCTTAGACTTAAGTTCAAGACTTTGGCAAGCACTTGTATACTTACATATTTTTAGGTGAACCCCCCGAGCGCGCAAGCAAAAGCTGGTTACACGTTGGTTATTATCATAGTCTTAGACTCAGGTCCAAGACCCTAGGCCTTTTCTATTTCACCTATTCGTCCATAGCCTACTCTCTTCAACTTGGTTCCATGACTCGAGTGTATTTGACACCATTGATAAATATGAATCTTGGCAAGACTCATATTTGACACAATTGCTAAATAGAAGTCTTGGATTTGGACTTGAGGCGGCCAAGTCTCTTTCAAATGTTGATCCTTGGATTAGTCTCTCCCTCATGGCCTAGTCTTGGACTTAAGTCCAGGACCCTACTAGGAAGTACATGTTGGATTCTTGGTCCAAAGCCTAGTCTGTTTATTTTTCTCCCCTTCATTCTCATATACATTGTTACCTAATTTCCTTCCCATGGCCTAGACTAGGTCCATACGCTAGTCTAGGCCCCATCATACACTACTCTCTTTCTCATGGCCTAGTCTTGGACTTGAGTCCATGACTATGGCAAGCCCATAAGGGTCCATAGCCTACTTTCAAGACTCTTGGCCTTAACTCTTTTAAATGTTGATCCTTAAACTAGTCACTCTCACGTCACCTAATCATGGAGAAGGGGGGGGTGCACATATTGGTTTTTACTATATGTCCAAAATCCTTGGCCAAGTCTCTTTTAAATGTTTATCCCTGGACTGCTCTCTCTCGCACATGGGATAGTGTTGGACGTGATTCCCCAGCCTATTTATCAAGGCATAGTCTTGGACTTGAGTCCAAGACCTTGTGGCAAGCACATATTGGTTTGTGCCCATACTCTTCAGCTCAAGTCCAAATACTTGACCTAGTCTCTGTCAAATGTTGACCCTAGGCTTGGTTATTGCCAACCCATAATGTATCAAATGTGGAGACTTGATAGCTTTGTATTGTGATTCCAAAGAACATATATAATGAAAATTATAGTCTCGAGTCTCTTGTTTAAACATCTTGCAAATATGACTAGTGGCTTTAATACTCGTGCTTGAGACCAAGAATCTTGTTGCGAAGCTATGGCATTTAAACTTTGCATTAAGGAAAAGTTGTGGGAAGAATGGAAAAGTTTTCTCTACTAAACCATGCATTCATTGTCACAAGGAGTCTCAATTGGGGAATCATGTGTATCATTCTCTAGACGAGAATGTTTCAATAATGAACTATGTTTTTGTTGAAAGAGCAAGTGGTGGGGTAAATTCTTGGAGCAAGGGGGAGTGGTTTGTGACCCCCAAACATTTATAGGGGTTACATAAGTCTTTAAGGGTTGAGATACATTGAATAAAGGGTTTACCTTATATTATTATACCATTTTCATGTGTATGCTGCGTACTCCATGCCAAACTACCTTTACGAATTGTGGTGCTTATAATTCTAGTCCTAGAGAAATGGTTTATGTTGACACATTAATATACATCAAATTGATTTGATTTATCTCAAAAGCAATGTTTCTTATTTAAAGGACTAATCTTGGAATTTATAGCCAAAGGTTGCAATCATCCCCCTTTTAGGCCCCTTTCTCCATAGTACCTTTCTCCTCTTCTTTAAGGATTTTTTCCCATTTTACACACACACACACACACACACACACACACACACACACACACACACACACCCTTTGAAAAGCCATATTTGGCAACCATCTACACCAAGACCCCCTTATGTAATCAAAGTGGGAATCTCAAGAATATTCTTTGAGAATATTCCCTCATTTTAATACCTTTTTCTAAATTTAATCACATTAAAAAGCATTGCTCACAAGCTATGTTAATGTACTATTTCTAGTAGCATATAATCACCTCGTATGAAGCTTAGAGTGATTCATTAATAATGACAATCATTATAGAGAAATAATAGTAAAATACTTATGGTTTAAGAAGAATTCAACCTTACATTAAGCTCTATCATGCTAATTGGTGGGTAATGAGAGAACTAGATTTCTTGATCAACATAATAGAGCAATTGGATGGTCAAACGGTCAAAAAAGTTGTAACTAATTAAATCTATATTTCCTTACATGATTCTTAGCTATACTCTAGTCATTAGACTAGCCATTGAACTTTTGGGTATTTACGGTTTTTACTTTATTTGGATTAATGCTAGATAGAATCGAGAATTAGATCAACTGACCAGTAGGGTAGGCATTCCTGATTTAGTGTCCTACTTTACTAATGAAACTATTGGAAATCAATGCTCCACCCTCATCATTGTCATTGTGCAGGTGACAAGTTGCTATAAAGAAAGGCCTTTAATGTTCTAGTTGGTCCTAGCTAAGGATAAGTCCCATCTCTTTTGAACTTAATATATGGCCTTCTAAAAAATCTCTCAAGTATTGCTTCTTTCCCCTCAATGCCACTTATCTCACTTCATCATCGCATCCATCAATCAATGACATTAACTCTCCCCTAGCAAACTTTTATTTACAAGGGCCACATCTTGTACTAATAGGGTCCACACCTTGACATCTATTTCAAGGCTCAAATGGGGTCTTCCACTTCTCCTACTTCCAAGGTTGTGCTTGTTTTTGTCAATACAATTTCAGGTGTTGTCTAATGTGCATCTTTACATGTTTATTCACTCGTTCCGTCTAGAACTCTTTCTTGGTGATCTCTTGCTATCTTTATGCTATCAAGTTTTTGTTTGGATCATTAGTTAAATAAAGAGTTAAATAAAGAGTGCACCCTTGTTAACTCTCTGCATGCTTGTTTTATGCTATCAAGCTTTTGTTTTGATCACTAGTTAAATAAAGAGTGCACCCTTGTTAACTCTATGCTTGTTTTATGTAATCACCAATTATCTAATGACTTACTTTTCTAAATTAGATGGTACTAAACTACTTTATCCAACTATACATGTGATTTGAAGTTATTATAACATAAAATACAAATATAAAGAGTCCTGACAAGGATAGCATCACCAAGGCTATAAACATAAAGATAAATACTTGGTTTTAAGTTTTCATCAAGATAGTGAAAGCATCTCAATACAAACTAGACATACTCTAGCCAAATGTGTGGGTTAATCCCTTGATGAAAGGAGGTAAAAGAAATTAATACACACAAAGAAGAGTGGGCTGATTTCTTTCATTGTTAGAAAACAATGTGAGTGGCAAAGTAGAGCATGGACACTACCTTGTGTGTGTGTGTGTGTGTGAGAGAGAGAGAGAGAGAGAGAGAGAGAGAGAGAGAGAGAGAGAGAGAGACACACACACACAGAGAGAGAGAGGGGGCATTCCCAATGCCTCGGCGACTGTTAAGGGTCAACCCTAACTCTAATCACTGCTTTTTCTCTTGTTACACAAAGCTTGCCAAGGTTATTTACCATTTCCTTTAGCTTTTTGGGAGCACAAAGCAAATAATATAGCTATGATAAGCTCAGCCTGACTCATGAACTTCTCGTGGCCTTAAGCCCATCAAATCATGAAGCTTACCTTTCACATGCGATTAAACGACTCTGCACAACGCCTTTTTCTTGCTAATTAAACCTGCAGTTTAGGGTTTGCATCCACAACGGAGGGTTAAGGCCATGGTCACACGCAAGAAGAAGATGAGAAATTCATGATTCAGTACGACTCTCTTGGCACTCGTGGCTGCAGGCTTTTGCTAATATAATTATTCAAGCTAATTAAGACTGTTTAACCAGATCAAAGCAGGCGTGTATTATAATACGTGCTTGGATTTGGACGTGTTATCCCCTTTGATGATATCATTATGTGGAAAGGTAGTCTTGAACAGCGCGTGATCGCCTTCCCACGCAACTTAGATGTGTGATAATACTAATACTGCACTTTGTTTCACGTTAAATACAGAGCGATTAGCTATATAAGCTCCTCCCTAATCAGCACAGAAATGAGATATGTAGGTATGATTATAATGCCGATTTAGGTGAGAAGCTGATTAATCTAATGAAACACGTGGGAAATCCAAGATTAGGGCTGGGCAGCCGCTTAATACTGTAATAATCATGATCAGTATAATTATAAAGAAGAACCTTATCCTATAATCTTATTTGGTAATGTTTTGATGCTATTTAGTTATACATAAAGACTTAACAGTGGGTGCTTATATTAATCTATGCAGGGCTTGAGCAAGGATCAGCTGCAGGAGAAGCCGAAGATCCGATGTATGGTAGATGTCGAAGGAAAGGTGAGGATTAGGGTATGATTTAGATTAAGCGAAGGTGTAATTAAGGATCTAAGGGAAGGCTGACAATGCTAATTTGATAATTATGATGATGATTAGCAGGGAAGCTGCTGATTATTCACTTTCGGGGCGATTGAAGAAGGCAGGGGAGGGCAGGAGATCTACTGGTGGTGGTGGTGCTTCATCATCAGGGATGCTTGCAGGGAGTATTCCGGGATCTCATGGGAGCAATATTAATGTAATTGCCACTCCGTGCGCTGCATGCAAGCTTCTGCGGCGGCGCTGCGCGCAGGAATGCCCCTTCGCACCCTACTTCTCTCCACACGAGCCCCACAAGTTCGCCAGCGTCCACAAAATCTATGGCGCCAGCAACGTCTCGAAGATGTTGATGGTAAGAGCACACAATCTCGCTACCCTAGACTTTCGTGCGTGTGCGTGTGCGTGTGCGTGTGCGTGTGCGTGTGACAGAGAGAGAGAGAGAGAGAGAGAGAGAGAGAGCGCCACCAACCTCCTCCTTTAAGGACTTCAACTTAGAACATCACCATGCAATGCAGATTATGCCTCTCCACACAGAGAGATAGAGAGAGTGTCACCAACCTCCTCCTTTAAGGACTTCAACTTAGAACATCACCATGCAATGCAGAGAGAGAGAGAGAGAGTAATATTAATGATGGAGCATAGACAAAGAGAGAGAGAGAGTAACATTAATGATGGAGCATAGACAATGAGAGAGAGAGAGAGAGAGAGAGAGAGAGAGAGAGAGAGAGAGATTGATTTTTAACATTCATGGTGACCAATGGAACATAGACAACAACTTGGGGGAGAGAGAGAGAGAGATTTTTTAACATTCATGGAGTGACCAATGGAGCATAGACTTTGAGTTGTTGCGTCATTCAAATGACACCAACAAAAAATCAAGTAAAATGTCATAATCCTAAGTCTAGGTGCCCAACAAAAAAGAAAATAGAGTCCTATGTTTAGAGTCTCTTTGGAGTCTCTTTGGAGTCTTGTACATGCACAATGATTAGAGGTCGAGGTTTCACTGTTGCTTTTGCTGCTTTAGGATGCCTAACAAGGGTTTATTCCTCTCTCACCTCTCCCAAGGAACCCTTGGAGGAATGCCCATTTCCCAACCTTTAATGCTGCTTTGACCTTCTTAAGTTCTTTCTCCCTTCTACTTTAATCGTGTCAATTTAAGCCCCTAGAAAATCAATAAGGTGGTGCCCCTTAGGTTCTTAGATGAAGAGGGTAGTGAGCTTTAGATTCTTGCATCTTTTGAGGATTGCAAATCTTTGATTTCTTGCATCAAATGAATTACTTGTGTATTTCTTTCCCTTTGTAGATACACACACACACACTGTGTGTGTGCAACCCACGGCTGGTATGACTAACTCTTTTATGAAGAAGACTTGACCTTATTATAACTAGAGCTTACCTTTTGTGATTGGGAGTTTCTTTACACATGAGTCCAAACATGGGGCTAGTTCGACACACAAACATGTAAACAATAGTTAAATAACAAAGGGTAATAAGGCATTGGTGATATCATACATATCATACAAGAAGGTATAGACTAAATCCCATATATAACACATATGTATGCATGCACTTGTTTTTTAAGAGGTCATGGACACATGTTACTTTCCATGCATCAATTGAGAGAATCCCCTTTTTTTGAGCATATGTCATGTATCCTAGTTGTTCTTTTAAGAATGAGTAGCTTAGATTGCTTGATGGAAGAAAATCAAGGAAATTTTATTTTAACACATTAATGTAGTTTATTCCTTACATATACTTATTGGAATATTTCCTTCCATTTATAACAGTTGTTGTTAGAGCCTCTTATAAATCATGTGTGTGTGTGTGTGTGTGCATGCGTACGTGCGTGCATGCATGCATACGTGCATGCATGCGTGTATGTATGTATGTATATGTATGTATATATATGTGTGTGGATATGTATATGTACACACATACATATGTATGTATGTATGTATGTATATATATGTGTCTATATAATATGTATGTATGTACACACACACACACACACACACACACACACACACACACACACACACACATATAGAGAGAGAGAGCTCTAACCATACCTCAAAAAAAAATGGCCCTTTAGTTAATTTTAAATCATACTAAAAAATAAATTAACTGACATGACCATCTACCACCAGTGTATTAACAATTTGAATCCTCACTTGCCCCCTTGTTCCTAAATTTAATTCCCCTTGGCCTTTAATCTTTTCTCCAGTGGTTTTTCATACCATAGCCTGCCATTGATTTCCTTCTTGTTCTTTGGCCTCCTCTTCAATAGCCTTTGGTGTCCTACCTTGGCCTCCTCTTCATTAGCCTTTGACATCCTACCATGGCCTCCTCTTCCTCTTCATTAGCCTTTGGCATCCTACCTTGGCCTTTGATTTCATCTCTCGACCTTTCACCTCTTGTTAACCATTCACTTTATCCCCTGTTAAGGAAACCATGCCCTAACGTGTTGTGGAAAGTTTCCTATCTGACGAGCTCGAGCATGACTCAAGAGCTCCACCGTAGCCACTCATCATCACTGCCACCCTCCCACACTCGTTGTCATACCGAGGCGATTTCTCTAATCCTATGGGTGATGCAAGCTCTCTCTCGAAGATCATGTGGGATCTCTGCGGAAGAGGATTGTGTTGGTTAGCCTAATCACGAGAGAGAGAGAGAGAGAGAGGAAGCACGAGGGAAGCAAGAGGGAACAAGTGATTAGCACTAATCACTCCCAAACCCTAACCCTAAGCACACCACACATGCTAGATTAGAGTTGTGTGTGTGTGTGAGAGAGAGAGAGAGAGAGAGAGAGAGAGAGAGAGAGAGAGAGAGAGAGAGAGAACACTCCACTTCTATTGCACAAATGGGAGAATATGTTACAAATAAGAGAAAATGGCTTTTATAGTTCCAAGCCTTTTCCCACTAGGCCGCCCGCCGCTGGGAATAAATGACCCAGGGCACTCAAAACATAGTTACAAGGCTTTTCTCTATGGTTTGGCCAACTGACCAAGATCTCTTTTCTGTCCATCGAAGCTCAATACTTGGGATCGTCTTTAGGGTGTTTCCCTCATCAAATGACAAGATTTATAATATATAGTGCCGGCACCCATTACATAAGTGTGCGGACATAGTTGTCATGGGAATGTGTTGACTAATATGTGGTTAACATACTCCCCTTCCTAAAGTCGATCGCGTCCTCGTGATTGATGAGGGGTTGTCAAGGAACGCAGGGAAGTGTCTCACTTGGTTGGTTCTCCTATCTCTCCGGAAACGAGAGGGGGTGGAGGAGTTAGTATTATGGAAAGAAGTTAGTAAAGTACTGGCGTGATTAAGTATCTAGCTAGTCTTATGGTGGGCACTTATGAGTTTGCTTTTTTGTATTTTCCCAGTACTACTCTTTATTTTTTTGTTGCCTTTGTGGTGGGACATCCTCATTAGAGGAGTCAGAGGACTTGAAGGAGTAGACTAGCATGGAATACTTAATGACCAGTATCCTGGTGGTGGTAGGTGGTATGATGAAAGAGGAGTTAGTAAAACAATGGTATTAGTAAGCAAGTGGCGAGGGGCAATTCCAGAGGGGGACAAGGAGGCAACACGCATGGAGCCTTCTTGCGCTCTGAGATTGTGTATGACGATGGTGATGTACATGAAGCTCTAGCATCTTTGTCAAGATAGTGTGATCTTGGCTCCCATGGAGGTATCGGTTTACGGTGTTCTCTCTTTTTCTTTTGGTGTGTTGTCTTCTTCTATCATTGAAGCTTTGGGATTCTGTGTTGATAGGAATGAGAGTTGATGGTGAGGATCAAAACATGTGGAGTCGAAGAAGAAGTTAAGTGTAGGATTGATTAGGCACATAAAGCATAGTTATTTGGGTGAAGCAAGGGTGATTAAGAAGATCCAAGAGGCGATGGGTCGTACCATGGACTATTAGCTTGCACCCACCATGGTCCCCCCTTCCAAAGATGTACCTGGATGGCTGTCATGAGATGAAGCTTTATGCAGCGTGTGCACATAGGGCAGTGTGTGCACATAGGGCAGAGCCCAGTGAGATTTACATGTGTTGTGAATGGGCAAGGGCAAAAGTTGTGCCCGTGGTCCTAATCACCTAGAGACTCTCTTTTTTATTTTACATGTGTTTATTGGTCAGAACCCCTAAAGAGGGTTTTATACTGAGTAACCCATTTGGCTAGATTTGTGAGCTTACCTTTGAGTGTATCTTTGAGTGGCTGGATAAGCTCGGCCATGTACAGCACTTCCCCTTTGTTTGGTGCCGAGGTCGAGGGGCGGGGTGGAGCACTGTGGGGGACGAGGCTCAGTGGGGGAAAAGGGCTAGACAAATTGAGCTTTGGAGTTCCCATGGGTTGGGTGTGGGCAAGTCCGTAGAATTTTATTGAGAGGAGGGGGGACTTGCCTACCCATTGGTCGCAAAACCATCTTTGTCGATTAGCCAGGTAATGTCTTGGTTGGTGAGGTATGGGCGAACTATGGAGGGTTAAGCCATGGGAGCCCAAATGATAGTTCCCATCATGAAAGCCTTGGGTATCTAAGAGGCGTGTGGGCACCCATCGCTGCCAATTGATGAAGGTCCTTTGGTTATCGAGGATTTCGGGCTTTTTGTTAATGAGGCTTTGAGTTATGATTTGGTTGTCGACACGGAGGATAGGCTTTGGATTATGGCTTTGGAAGCCATAGGCATGTATTGCCATCGTGGAAGCCTTGAGCGTTGAGCACCCAGCTTTGCTAGCTGCATTGCGCTTGGGGTGGCCTAATCTGTGGCTTTGGGACCTTTTGTCGCGGCTTCTTGGGGAGTGGCTGTGGGGTTTGAGCACAGGCGGCATGCTTGGGTAGCCACAGGCGAGTGTTGCCTTCAAAGTAGCCTTGTGCTCGTAATAGGCGATCGAGGATAAGCCAACGTTGAAGATTTGTCTTAGGGTTGGTATTTGTTAGCTTAGTTGGTTTCTTGCGATTGGGTTTCAGAGGTGGCCATTTGGGGATCCAGAGTTTTGTGTAGCCATCATAGAAGCCCTGAGTTGCAAGAAGTTTCTTGGGCACCCACCACTGATTGTCATGATAATAAAGGTAAGAGGTCGGGGTTCTTGTTGTGTGGGTGGTCGAGGATGTAGAGTTTAGGGGGATTGTCGAGAACAAGACAAAGCTTGATTATCCTTGTTGGAGGGTGGCGACAATGCCCAATCGACCGACTTGGATGAGGCATGGGGTGTGGAAACAAGGGAGACTGCTGGTGATGAGGATGGGACTTGAGGGGAAAGGGTAGTCGAGGGCGAGGTTGTGTGGATGATCTCCTCTTGGACATAAGAGAATTGTGGCCTTTTTATTGTTGATTTCCATGGTGGCCGTTTTGTCGCACCAATTGATTTGGCGGTGAGTGTGGCATCAATCCACTCTTTTCCAATGGTCATCCGGCCTTGGAGTGCTCCTACATCTATAACATGAAATCTGCAGTCCAATTGGTTATTTCCAATAGAAATTTCAGGAATAAAATACCCAACACTCAAATGCATTTCATTTGAAATTTGAATGTAATTGTTTTCTTTTGTTAGTGTGTGTTTTCTAAGTGCTTTCCACACCTCCAAGAATATGAGATTGGTGTGGACCATAGGATATATGTGGGCTTGTCACCATTGTAGACCATTCGTGGTCGGGAGAGTCTAATCCATATTCTTGGTGGGTTGAGTTTTAGTGGTAGTTCAGGGGCAGTGAAAGGCTTACCAGGTATTTTGGGGGGTGTGAGAATACCCTTTGTGGAAGCAGTTGGTGGGGGGTAGAGGATGGGAGTCAATGCACTCCCCGTCCATAGAGGATCATTGTTACCTTGCCCTGGGGAAGCTTGAGCAGAGTTGATTGTACTTGTAGTGTTCTGGACCCAGCTTCCTCCAAGGATGACTTCTTCTTTTATATTCTTTTATATTACCTATGGGAACCATATAGAACTTATAAGCCAATGGGTTAGATACAGTATGTACAGTTTGTGTAAAAGACCCAAGGCTTTGTATACGTTGTTCACTAGGCAATTGAACTTTGGCATGGGCAGCTTTAAGAGATGATTTGCCTAGAGAGACCTAAGGCTCTGTATGTGTTGTCCACTAGGAAATTGAACTTTGGCATGGGCAGTTTTAAGACATGGTTTTCAAGAGAGACCCATGTTTCCCATGGCAAAATATTATGGCTAGTTGTGGGAGACATCAAGGCATGTTTTCTTTGCATGTTTCTACCAAAGAGAAAATCTATCCAGACCCGAAGGGTGGTTGTTTCA
Source organism: Cibotium barometz (assembly GCF_041138505.1). Lineage (NCBI taxonomy): Eukaryota > Viridiplantae > Streptophyta > Polypodiopsida > Cyatheales > Cibotiaceae > Cibotium > Cibotium barometz. The sequence goes on along the minus strand of NC_141106.1, from coordinate 13,267,731 downwards.
AGTTGTGGACCTACACTTACACTCAGGGTGCTAAGCGTGGCAATGGCTTTGGTAGGGTTCATGAAGGGCCTGGCCATTTCAGAGCATGAATTATGTGCCGAGTTTACGACATGGGAGGGTGTCAAGTGTAGCAAGGATTTTAAGCCAATCATGGTCGACATCATCACTATTCACCGAAGCGACCATGCATGGCACCCGCACGTCATCAAGGGCTTGATGACAAGCATCGCAAACCAAGAGATCATTGCTCCTGGTGGTGGTCACAGAGTCTTCAGCAAAGGGAGCTTTAGCCATAGGATGTGAGTGCAAGGTATTTAAATTGACCTTAAGCGTTTGAGACCCTTTGCGGAGGTAGACATGATGCGTGACCTAGTCATGGATCAGTCGGGTGGTTTATCTCATGAAGAGTTGACCCAAGATGGCATCATAGGTGGCATTGTGAAAGTCCATGACTAAAAATGTGAGGTAGAATGTTATGTCACAGACTTTGACCTTGACGCACTAGGCCTAGGGGTTTTACAGAATTTCCATCCACAAGCTTGATCACCAATGTGGTGGGATCAAGGTGTGGTTGGCCCCAGTTTTCCCAACATGTTCGTGTGAGGATGCTTACACCAGCACCTCCAGCTAGGATGCCTTTGACCAAATGTCCGTTATAGGAAATGGGCAATGCTGCGTTTGTGTCATCACCTTCAAAGTATTTTCCCAGCGCATTGACACGAATTGTGGATGCGCCTTTGGGTTGTGGGTTGTGGTGATAGAGTAAGTCTAGATGATGGGGCTCAGATTTGTCCGAGGAATCTGGCGGCGGCAGAGGAAACACAGAAGAGGTGGTTTCCCTGCAGGTGCACCTACAATGTGCACAAGTGGTTTAGGGTCCATGTGAGGCACCAAAAAAGGGAGATGAGGTGTTAAGGGTGCCTTGGGGATGGCGGAGCACATGGGATCCACAGCTTTAGCAATGGACCTGGTTGGGATCTTTCCATTAGCAATAGGGTGTGCCTGGAGAGGCAACGGTTGGAATGGAAAGGTTGGTACTGGAGAAGGTCATGGTGGTGTTGGGTGTGAGTAGTTAGTTTGAGGTGGTGCCACTAGTAAGGCTTGGGGCCTGAGAGGAGAGGAAGGTAATGTTAAAAAAGAGCTTTGGGTTGTTATTGGCGCGGCAGTGTGGCCAATTGTGTGGAATAGGTTTCTCGCATGTTGTCATCGAGAAAGATCACCCATTTGAAGGCCTGATCACCCATTTGCAGGCCTGATCACCCATTTGCAGGCTTGATCAAAGGTGGAGGGGTCCTTGACTAAGAGGTCGTCCATGAAGCCTTGGATTGTGCAAGCCCAAGAGGAAACGGTCCATTAATTGCTTATCACTCAATTTTTTCCTTGCTTCGTAACGCGAATCAAGGTACTTGATGTGTGCTATGTAGTTGCATAATGTTTCATCGAGCTTCTGTTCTAATTGGAACAATTAGATGATGGGGCTCCATTTGGGCACATAGGGTGCAAAGCTAATTATGAAGGCCTCTCTCACTGTGTTGAAAGTGCCTTTGTGCCAAGGGTCCAAGGATTGGAACCATTGCACGGCCTTGCCTTCAAGGCTAAGTCCAAGGAGATGGACTTTGGTTGCATCATCAACATTTTAAAATGCCTGACAAATTTGGTTAAAGACCTCGATGTGGAATACAAGGTCTCCAACTCTATGGAATTTTGGCAGAAGTTTGAAAATTTTCACCCACAGAGGTTTTGTATGTGATTTTTGTAGGTGCAAGTGGTGTGACACTCCCCTTCCTAGAGGTTGTGTGCTAAGCTCGGAATGTCAAGTTGCGGCATAATGGGAGGGGAGGTGCAAGGGTGGGAGGTGGGAATAGATATGTGGTGGATAGAGAAGAGTGTACGTAAATGTGCTCGAGGCGTCTATGTGCGTCGGGGTGCATGTATGAAGGGGCCCCACTAGATGAGGGCTCTTCAAGGATCGTTTCGCCCTTCCAGCAAACATTTATGGCATTGGGGCTGGGGTGCCGCCAAAAGAAATGGAGGCATTGGGGGCATGTAACCATGACCTAAAGGTGTCCATGGTGTGTGGGGAAGCTTAGAAAAGCTTCAACAATGCATGCAAAGTGTATGCCCATGTCAAGTGTGGAATGACTATGGCTTTTTTTTTGAAAAAAAATGTTTTTTTTATACGACCGTATGCTTACAAGCATACGCTCGTGGCTTCAGGTTGGTACTGTCTGGCAAATGTGGAACGACGTGGTAAGTTGGAATTTGAAATTTAAATTTCAAATTGGAGGAAAGTGAGTGTGGCAGACAACTAAGACGCCCTCATTAATGCAAGTAGGTGGGAAAGGGCTAAAGCTAGAGGATTGGATAAATGGATTAGCAATGTTTATGCTAATCCAAAGATGTGATTACCTCTAAATAGTTTCACTGATTGGTTCTCTAATTAATCCACTCAAAAGAGGAAAAATCAGACAAAAGAGACCAAATTAGTGCTAATTCTTATTAATTAAGACCTAATTGGAGTGAACTAAACATAGATTTGAGTCAAGGCAAGTGTTTAGAACACTAATGCAACTCGAATTAGTCTAATTACAAGCAATTAGGCTCAATTTTTTGGTTTTTGACTCTCTTTAAGTCCGCTAATCACACTAACCAATAGATTAGTGAAAATTAGTGAAAATTAAGAGTTGGTTTATGGTTTTTTTATATTAGGGTTCTATCTACCTATGCCAACCTACCTATGCAAACAAATTAAGTAAAATAATAATAATAATAAGATTAAGCTAAAAAGTAACAAAAAGAGTCTAGGTTTAAGCAAAAACCCTCTTGATTAGGCTCCCTAATCACCCAAATCTCAAGTATTTTCACTCAAACAAGTGATGATCCCACTCTAAACACAAAGCTATACATGAATCTTAACAAAAACCAAGCAAAACATCAAAATACATGAAAATGTTTAAAAAACTGCATGCCAAAGAGCCTACCTGGCACCAGGCTATGGAGGTTCCATCGGATTCGAATCAAAGATGGCGTAGACAAGTAGCGGATTAGCGCTCCCTAGAAGTGGAACCAAAGATGTTAAGAAAACCCTACCCTAACGTGTTGTGGGAAGTTTCCTATCCCCACCGAGCTCGAGCACGGCTCAAGAGCTCCATCGTAGCCACTCGTCTCACCACCGTCCTCCCACATGCGTTGTCACACCTTATGGTTTGGCCAACTAACCAAGATCCTCTTGTCGTTCCATCAAAACCGTTCCATCAAAACTCAATGCTTGGGAGTATCTTAAGGGCGTTTCTCTCATCAAATGATGGGATTTACAATATATAGTGATGGCACCCATTACATAAGTGTGCGGACATAATTGTCATAGGAATATGTTAACCAATATGTGGTTAACATCCCCCTAGCTCTTGGTGGCTCTTTATTTACCACATTGAAAACAGAACACATATAGGTCTTCTAGTTTGGTTTATATATGCATTCTATGTCTTGAGAAGAGAACACATATAGGTCTCTTTGGTTTATATATGCATATAGATGTAGTACCAATAAAGCCTCCTATCAACTAGAACATATGTCCTAACAACCCAACCCCATGAAAAGGGACACATATAGGTCTCTTTGGTTTATATATGCATATAGATGTAGTACCAATAAAGCCTCCTATCAACTAGAACATATGTCCTAACAACCCAACCCCATGAAAAGGGACATATCTTTGATTGTGCTTCTAAAATCCCAACCACATGCAAAGGGCTCAAGTGGCTCATTGAATCTACTATTCCAAGGCAATTTATTAGCAACTAAAGTTTGGAAATTTTTTGTTTAGGGTAAATAATTATCTATCCTCATGCTAGATCATGCAACCCTATTTTGTGAATCTCAAAAGATGTAATTGAAAGGTTTTTGTTTAGGGTAAATAATTATCTATCCTCCTCATCCATATCACTAATTAGGGCTATTTGGATGGGTTTTTGGAGCTAACTTGCTCTATACATTCTCGTTGTGTTAAGTTTTGGCTTTGTTGGTATCATCCATTATAGTTAACCTTAGATCTTGCCTACAAGAAATGAAGTGGTAGTTAAACCTCATAAAATTACTTAACATTTATTTTTCATGGGCCTTTAATTTTTAATTTCAAAATCTACTTCTTCTTCCTATACTCATTTTTTATAGTAACTTTTTTAATTTCAATAAAAATATGTACTCTTGGTGTCTAAACACTCACTGTGTTAAGAACATCTCTTCTTGTTGCCCCCTTTTTTTACCTTTATAATTTGCTTTAATAGTGACTCACTTATTGGTTCTTACCACTCTCACCCTAGTTCTATAGAAAGAAATCTTTAAAGGTTTATAATTTTCTTTGATAGTGCCTCACCTCTTGATCTCTACCCCTCTCACCATAGTTCTGTAGAACGAAATCTGAAGGTTTGCAAGAGGATTCTTTTAAGATGTGCCATGTTTCAAGTTGTCCAAGCATGTCTTGAGTCTTATAGGTAGATACGTAGCCATTTGTCCCAACGTCTACTTTTATGAAAGTGCATATGCAAAGGCATATTACAAGAAAACCTATGACATGTAACCAACTTTACACTTACATACATTGATCCTACATATAGATCATGTTTGAGTTTAAATAGAGAATAGAATTAGTCTTGAATATATGTTGACACAACTGTTGGCTTAAAGATTCATGCAGCTACATGCTTTGGGATTGGATTAAATAGCTATATGACTCTAATGGAGGTTCTACATTGATGAAAACGATTTGGTTATACTCATAATGCATATTGTGGAGGAAGAAGGATAATAGGGAGATGAAAATGGGATTCATATGCTTTTAATTGATACTTTTGGCTTGAATTTTAACCCTTAATTTTAAGTATACATGACCTAAGTGATGGCCCACACGCACACACAAACACACACAAGCTTTAAGGAATATAGCCTACGGTAATAGAGCTTTACATAGAAGTCTCCATCATTGGGATGGATAATCCCTCGAGAAAAACCATTGAAAAAGGGAGCCATGTAGGAAAACAAAATAAAACACCATAAAAAACTCATCGTTATATCCATACTGAATAAGGGGGGAGAGTACTACAAACCCTACTAGACTAGCTCAACCTTTCTTTAAACCTTTTCTAATGCAAGGTTAAACAATAGAAAGAGCATATAATTTTGGAGTATAAGTCTTGGGTCCCATAGGGCTTGGGGGTTGGGGCTGGCAAGGGTTAGCTTGTGAGGGGGTAACTTTATACATATATAACATAGCACCTTAGTACATAGAGGGGTGTTTCAAAAGGACTTAGATGTCATATACATATGACATAGAGGGGTGTTTCAAAAGGACTTAGATGTCATATACATATGAAAAAGGAGATCCATTAAACAAATAATTATTCTCTAATTATTTAATATAATATTAATTAATGTGAATTAACAACTCAAGAAGCATGTTACTCACAAAACAGGGGTAAAATTTTATGTTAACATTTAAAAAAATAAAATAAGGTTATTTTAAATACATGCGTGCATGCATGTGCTATATGGGGTTTTTATAGAGTGATCCCCCCACCCCCACCCCCACCCCCACCCCTTCCCCTCCCATCCCCTTTATTCTTATCCTCCCCTCAATATAAGAGGATATATTTGGATCATGTATTAGTGCATGATGGTATTACTTGAAATGGGAGCATAATGACCTATATATATGTATCACAAATGTAATGATTATGGGCAACATCCCTTTAGTTATGAATATTGGAGACCTCAGACCACAACCTAAATTATAGTAACCTTAAATTGTTGCAACACTACCAAGTTCTCCATGGCTAGTATTGGTGAAATATCCTTCCCCTTATCCAAATGGCTAATGTATTAATGATGAATATTAGGGACTCTAGCTTTAAGACTATTTTTAAAGATCTTAGAATACCATAAATCTGTATAAGATCTCACCTATCTCCACACATGATGGCCTTTATATAAATATAAGCTTGTTGCACAACTCAATCATGTCATAATTAGGGTGGAACCTTGGTGGAGCATTGATTTGCAACAACAAGTTTATGAACCCACCAATGCTCATGTTAGCTAGGAATACGTAATGATAACAAATGGGTATTATGTGAGAGTAAGGGGTGTAATTTTTTAATTAGTTTAAATAGTCATCACAAAAGTTGCAACATTGTTTGTTTCTATGTTTTGAGCTAGTGGCTTCCCATAGAATTATGGAATCAAAGCTCATTCTTGAGTGATATTCACACATAATAAGCAACCTTAACAGAGAAGGGCTTGTACCAAGTTTTGTCATATACATATTTCATAAAGCTAGTCTTTAATATAGAAAAAAACTTTTACAAGCCTATGTGGACACCTCACTAGCCACATTACGTGCACATGGGCTTGTGATAATTTAAAGGACAATAGTGTATTTGTATACAAGAATTTTAACCATTTGACAAGTGGCTAAGAAAACACGTCACAAAACTATGAACACTGCATGTAACCGAATTAAAGTAGAATGAAAGTCATTTAAGGAGTATTTCTCTATTTAAACAGTAAAGACCATATTATGGAGTTTGGAAAATCCCAGTTCTTATTTTGCAAGATTAAAAAATGGGGGCATGATGAACCCTTTTAAGCTTTTGTCGAAACCAACTCATCTAGCATATCATTGGAAAGCTCTTGAAGAGTAGGTTCTAAATCCACATTCTCTGATAACTTTGGATTTGGTATACTGAAGATACACCAAAAAGTATATTGAAAAAGAACTTTCCAAAGCAAAGGGATTTTTCCAAACTCACTAATATGGTCTCAGGAAAAAAAAAAGTAAAACTAGAACTACATATCTCTAATGGAAAATTGAAAGAAAGGGAAGTGAGGGAAAGTCAACGATAACAAAAGGATATGCAGAGTTTGCCAAGGTCACTTGGGCACTCATTATAGGAGCCATGTCGACCATTGAGTTTCTTCCAATTTTCCATGTAGTGTATAAAACACTTTGTTGGCTCACTTTGTTGGCTTCCTTGAGGCATGATTCTCCCTTCCAATAATAGTGACTAAGGACTGCATGACATACATACATTGTACCACATCCCATCGTAAGGGGTGATCATATGGTTTTAATAGGTAAATGGTGGATCACACTCCATCCTTTTAACAACATAAATAGAAAGGGTGATCATATAGGCTACAGATAAATTGTTTTGAGCCTATGTTGGGAAAATTAATCAAGTGATAGTTTTGTGTGGGATGTGGTTGCTAAATTAACTCAAGGGATCCAAGCCATGTATGGATGCAATATTAATTTTAGGAGAAAATAGGATTATGTTTAATTGTATATAGTTTTGTATGGGATATGGTTGCTATTAACACAAGGGATCCAAGCCATGTTGGGAAAATCAATCGAGCCATAGTTTTGTTTGGGATGTGGTTGCTATTAACACAAGGGGCCCAAGCCATGCATGGATGCAATATTAATTTTGGGAGAAAATGGGATTATGTATATAGTCTATTATGTCTAATTGTGCATAGTCTATTATGTCTAATTGTATATAGTCTAAGTTAGAAGGTGTTATAGATTAGAAAGTAAAACCTGACTTGCTAAATCAAGAGCTAATTGTACATAGTCTATTATGACTAATTATATATATTCTAAGTTAGAGGGTGTTATAGATTAAAAATTAAAATCTAACTTGCTAAATCAAGAGCTAATTATGTCTTTTGTGCAAGAAGTCCTAGAGAAAATAGGATTATGTCTAATTGTACATAAAGGGAGAAGGATAATAGGGAGATGAAAGTGGGATTTTATATGCATTAATTTATTCTTTTTGGCTTGACTTTTGACTCTTAATTTTAAGTACATGACCTAAGTGGTGCCCTACACACACACACTTGTAAGTTTTATGGAATATAGCCTTATGATAGAGGTTTACATAGAAGTCACCATCATTAGGATGAAGTACCCCTCTTTGACAAAAAAACATTAAAAAAGGGACCCATGTAGGAAAAACAAATAAAACACCATTAAAAAACTCACCATTCTATATTCTATATTGAAAGATAAATAAGGGAGACTCCTAGAAACCCTAATAGACTAGCTTAACTCTTCTTTAAACCTTATTCAAGGCAAGGTTTAATAATAGAGAGAGCCTACTATTTTGGAGTATAATCCTTGGGACCCTAAGGGGTTGGGAGTTGGGGTTGGCATCGATGGGATGGCGGGGATCAGCTTGTGAGGGGGTGACTTTATACATATGAAACATAGCACCTTAGCACATAGAGGGGGGGTTTCAAAATGTCTTAGATGTCATATTAAACAAATAACTATTTAATATAATATTGATTAATGTGAATTGACAGCTCAAGAAGCATGTTACTCACAAAATGAGGATAAATTTTTTTGTTAAAATTTAAAAAAATAAGGGTATTTTAAATGCATGCGTGCATGCATGTGCTGTATGGGTTTTTATAGAGTGAACCCCCCCTCCTCCCCTCCCCTCCCCTTTATTCTTGTCCTCCCCTCAGTATATAAGAGGATATATACAGCACATGCGTGCATGCATGTGCTGTATGGGTTTTTATAGAGTGAACCACCCCCCCTCCTCCCCTCCCCTCCCCTTTATTCTTGTCCTCCCCTCAGGATATAAGAGGATATATTTGGAGGTTAATATTGGAAAGAGAGTGTAGTGACCTATATATATGTCTTACAAATGGCTAATAATCATGGGCATCATCCCTTTAACTAAATATAGGCACTACTTGGCCTAAATTACAATAACCTTACATTGTTCATTAACTTATGCAGCACTACCAACTTCTCCATGGCTAGTATTGCTGAAATAATGATCCCCCACCTTCTTCCCCTTATCCAAATGGCTAATGTGTTTATGAATAATACTAGCCACTCTAGCTTGAAGAAAAAAATTTAAAGATCTTATAATACCATAAATCATCATAAGATCTCATCACCTATATAAATTAAGATGTTGGTCTTCTTGGTCAAACATGGCTTCTCCACACGTAATGGCCTTATCAATATAAGCTTATTAGAACTCAAGCATGTCCTTGGTGGAGCATTGATTTCCAACAATAGGTTTAACCCAATGCTCACATTAGCTAGGAATACTTCATGATAACAATGGGTATTATGTGAGAGTAAAGGGTGTAAGTTTTTGATAAATTTAAATAGTCACAAAAGTTGCAACTTTGTTTGTTTCTATGTTATGAGCTAGTGGCTTCCCATATAATTATGGAATCCAAGCTAGTCCTTCAGTGGTATTCACACATAAGCAACCTTAATAGAGGAGGGCTTGTATCAAGTTCTAAGTGTCATACACGTTTCATAAAGCTATTTTTTAATATAGAAAACAACTTTGACAAGCCTATGTGGACACCTCACTAACCTCATTATGTGCACATGGGCTTATGATTTAAAGGACAATGGTGCATTTGTACACAAGCATTTTAACCATTTAACAAATGGCTAAGAAAACACCAGTCATAAACTTATGAATACTACATGCATGTAGCCGAACTAAAGTAGAATGAAAGTCATTTAACAAGTATTTCTATATTTAAACAGTAAAAAGAAGCTAAACTAGAACTACATATCTCTCGATGGAAAGGAAGGGAAGTGAGGGAAGGTCAAAGATAACAAAAGGGTATGCAAAATTTACCTAGGCCACTTGGGTAATCATAGGAGCCATGCCCATTGAGTTTCTTCCATGTCCATGCAAAATTTGCCAAGTTCACTTGGGCACTCATCATAGGAGCCATGGCCACACTTGGGCACTCATCATAGGAGCCATGTCCAATCGGGTTTCTTCCAATTTTCCATGTAGCACAAAACACTTTGTTGGGTCACTTTGTTAGCTTCCTTGAGCCATGATTCTTCCTTCTAGCAATATGGTATAAGAATAGATGTACTTTACCAATCTTTATAAGTCCTAGAAGTGGTGAGTAATGCCCGCATAACATACATATGTTGTACCACATCACATCTTAAGGGGTGATCATATGGTTTTAGTAGGTAATGGTGGATCACACCGCATGCTTTAAACAACATAAATATTAATGACTCTAGTAGGGGTGATCACATAGGCTACAAATAAATCATTTTGAGTCTATGTTGGGAAACAATAGTTTTGTGTGGGATGTGGTTGCTATTAACACAAGTTGTATGGATGCAATAATATTTTGAGAGAAAATAGATTTATGTTTAATTGTATATATTTTTGTGTGGGATGTGGCTGCTATTAACACAAAGGATCCAAGCCATGTTGGGAAGATCAATCGAGCAATAGTTTTGTGCAGGATGGATCTAGGTCGTGTATGGATGCAATATTAATTTTGGGAGAAAATAGGATTATGTATTATGTCTAATTGTATATAGTCTAAGTTAGAGGTTGTTATAGATTAAAAAGTAAAATCCAACTTGCTTAATCAAGAGCTAATTGTACATAGTCTATTATGTATAATTGTATATAATCTAAGTTATAGATTAAAAAGTAAAATCTAAGTTGCTAAATCAAGAGCTAATTATGTCTTCTATGCAGGAAGTCCCAAAGAGAATAGGATTATGTTTAATTGTATACAGTCTATTATGTCTAATTGTATACAGTCTATTATGCCTAAGTGTACATAGTCTAAGTTGGAGGGTGTTGTAATCAAGAGCTAATGATGTCTAATTGCATATAGTCTAAGTTAGAGGGTGTTACTTTTTAAATCAAGAGCTTATGATGTCTAATTGCATATAGTCTAAGTTAGAGGGTGTTATAGATTAGAAAGTAAAATCAAACTTGCTAAATCAGGAGCTAATTATGTCTTCTGCAGGAAGTCCCAGAGAGAATAGGATTATATTTAATTGTAGATAGTCTATTATGTCTAAGTGTATATAGTCTAAGTTAGAGGGTGTTATAGATTAAAAAGCAAAATCTGCCTTCCTAAATCTAGAGCTAATTAGTCTATTTATGTCTAAGTGTATATAGTCTAAGTTAGAGGGTGTTATAGATTAAAAAGCAAAATCTAACTTGCTAGATCAAGAGCTAATTAAGTCTAATTGCATATAGTCTAAGTTAGAGGGTGTTATAGATTAAAAAGTAAAACCGAACTTGCTAAATCAAGAGGTAATGATGTCTTCTGCAGGAAGTCCCAGAGAGCATAGAATTATGTTTAATTCTATATAGTGTATTAAGTCTAATTGTATATAGTCTATTATGTCTAATTGTATATAGTCTATTATGTCTACGTGTGTAAGTACCCAAAAAGTTTTGTTGAATGGTTATTAATTAAATAAACTTTGGAATCCTTAGAATAATTATTTTAAGATTATAAATTGTAAGGTTCAAAAATAGTTTGTTCAAAGAATTAAATAGTATGTTTTAATTGTAGTATATTTTAAGAAAAGAAAAGATACACAATTAAAAACATACTATAAATAGCTAGCTCTTCTTGCTCAAGGGGAGAGAGACGATCTTCGATGCTAGGCAGGTGGGAGAGAAGCTAGGTGTAGGGAGGGAAGTTGGCGGAGGAGGCTCTCAGTCGCCGCCGCTGAGGGAGGTGGGCTCGCCAACCGCTGAGGGAGGTGGGCGAGGGCAAGCGGCGTAGGAGGGTGAGGAGACATATGAGAGACTGTGAAGGGGGCGGCAATGCAAGGGTTAAGGTTGATAGGTGTATTCAATAGCGGCCATTAATTAATACACCATTTAAAAAAGAGGTGTAGTAGGGTGTTGTAGATCAAAAAGCAAAATCTAACTTGCGAAATCAAGAGCTAGGTAGAGGGTGTTATAGATGGAAAAAGTAAAATCAAGAGCTAATTAGTCTATGATGTCTAAGTGCAAGGGGGGGGGTGAGAGGTAAAAAAGCAGAATCTAACTTGCGAAATTATGGGGGGGTGTTATACAGGGTAAGAAGGAAAATCAAACGGGCTAAATGAAGAGCTAATGGGGGGGGTGTGGTGTGTGCAGGAAGTCCCGGAGAATCAACGCGGGGATGCAGCAAACAGCCTGGTGTATGAAGCAAACGCACGCATAAGGGACCCTGTGTATGGCTGCATGGGGGTGATATCGGCTCTGCAACAGCAAGCGAGGAGGCTACAGGAGGAGCTGGAAGCAGCGAAAACGGAGATGGTGCGCTACCGGTCCCATGAGAGCACTGCAGCGGCAGCGGCGGCGGCGGCGGCTGCGGCTGCGGCTGCGGCTGCGGCTGCGCCACCTTCTTACAACAACAACAACAATCATAATAATAATAGTATTATTATTAATCCCACCTTGCCGGCTGATAATCTCACCTACCCAGTCTCGCAGAGTAGCATCAATGCCCAGCGCTTCTGGTCCTCCTTAGCCTAACCTCACAACCTTACCTTTGCTCCATTAATTATTATTCTTACCGCCCCGCCCTTCGCTTTGCACATTTATTATTTTAGCCATAGTACCCTCCCTCGCATTATTTCTCCCACCACCCAACGAGTTTGTTTTTCTAAATATATATCCAACTTTGTAGTTATGTTTCTGTATTTTGTGAGTTATCTTGTTCCTTGGGTGCTCATTCTCACTAGTATTGTTTCCTTTGCACTCTTGCCATTCTTTGTTACTTCTCTCAAAAATAATATGCTTGAAGGAGTTTTAATATGAGAACAAGGGTCATGGTAGCCTCTAGGAAGTTGTTCATCACACTTCTTGCATCAGAAGAATGGACAGATGATTGAGGAAGTCAGATCATGTTTCTTATCTTCTTATAAATGTTGTTATGGTTGTGCTACTCTTAAAGACTCCAAAAAACTTAGCTTAAACATCATGGACCTAAGCTTCTTCTTATCTTCTTATAAATGTTTTTATAAATGATGTTATGGTTGTTACTCTTAAAGACTCCAAAACTTAGCTTAAACATCATGGACCTAAGCTTCTTCTTATCTTCTTTATGAATGTTGTTGTACATATTGTTATGGTTGTTACTTCTTATAAATGTTGTTATGGTTGCTACTCTTAAAGACTCCAAAACTTAGCTTAAACATCATGGACCTCAGCTTGATTTATAATGACCCCTTCATTAGTTTCTTGACTATACTATATTTAATAAGATTCAATTTCTTTGTATATGTAGAGCATTTCTAGCTGTTGTTTGAATGTAAAAGCACTTATTTAACTTTGGTCTTGTATTTTTATTTTCCTTATTTAACTCATGCTCATGACTACAACATAATGACCCAATGATCTAGATTTTATACTTCGAATCTTTTTGGCTAGGGCTTTATACTTCTTGCTTTGAGTACCCATGTAGCCAAAACAAAAGAAATGAGCAAACTGGAGCAGGATTGCTCCATTCTACTAACCAACCTTATGGAGGTTGCAAAAGTAGAGACTTGCATTGGGGCAAAGCATTTAACCATATATTCAAACCATAAAAATACAAGAATGGAGAGCAAGACAATGAATAAAGTTATCATTTATTTAATAGATATAGTGCAAGGAAAAAATTAGGGACGAAATTTAGCCCAAAGGCTAATTTTTAAGGGTCTCCAAAAAGACTTGGACTATTTTAGACCCAAAATATTTGTACCCTTTTTAGTATATCAACCTAACTTGGTGGCATTTTGGGTAAATTTTAGAAGAAAAATCACCAAATTTACACTAAAAGTGAGCATATATCCTAGAAAGTTTCAAACATTCGCCAAAGTTTCTATCTTCTATCAGAGAAAGATTCACCAACCCATCTCTACTTTGACCAAAGGATATATGCTCCTTATTTTTTACCCTGATATAGTGTTTACATCATTTACAAGGCTACCATAGATAGAGTCAAAAACAATCAATCCTAAAATAAGTGTTTCTATGAAAAGCAAAACTATAAAAAGTCCTTCTATGGAAAGCAAAACTACAAAAAGTCAATGTGAAATGAAGATGACCACTTGTCACCATCTTGTCATCCTTCACCTTCAGTTTCTCCAATCCAACTCAACGAAGTGACTCTTCAGCTTATCAACTGCGTCCTCCGAAAGGCAAACATCTATTGGATCCCGGTGTATTGCATAGCCAAGTTATGCAATAAATTTATAATAAGTATTTACACATTATGCATTAAACACAACCAACAATATGTTAACACTTAAGTTTAGGTGACCAAGAAGTACTTACACATTATGCATTAAACACAAGTTACCAAACAATATATGAACACTTAAGCTTACAAAGTAAGCATCAAAGTGGCCAAGAAGAACTTACAAAGTAAGCGGCGTTTTCCACCACTACCAAGATGAGAGGCTCATGTGGGGGCCTCTTTCTCTGCTGAGCTGCCTCTTTGTCATTGTTGGCTATACTTGGTTAGGCTCTTGCTCTCTCTCTTAGCGAAAACTTTCTTCCAGTCTCTCTCTTGTATACTTGAGGGGGACTTTCTTTCATAGCCTTGAAATGAGGTACTTGTGAAGGAGATGGTCAAGGGAAGGTATGAAGGAACTCATACCATCCACACAAACTCCACTAACCAAACTTCTCCTATGCAACGGGAAGAGGAGCAAGCTGTGGAGGTGATGGCTCCCTCCACTACCCGAAGGAGGAGGAGGAGGAGTAGGTGCTGGAGAAGGAGAATGTGGCACAAATTTTAACTTGTAAGGTCTGCCACATGAGAAGGAGAAGGAGAAGGCGAAGGAGAATGAGAAGGAGAGGGAGAAGGTGGTGCCATGCCCAAATGTTATCTTGCAAGATCTCTTTTTTTGTGTGTGAGACCTTGCAAGACACTAAGAAATTCCTCCTTGCTCCATTCTCAAGGATTGTGAAGATGCATCAAAGTGGGAGGGAGAACCTAGAGAATTGTCCCCCATGATGCACACCTATAACCATGAAGAGTGGGAGGGATAATAGGGTTAATTGTCCACCATGATGCACACCTAGAACCATGTCAAAGAGATTTTGACCAAAATTAAAAAAAAAAACATTCACAAAAATGAAAATGGTATGCATGAAAATCAAAGCATGATGGAGGTGCATGGATCAACACTGAGGATAGAGGGTGTGTGGATGGATGAAGCTCCAAAACAATAAAACCAAAAACAAGACCATAAAACACAACATAAGCCATATGTTATTAAAAAATAAAAGAAAGCATGATTAGTGTTTAGAAACAACATTAAGAGTCTTACATGGAATAGAAAACCATAAGCCATGTATGATTAAAAAAGAAAATAAAGCATGATTAGTGTTTAGGAGCAACATTAAGAGTCTTACATGGAATGAAGAATGTGAAGCAAATGAGTGGCAAACCTATTGACAAGATGAAAACAGAAAAAAAAGGTCATGTGTGAATGAGAGATTAGGATTTAGATTAAATAAGGCATAAGCTCATGCTTGGGATAGATCATTATCTTGCATAAGCTCATGCTTGGGATAGATCATTATCTTGCTTGGGATAGATCATTATCTTGCATGTGGTGAACGAAACATAAAACAAAAAAAAATTAACCCTAAACCAAAGACACATGCTAGAGTTAAGAATATGTGCATGAAGCTGCCTCTTGATGCCTCAGTCATCTCCTGCTCTTCACGATGGCCACCTTATAAGACCTTGCACCTCACCCACATTAAAATATCTCTCACCAAACCCAATAACCTAGCTCCACACTTAGACTACCGCTTTAGGCCCT
This sequence comes from Cibotium barometz, assembly GCF_041138505.1. Taxonomy (NCBI): domain Eukaryota; kingdom Viridiplantae; phylum Streptophyta; class Polypodiopsida; order Cyatheales; family Cibotiaceae; genus Cibotium; species Cibotium barometz. The sequence continues at coordinate 13,252,094 of NC_141106.1, read as the reverse complement.
GAGTACCGCTTTAGGCCCTGACTACTCCCAAATAATCCAAAAATTGCATATGACCTGAAAGACCATTCCCTTAACCCTTATAGTCCATTGAAGGCCCATGTTACTTGTCCATTGTATCTTAACTTGACAAACCCTAGACCCTAGTCCCTCCTTAGGCATCAACCCTAGCTTTTAAAAATTTTAGGCATTGCACCCAGTCCATTAGGATATCATCCAATCCTCCTAGACCTTAGATTAAACTCTCAGGGAGGGATCACATCTAGGCTAATTACAAATCTTTCAGACCCGCATCCTCATGAATCAAGACCCATCCCTAGCCAACCTTAAGGACCAATCTAGCTTAGACTCAACATCGAACCTTGTCTTGACCCTTGGACCTCCTGATTGACCCATAGGCTACTAACAACATACAACCTAAAATTTCATGCCTATTTAGTGTAATGATTGACTAACTTAGCTAAGTGAAATTTCTAACTTCCACTTAGATACAATTAAACTCACTACACACATTGAGAACAAGTGCACTCATTTTTTTTAAACATACATAACAAAAAAAAACCATTTTAAAAAACATTCAAACAAACTTGAAATCCATGCCGAAAGTAGGAGGTAAACTCAAGAATAGGAATAGGAACAGACTCCTAAACTAGTAATTGTGAAGCCAGCAGAAGCTTGTGCTACTATCTACCTCAAACTTACAGATCCAGCCATTGGACCCCGTGCACTTCCAGAAATAAATGTGCCACCTAATGCTAATTATTTGTATTAACACATTTCTATTTTTCCTTAGGGTGAATATGGTTGTATACCCTATGAGTGATGTAGATTATTAAGTCCATTACTATTGAGATGCCAGTGGCCCTAATCTACTAGGCCCCTAAAAGTGCTACTTTGTGTAAGTATAAATTCAATGTAGACAAAATGAACTTTTTTCATTGTCTTGTAAAAATATAGTTTTGATATTTTTGGATGTAGATGACAAAATTTTAACAACATGACCATAAATACGTCAAATTTAGCCATCAAAGTAAAAGATTGGATAGAGAGAAACTTTTGTGTAACCATAAATTCAAGCATTAGCTCAATTGGATAGGTTGTTAAGTCACCTATGTTGGAGGTGATGTATGTGCACGTTTTGAAGTGCACCTACACTTCAAATTTCCCTTTACTTATAAATTCAAAATACATTAGAAAATATTTTCTTTTTTAATGGTCTTTTAGAAATTTAGTTCTTTTTAAATTTAGAAATAGGCTTTCAAAATTTTAATATGGTAAATCCATGGCATGGCCATGGTCTCCCCTACTAGTACACATAAAAGAAGGGGTTGCTAGTAAGCTTACTTCCCCAGCTATATCTCCATTTGAAGCACCACACATATGAGGCTATAGCTATAGCAATTGTGCCCATCACCCAAGCCCAATGTCACATACCACCAAGTTCCACCACTATAGTGGGCTTGTGAGGATGTCCTAGGATAAATGTGTCACTGTAAAGACTTCAATCATATAACCATTACACGTCAAAGATCTTGTATCATGATCCAAGGCTGCAAAGCAAAAATGCTTTGTCAATATGCTTTGGTGAAATGTATCATCAACCATGACCGTTGATGATTGATAATAACCCCATTGGCCATTAACTACTATAGCCATTTTGATTGAACAATAATTCTTATTATTAAAATGAGAAGGCATGTTTTTTATTTTACAAAAACACGTGTAGAGAATAAAACGTGTATGATAGGAAATCATCAAGGAGTAGAATTTTTTATCATGTATCATAGAATTCAAAAGAAAATGATATTGACCATTACTATATACCATTAGCCTCAAACAAATTGATTATTTCCATATAAGACATTGATGATCAAGCAACTTGCAACCTTCAAGTAGCTTGTAAGGTCATAAAAAAATTACTTGATACTTGATTGTACTTGAAGTTGTATGAATGCACCTCAAATATATCAATGGCCATACGATTCACATTTAATATGTCTCATGAACATATATCAAGCACCCCCATAGCATGACTCATTTGTGTTTTAAATGAGTCACTATTTTTATTTCTCACTTTCCCATTAGCATTGTGGTTGTCAATAAGCGTGCTAAGAAAAAGATTAAATTCCATGGCCAATAAATGGTTAGCCTTGAAGGCATGTCAAAATACTAACTTTTTCTATAAATTAACAAGACTTATTACAAAGGTCTATATATAGTTAGCCTTGAAGGCATGTCAAAACACTAAAAATTTTATCTAGATTAATGAGCGGCCTATTACAAAGGTCTATATATGGTTTTTTTGCCACATTGGATCATGAAACTGCACAACATAATTGCAATCATAATTGCTCTAAATTTGGAATCATAAAGGTCTATATATGGTTTTGTGCCACATTGGATCATGGATCATGAAACTGCAATCATAATTGCTTTAAATTTGGAATGGGAAAAGTGCATGGTTCCAATTTAGAATTGGCATATTCACTTGAATCACTCAAATTCACAAAAATTGAAGGAGTTTCTCAATAACGTGGAGAGAATGCATTCTCATGTGCCTATTGTAATTACATCATGTTGTTATATGTTCTTTTGGGTGACTGTTTAGGAGCAAGGGGATTTCTATGTGACCCTCAATAACCATGTCTAGGCTTGTGCCCAACCATGGTTATTGAGAAAAGAAAATGATGTTGGGTGAAGAGGAGCAAGGGGGAGTGCTATGTGACCTCAAATGATGTATAAGTTGTGTTAGTCATAGAGTATAAGGTTTAAAGGCTCAATAACCATGTCTAGGCTTGTGCCCAACCATGGTTATTGAGAAAAGAAAATGATGTTGGGTGAAGAGGAGCAAGGGGGAGTGCTATGTGACCTCAAATGATGTATAAGTTGTGTTAGTCATAGAGTATAAGGTTTAAAGGCTCAAAGGAAGGCCAAATTTGAAGATATATGTGGAATGTCCATCCCAAATGGATCCCAAAGGGAAGCCAAAAGAAGGTTCCTAGAAGAAGGTGTGGCCCAAGTGGGTGCTCACTTTAAGGGAGGTGGTCCTTAAATCTAGGTAGGATTAGGGGATGGCTTAATCAAGCACAATAAATGGCTAATGCAGATGTACTCAGCTTGTATAGAGGCCCTCTATTTAATGGTGGTCCTTAAATCTAGGTAGGATTAGGGGATGGCTTAATCAAGCACAATAAATGGCTAATGCAGATGTACTCAAGCTTGTATAGAGGCCCTCTATTTAATGGAATATCATATGGGCTTTTTACTTAATCTCTTGTCTTGTAATTATACTCTAGTAATTATACTCTAGTTTGTCATTAGCCTAATCATATTATTGCACTCTTATTATGTCAATATGTTGATGCTTATCCGTTTTTACACACCCTAATCCTCTCTAGGTATCAAATTCAACTTGGTATTAGAGCCAATCACTATCCCTTGATCATCTATGCATCCTATAGGGTAAGTTAGATCATCTACATCAACTCTAGATTCTTCAAAGCATCAAAGAAGACCATGTTTGGAGAATCTACATCAAATCTATATTCTTCAAAGCATTAAAGGAGTAAAGTAATGATTAAGATTATCATCTAGAAAGCTCTTTGCAGGTAATAAGAAACATTCCAACATATAAGGGTAAATTTGATCTCTCTCTCTCATCATATCTAGCATGGTTGTTTGAGCCATGGCATCATCATATAGAATGTGGAGGATTAATATATTGGTTTGTTGAACACAAAAAACAAGTATTTAAGCTTTAATATTTAAATCATTGTCTGGTTTGTTAGAGGAAAATTACATATTATAACAGTTAACTATTGCTAATCATAATCAATTTTATGAGCCATTAAGGGTTCAACTCTACTGTTTGGGTTTTTCTAAAGCCATTTGCATCATCAAATTTGTTTTGTCCCTTAATTTGGTGCTATATTTTTCTCTCCCAAAATAAGATATTCTATCTTTACAATTTTTAAAATTTGAAAGAGTTAATCACAGTAAAATGCATTTCTCTACCTTTGTAAGGAACTAGACATTAGCATTGGGTCACTCCATTGCTAAGAGCTTTCCATCCCCATAGGGAAATCATGACAACTCTACTCATAGTTGTTTGATAAACTTAATGGTGATACATACATGGCAAGTAAAGCTTAAATTTGTACTCATGAAGGATGGACTTTGGAGTGTCTTAGATTGGAAGGAGAAGAGAAAAGGTTTTGTCTTAGACGATATCATTACATAGGACTAGGAGATAGGTTTATCCATCATATTGTCTTGGAAGAAAGATCAAAAGAAGCATGGCATGAATGTTGCGCCTGACAGTGCAGTGGTAGCGGAAGTATTAGTGGCAGTATGTGGAGCAGAATCCATGACGCACGATGTGAGCACCACCTTGGTAGCACATGTGTGAAGGCAACGGACTGTAAGAGCCATTGCCAAGAACAAGAAGGCACCGTTTAAAAGGGTGACCAACTACTATAGAGAGGATGCTGAGAGTAGAGGGATGTTGAGGGTAGTGTGTGCTAAGAGGAGTGTGTGCCGACTTACTGTTTGTGTGATGTGTAATGAAGTGTATCTTTGTAAGCTCTCATTATTAGTTGATGCTTATTTCATGAAGCTTGTAGCATGTTGAATCTTGTAAGTGTTGATATGTATTGGGTATTAATTCTTTGTTATCTAATGTTAGAAAAATCAAACTCCCCACCAACATCTTGTACTTCTTGATGTCAACAAGTGATGAAGAATCCTTTGCAGAAAGCTTCATGTTCACTTCCATGGGCGTAGACACAGGTTTGTAGTTTGTCATCCCAAATGCTTTGAGAATCTCCCAAGCAAACTTTTGCTGCGAAATGAAGATTTTACCTGACTCTTGCCAGACCTCAATCCCCAAACAAAAATGTATAAGACCCAAGTCTGTCATCTCAAACTCATGGCTCAGCATATCCATTGTCTTCTGCATTAGGAGAAATATGGACTCTTCATTTTTTCCCTTAAGGAGTGAATAAAAAAAGATTGGCCTGACCAATGAAAGAGAAGGGATTCTAGATCCATGTACCATGGATCTTTTTGTCATATCTTTGCCCAAATCTCTAAGGACAATAAAATAATAGAGCTCATAACTTTAAAAAATAGAGAGATGTTAGATTTCATGTCATAAACTATTCTTTCATGTCAGATGTACCTTGTGATCAGCACATGGAAGTTTGAAAACCGAATTTCATTTTTTCTCTTTTTTTTTATGTTTAACTTTTTACTTTCCCTCCTTTTACATTTCACTACCTTTTCATTTCCCCCCCCTTTTTTTTTAGCAAAATTCAATTTTGCCATATCTTTTGCAACTCTAGTTCTTTCTTTATGAAATTTTACAGGTATGTTGTTCTCCACCATAGCTCTCTCCTCATAACATTTCATCTCATTTGGACAAAACCTCTATGAGTTATGTACGTTTTCTCACATGAACTTTCTCTTCTTTGCATCACAAATAGCTATCTTGATCTGAAGTGGCATCAAATTCTTCTGAGTAATGATCATATGTTTAGGGTTTGTCTATGTCTTGATGTAAGATAGGTTTGTTTATGTTTTGTCTTGATGTGTTGTTTATTTTCACAGGAGCTAGGTTGTGAGCAACAAGATTGTGCAAATCAAAGCAGTAAGTTGTTTATTTCGTGTTGTTTTAATCTTTATTTGTTGCTTATAATCTTCTCTACACCACAGATAACTATCTTGATTTTAAGAGACATAAAATACTTGTGAGTAATGATCATAGGTTTAGGGTTTGTTTATGTTTTATCTTGATGTGTTTATGTTCATTTTCATAGGCTGTAAAGCAACAAGGTTGTGTGAATGAAAGCAATAGGTTGATGCTTATTTATTATTGTTATAATGTTTATTTGTTTCTTACAATCTTAACATAGATATTTATTAATCATGCATTCTAACTTTGTTAATTTGGTGCTTTGTTTTTTTATTGTAGATGTCTTCAAGGAGGAGAAATATCAGTAATATTCATCATACAGTGGAGGTGTTTAATAGGAGAGATGATGAAGGTAATTGGATCCTTGATCAATATAGTAAGTTAAATTGGATTTTAATGACAAGGTCAAGCTCAAAGATGTAACAGACCCCAACAAACAATGGAAAGGTAGAATCATAGAGTTCAAGAGACGTACCAATGGTACAATAACAAAGGCTTTCATTCATCATGTTTATATGCACAAAGAGATTCGAGTGCATCTCTGTGTGCGAGACATAAGCCTAACAGTAAGTTTATATCTCTGTGCTTTGTGTTCTTGTGCTTTGAGTCCATGGTTATTAGATATAGATTTAATACAAGCATGTTTGTTTCTTGCAGCTTTATATCCATCAACTCTGCATGAATGGTAAAATGTAGAGTGCTTAAGTGGAAAGCTAAATGTTTTACATGCAGAGATAGGTGCCTTGATCTATGACAACAAGAGTGCAAGCAAATTGGCATCTCAGAATGTTTACTTTTATGATTCCACATATGTTGTGGAGAGACATAGTTTGGAATACATTCCACTACCACTGTTGTCTAGCTAGGAATGGTATAATCCTAGCTTAGACATGTCAGAAGCTTGTAGGGTAATAAAGATAAAAACTAATGTTCATGTTGCCATGAAACCCTCCCACAGGCTCTAGAGATGTGCATCTAAGTTGGTCCAGTTAGTTTGTTTGCACACTTGTTTGGATCCTGTGAAGTAGTAAAAAAAACTAAGATTACGTATCAATGCAAGTGCCCATCTGAGGGGATTAGACTCAGTTTTACTAGGTGAGTCATGGCATCTCAAGAGAACTCACCATGATGATATCATTGAGTGCAGAATCACTGTGTCAGATGTTACCTTTAGGTAAGATTACACTGCTGTTGATTGTTTATAGTTTTTATTCATAAGTAATTCATTGCAAGACACCGATTGTTGATTGTTGTTGTTGTTTTTATGTTTTTATGTTTTTATGTTTTTATTTTTTTATGTTGGTTGTTTGGTTTTTATGATAGGTACTTCATTGCAAGACAAACTTTGTGCATTCGCTTCAAGTATAGGAGGTGGCGACTTCTACGAGGGAAGTGGCTCAGCTTGGACTAAGACATGCGAGATGGCACACATTCAGCACTCATTGATGTGAATATTCTTTGGGAGGGTCATGACCCTTTTAGTGTTAATGTAGAGAGTCATTGGCCCCTTAGTTTTCTGAGGTAGGAAATCCAACTCATGTCTAATGATCCCCTTGTAATTTTTATTTCAAGTTGGATGGTAGGAAGGTTGGGAGTTGAAGTGAACATTGCAAAACATGCAAGTAGTGTGTTGCTCCACATATCCTTGAAGTTGTAGAGTCCATGTAATTCTTATTCTTCCAAGTGAATATTAAAAATTATTTCTCTAAAACTGTTGTAGATTTAATTTTATTTAATTTTCATAAATTATAGTGTTTTTTTTTAGTCTACTGTGTTTCGAACCCATTAATATGTAAGAAAATAAAGATAAGTATAAGTAAATACAATTGTAAATGTAAGTATAAATATATTTTTAATTCAAATAATAATATAATTCATTATCCTAGAAATATAAATATGATTTATGATTTCTTATATTTTAATGATCTAATAATAATAATATGTAACAAGAAATAGAAGTATGATTTATTATTTATTATATTTTATTGAAGTGTCCTTTATTTAATAAAGTATAAACATAAGGTATTAAAATAAATATAAGCTTATAGATATTTTAAGTACAATAATAAATTTAGTATAAATTGCATCCATCCAGCCTCACGAAACCAAAAGTCATGACCCACTACTAGCATCATTAAGTGCCATCACTATTGAAGGGTTGGAGTACCTCCTCATGTAGGATGTGTTGGAGCTCTTGGAGTTTTAATGAAATAAATATTAATCCATTAAAATTTTAATAAAATATATATTACTTTATTAAAGTTTTAATGAAATAATATATAAATTTATATTTATAAGTATAAGTAGGAGTTATTTTCATTCACTTCTATTGCATTCTCTATCTCTCACTTTCTATCCACCTTGCTTGTTGCTCCCTTTACGCCTTCACCATGGCTTCTCATCATGATGCGTTCGCACAGTGGATACAGTCAATGTGGGGCCAGATTTATCCTAGGTTTTGTTATAGTGTTGAGCTAGAGAATATATTTAGGACTCTAGAGCCTGATAGCTCAGTGCTTGCATATTTTTGTGCGGGATGTGATGATATCACATTTTTTAAATCCCTGACTCCACTGATCGGTGGATACCCCTAGAGTTTCTCTTCTCCATGAAGAGTGGTGAAAACCATAAAAAGGTTGTACAAAGAGCACTTGCACATGGCCCCCCCCCTCCGATCTACCTCTGTGCCCCTCACTTTTGAGAAGGCAGACCCGATCGATCTCATCGTGTGGGATATTGCTTTTGCTATTTGTATATTATGCTCTAATTTTGAAGAGGAGAATGATGAGGAGCCAGTGGTGGATAGGTGAGGAGGCACGTAGCTTGTCTTTGGACTTGTCGACTATCAGGTAGCCCATCCTACTGAGAATGAAAAACTTGCATCATTGAGTGCCATCACTATAGATGGTGGAGTACTTGCTTATGCAGGATGTCCTTGAGGTCTTAGATTTGAGGGAGGAAGAGCTATACTGCCACCTTGTCCGGGATGTTGATGAAGACCTCATTGACTTTGACACTGTGGATGTTCCTCCACAAGTAACTGAGATTGGCCGATATAATGGCACGAGCATGGATGATGTCTCTGTAATCATCCACATCCAAAGAAGTGTTGCACAAGCTGCTCTTGACTATGATATCTCAGATGCAGAATTTGAGAAGTTACAGGAGAAGCTCTTTGGACCTCGACCACGCATTGACCTCTCCGACCCTCTACATAGTGATAGAGTGATCACTGGGCCAGCAGACCTAGATGCACCGGTCTCGTCGGGAAACAGAATGATGAGGCTAAGAAGGTACGTAAATTTTTTTAAAATCTTCCTGAAAATTTTGATGCGGGGCCTCAAGGGCTTGGGGACCCCACACATGTAATCTAGCATGCATCGGGGCCCTCCGTGCATGCCAGGTGAAGACTGGCGAGGATTGCAAAATCAGGGCCATCCTCGCCACCTTCGGCTGGCATGCCCTGGAGGGCCCCGATGCATGCCAGATTATATGTGTGGGGTCCCCAGGCCCCTGAGGCCCCGCACAGACAATTTCAACTCATTTGAAAATATTATTTTTCATGCAATTGTATTTTGGAATCATTTTTTATATTTTATTTTTGTATGCAAATATTTTCTTCAAGAAATTGTCTATGTCGATGAGTTTGCATCAAGAGCTGGTGGAACAAGGGGTGGCAGAGGAAGAGTATGCAAATATTTTCTTCAGGAAATTTTATTTTTGTATGCAAATATTTTCTTCAGGAAATTGTCTATGTCGATGAGTTTGCATCAAGAGCTGGTGGAACAAGGGGTGGCAGAGGAAGAGTCCAGGATGTAGCTTTGAAGGAGTATATTGGCAAGATCTTCCAAGACATCATTGTCTTTCACAAAGTATGCTCCCCTCTGATGGACAAGTCTCTCTCATGAAGATCAAGGCTTTAACAAAGGGTGCTGCATTCAAGTCCATGCCTGTGAAATCAAGCTTAGAGAAGGTGGTGCTTGTGAAGCACTCCAAGCTCCTATATTTGTTCGAAGCTCGGTGCCGTGGAGGGAAGATTCATTCACTTGTTGGCCTAGGCCTTGCTACTGGGAAGATTGATCTTCATGCTATCCAAGTCGAGCTCGATGGAAGTTTTATTGTAATTCCTTTGCTTAAAGCTCCTACTGACTCTACTGAGCCTAGTACTAAGAGGCTCAGAGTTTAGGGTTTTTGTACTTGCTTCTATGTCATGATGTAACAATTTTTAAATTAATAAAAATATATTTTTAAAGTTTTGTTGTATTCGTGCGATCAACAAACAATATTTAATCATTAATTTAAAATTAAAATTACAATACAATTATGATTGCCAGATATAATCAAGTAGACACTTGGCAAGGATCAAAAAAATATATTTTCATTAAGTAAAGCATTTACATCATGATCACATGAGATTACATTGTGGCATATACATGAGATTACAAGATCTCCCTAAAACTATAGCTCATCACCATAATCTTCCCTCCACTTCCGCATGCGTAGAACTAGCCGCATATCTTTGCCAGTGATGTGGTGACTCTCTTGGCATGGACTGCTGCGTACACTGTGTCACCGTACTTGTCCACCAAAAAAGCTTCAGCACAGCCTCTTGAAGAGCTTCCAAAGCTACTACTATCCATCATGTGGGAGCCTCAGTAAGTATTGCCGACCCAATGATGCCATCGAGATATCCAGCTCTCGTTCAAATCATCCATGATCTCCCTAACGAGGCGATGAAAAGGTCTCCTCAGGGATCAGAAGGTCTGTCGTCTTCTGATACTTTCTTATTTCTCGAAGAGCGACAGTGCCAGGTCTCCACCAACAATTGCGATGTGTGGGTGGTGCTAGGGGGGCTTGACCTTCATGGGATCAAATCTCCTGGCAGTCTGTTTGGTGCAAGCCATGTTCTTAAAGAAGATAAAACAAGAATAGAATGAAAACGAAAGACTCTAAACTTATATTTATAACTTCAAAAATTAAAAATATAACTTATATTTATATTTTTATAGAATGAAAATAAATAACTCTTAAATTTTTTAAGTAAATTTTATTATATTTAGTAATTTTCTTATTTATAAGAGCCCCTCTGATGCAACATCTCACTAATTCCTTAGAGTTTCTAGAACTTTGTTTCATGTTTAAAGTAATCTAATTTTTAGAGTAATTTTTATCATATTTTTTTAGTAAAGACAAAATTTTTAAAATTTCTAAATTCATTGAAATTTTACACACTTATAGTCTTTCATGCATACATGTTGTGTGAAAAATCCTAAATCCATATGAAGCCTGTGAATAAAAAAATAATGCTTTCGATAAACTTGAAAAACTATACGAGGGAAAAAGAAGATAACACCCAAGATATTGACAAAGAAACATCAAATTGTACTTGTATTAAAAAGAAGATAACACCCAAGATATTGACAAAGAAACATCAAATTGTACTTGTATTAAAAACAATTCTCATAGATTACAAGTACATTGAAACATAGGTTTACAATGCATCATATGATTTAATCAAATCATATTATCCATGTTCAAACTGAAGGCATCGCCATTATTACAAATCCTTCGTACAAGTCTTAAATCCTTGTCCATAAGAGTGTTGCGCTTCACATGAATAGCTTCCAAAACTGACCGCGCATGAGGTCCATCAAATATGCCTCAACTGCTTCTTGAAGAGCTAGCAACACTTGGGCTGACCATCACTGCACATTGTTGACTATAGAACTAAGTATTGCATAGAACCTATTATGAGACATTCGCTCTGTTAGAGATCTTACAATATCTCTCTCACCAGTCTTGCAAATGGCGCCCTCGGTATGATTAAGTTTGTACTTTTTTGATACTTCCTTATTTCTTTAAGAGCAGTAGTGCCTGGTCTCCATCTATGCTTCTTGTGACGTGGTGGTGGATGTGGATGCGTTGTACCTATAGTGGTGCCTCCTAGATTGTCAGATTGAGTGCGCTCACTATCAGTCTCCGTTGGTATATTGACATGGGGCTGTGTTGGGCAAGTCTTAGTAGGGTTCTTCTTAGCACTTTGCTTGGTGCATGCCATGCCTTGAAAGCTAGAATACTATAAAATGTAAATGTCTCACCATGTATAAGCAATTATAAGTAATAGTTTAGTCAACTTTGAAAATAACACAACTGTTCACACACAAGTATGCATATACTCTCACACATAAAATCATTTAATATTATGGTTATAGTTAGTGAGATTATGGGTGATATATCACATTGGTTTACAAGCTCTATGTGAAAGCCATTTTGGTTTAGTAGAGTAATACTTGCATCAATAAAAAATTACACAGTTTCAACTTGCATTTGCTCATTTGAAACACTTGACTCTCGGGTTTTCCACTTGCTTCCCTCTCTTTCTTGAGTTCTCATCCATTCAGCATGTTTCTCTCTACCTCATGAATTCTCAAATCGTGCCTTTCTAACCTCACATACGACTCTGTGTATTGCCTGTGATCCATTGGACATAGGTTTCTTCTCCTCTAACTTTATTACTATCTTTCTATACCACCATAGAAGTAATTGTTTCATTGGATTGACATCATATATTCCACCTCCATGAGCAGCTTGCCAATGAGATCACTCCATGCCGTGTGTAGATCATATCGCTAAACTTCCTTTATTTGCAAAGTAAGGAACATGAGCATGCAATATATGCTACATCAATAAACAATGTAATCATAGTTATTCTCTAAAACCATATAAATTAATTGTAATGTCATACTTACCATGTAATGTGTTATACTACTTGAAGTCCAGGATTCGACAACTGATGCATAAAATATACCAATCACCTCCTTAAACTCCTTGGAATCATCTGGTCCAAATGTCATCTTCTACAAAAGCACTGCCAATTTGTCAAGAGCAATCCACATATTTGCTTTTTCTACTCTAGTCTTTCCTCCATTGCTTCGATCAGGAATGGCCATATGTAACTTTTTCCATGCTTCATATTTCTCTGGTTGTTGTACTAGTAGTTCTCCATTTTCATTTCGTGGCACAGAGAGGAATTTCCTTGCTTTTGAGCCACCAAAGCAAGGCTTGCATGGTACATTGCCACTTGCTCTAGACTTTTTTTCATCCTTCTTTATTTCTACCTAGCCTCGATGTAAACCCATCCCAGATAATACTTCTTCCACCCTTTTACATGTTTCTTGGGCATCCATTAGGAAATTTTGGAGGTCGTACGTGGGGCCTTGTAAGAAAATGGTCGATTCTTATTTTCTCTCTCTAGAAAAAATCTTGAAATATTAAAATAAAGAGAATGTAAAAGTCATAAAAGTGTAGTCTCTGAGTTAGAGAGGTAAATTTTCTCCCAGGCAGCCATCTTAAAGTTCGTTGGAACCTTCTTTGAAATGATACATTCAAAACTGCAAGAATAAAATTAGTTCAGGAGGATATCATTGCATAGAAGGCAGTTTGAAGGGAATTAGAACCTTCATCTCCCATTTCAAAAGACAAATACAAGCCTTCTCTCACCATAGCCAGTCATATTCTTTCACTCTGCATCATATAGTATACTTACTCATTCCAAGAACACTCCAATGAAGAACAACCATGTACACACTCATTCTATTGAAGAGTCCAATCATGAAAGCATTAAGAGAAAGTACTATCTACACATTGATCTAGATAGTGTGTATGCACCCATTCAAAAACGCAGAAGTGGACAACTATTGCTCTCATCAGATGTTAAAGATCATATGAGGTTGTCGGGGAAGCAACACATAAACCTTTGGTGTGATGGCTCCATCTATCCTATTGACCCCTGTACTGCTTCACATCCTCCCTTTTCAAATCCCACAAGTCTCTTACATTTTGCAAGTGATGGTGCCACAGGCTTACTAGGATATTGCAAGTCAATTTCTTATATGCAAGACACAGAAAGGCATTATTCACAACACTTAGCAAATGAGCTTCTTGGCTTATCTGGTGAATGCAAGACACAGAAAGTTAGATTGGAAGAACAAGAATGTCAAATCAATAAACTAAGAAGCGACCTCCGTAAATATAGAGAAAAAGACACAATCATTGGATGACGCATACGAAAAAGAAAGCTAAAAAATGTCGAGAACTTGAGGCTCGGTTCTGGAGGCCTGAAGAAGAGAATCCAAGCCATAAGGTAAGATTGCACTGAATGCATTCCCATTCACATGTCTTTTGTGTTAGCAATTAATATTATTTTATGTGATGGGCTTCTTTGGGATTTACATGTTCTCTACGTTAGTAATGAGTAGTGCTGTATTTGTAGGGTTGTCATACATCCTAACAAAGAGAATATTAATCCCAATCTTAATCCAACAAAGCAACTAAAACCATTTGTGACATCAAGAAATGGCAAGGGAAATGATAAAAGAGAAGAAGTTCAAGGTGGTTCAATGAGATATAGTGGATGAATTTGTAACCAACAACACATTTCAGCTATACGGATATTCAATCCGCCATGGATTCAAGTGGAGTTAGTCGTAAGGGTTATAGTGCCACATCCAGAAATCAGTGTCATCCCTCCCTGAGGCCAAAGGCATTAAAGCAAAGCTACTTCCAACACCTACAAAAGTTTGGAGACATAGGGAGGAATTAAACACAGAACAGCTTCACTATGTTGGTCACTCATACCACATTGTAGGAGAGTTTAAGGGAGAAGGTGACAGCATATCTACAATGAACACAACAATATATTCATGGACTTGGAGCTCTTGCAAAAGATAATGGTGGAGTTCTATGATATTACATTTGAGGAGGTAGGAGGTGTACTTCAGTTTGTCATCAAGCTTGATGAGTGCGAGATTATCAAGGAGAAAAAGATGGAAAGGGTGACAATAACACTTATGAATAGGGCTCTTGTAATTGCAGTAGGGATGATCCAAAGTATTTTAGTGTGCAGTCTAAGACGAACATCTGGTGGCTAGGTTCATTTGAGGTCAAGAAAGAGGACCATGAATCCTTGTTTTGGGTATTTCATCAGACACATATCCCCAATCTCATCAAAGAACAGATGAATGCAACCAGGATGCTCCATGTAGAGAAAAGGGGAGAATTTCAAGTCCAATGGCATCTTGTGGGTGATTTGAAGACTCTCAAGTGCTTATTTAATTGTAGCAAAGGGACCAATGAAAAGTCTCCATGCCTTTATTGCATGGCCTCCGCAAGGGTGATGGACTCTAAGTGGTGGAGACGACCACCGAACATACAAATTTTGGATGAGAACTTTAAACCAGTGTTTGAGATTCCTCTTTCCAATTTGCATATATGCACGCTTCATGCTTTGTATCGTATCATAGAGAAACTGGTTCCAATGGTTCTATAGAAGGATACTACAACAACTACATATAAAAGATACCTTGAGGTCATGCAAGTTGATGCAGACACTTAGACATATGGAAAGGAAGAGATTGAAGCGTTTTGAAGCATTTAAAAACTCAGATGCCATAGAAGCACAAAACAAATGGAGAGAACAAAAATATTTTTATTAATCATCATTGGACAGATAGATGTAACACATAAGTCTTTTACAATGTATCTTTCCATTCTAATGAATTTGGCAATTCCAGTGAATCTAGCTTTCGTTTATACCTTAGCAAATGGTGTTTGCCATACTCTTCTAGTTTCTCTGGGTTCTCTATGCCTATAGAGACAATGCTACTGCAGCATATGTATGAAAATAACCCCTTCGGTTGCTAGCATAACCAGGGTAGCATCCAAAAATTTCTAAGGAAGTAGACTTCTCTATCAAAATAATCTTCTCATAACTTTTAGGAATAATCATTGCACCTAGGAATGGGGACAATGTCTTGAATACAAAATTTTCAACTTTCCCTTCTTGGCTCATGGCATTGTGGTAGACTATAATCTTTGCCTCAGATAATTTGCTTAGGTAGTGAGAGAGAGCTGCATCTCAGCCACAATAATCCCTTTTATGCCGCTGCAAGAATTTATCTTTGACTTCAAATGTACTCTGCAAAACAAAATAATTAAGGAAACATAAGTCTACATATCACATTCACACACACACACACACACACCACACACACACATAGAGAGAGAGAGAGAGAGAGAGAGAGAGAGAGAGAGAGAGAGAGAGAGAGAGAGAGAGAGAGAGAGAGAGAGAGAGAGAGAACCTGAGTCTCATCTGTACCCATGAATAGTTGGTCTTGCCAAAGGTTAATAGAACTTTTAGTATCTTCTCCTGTTCATAAACTCCTTTGTGGAGCCATTCAACTTGTCAAAGCCATATTTGGCATGCAGCTCCATTGAGGTTTTATCATCTGGCACAAATCCATCCTCTTTAAATTTCTGTGCTTTGCCCAAACAAATACTGAGACACTCTTTACTATTATAATTTCCCTCCAATGCTAAGTCATCTGGATCATCTTCTAAGACAAAACCACTACCCTCTTCCTAAAAATTGGCAATAGCAGATAAAGCAAAATCTTCCCTCAGGCTAAAAATATTCTGAATGTCAGCCAACAATACATAACGTTTGTTAACAACAACAAATTCTGGCAGCACTGGTAATACTAGACCACACTGGTCCACTTTGAAGAGATCTACATCCAGTGGTCTCTGTATTGTTGACATCTTAAGAGCAACAATATCCATCAACTTCGCCCCCTCTTCCTCCTGTGTACTAACTCACTATCTTCCTCAAGTTCTGCCTCCTTGGAGGGTAACCTATCTTCTGGGGGAATTTCATTTTGGATAGTACCTTCATATAGTAGTTCTTCACCCCTTTTAGGAAGCTCTTTACAGAGGCACTACAGGTAACAGAGGAATCCAAATGGCTCATATAATAGCTTGCAGCAACTTAAGTGCAAGGTACACCAAGACGGCTTGTAGGAAGATGGAAGTTCCTAGTACTTCTTGTATAGAAGACTATTTGTCTTCTTGCTTAGTGCACAATCCAGCAAGTGCACATAAGCCTGATTGTTTAGCAGCAGCCTTCCTTTGGATACTAATTTTTTGAAATCGTCCCTGTGTTTCAACAGATACTCTGCATATGCCGATCCAAAATTGACTCCACTTTTGCAAAGGCTTATTAAACATCTTAGCAATAATGTGAAAGTCTTCAGCAGCTCCTACATTATAGACAAAATTGAAGAGTTTCTCATCAATTAGAGCTAGATCATTGCTCTCAAAGACTTCCTCCTTCTTTTCCTTCATGTCAGTGCTAAGACGTTGCTCCTTCTTCTTCTGCTTCTTCCTCTTCGGCATCTCTTCCTTAGCCTCCATTGAGAAATAGAAATCCCTCTTAACAGAGAGACTCTGGCAAGCAAGTCGCTTAGAAAGGGACACTAGACTAAGAACACATGCTTTCTCCTATTCATCTGCCTCCACATTCTGGTCTTTCTAAATGGGGTTTCTTATCACTATGATCCTTTACAAAGTAAACGAGGTAGCTTGATTCTCTCGGCTCCACAGTTGGAAACCCTTGGTGTTTTGTCTGTCCTCTCACAAGCGCTATGGCTCATCTATCCTTGCCATAACTTATGCAGGGTCATCAATAGTGAGGTTAATATATCTTTTCTTTGTGCTCATCAACTTTGCAAACTTCATCTGCATGTCGCTCCTACCCGCAGCACTAAACTCAGGATCCAGCGTAGTGACTCCCCACTTAAGCTTTCTTTTTTCTGAGAAGTAAGACACTGGCATGAATCAGAAAAGGAGAGAAACCCCTTATTGTATTTGTGCAATTTGGTGCGATAAAGCAACTCCATTACCCCTACAAGAGCCATATCGCGCCAAACTGCACAAATTTTCCTCTCTCTCTCTCTCTCTCTCTCTCTCTCTCTCTCTCTCTCTCTCTCTCTCTCTCTCTCTCTCTCTCTCTCTCTCTTTGTGGGTGTATTGTATGTGTGTGTCTACGTTTTATATGGTTCTGTGTGTGTGTGTGAAAGATTATGTCTGTTCTGTGCATGCATATCTGTGTGTCTATGTAAGATTCCTTCTCAGCCCTGAATAATGAATAAGCTTTACTTCAATCCCCTGTAATCATTCCCTACTTCTGAATAGAATAAATCTAATTTATAAAAGAAAAATACCCAAAAATGAGTAAACGCCCACATAAGATGAAGAGTTGACTGAGTACAAGGTTTATTAGTAAAAAACTATGAATATTACTAAAAAAATGAGATATTTTGGGTATAATGATACATTTTTGACACTTGGTAATAAGGAGAAGGGGCCTCTTCAAGGAGGCGCCTATTTTACATGTGTGGAGGAGTTTTAAACTCAAAAATAATAAGATATTTTTATCTCTTCTCTCTCCTGGATGATCAAACCAAATAAAAAAGGGAGCCAAACTGGTCAAAATCTTGTCCAAATTCAACCAAACTGAACCTGGAAAATTCTAGAAACTAGTTGGACTTGGTTAGAGGCCTCCCTCACCTATAAATAGATTCTTAGCCCTTTGTAAAAAAATATGTGAACTATACCATGCCAGTATTATACTGAAATAGTGATATTTTCTATTATCCTCTAATCCTCTACAATTTGGAGAGAATGGAGTTTCTCTCTCTCCTCAACCTTCTTTGGAGTCTTCATCAACATACTAAACCAATTGATTGGTTGGGGGCCTCTCCTTAGACTAAAGAATCAAGAAAAATAAGAGGCAAAGTGTGATTTATAGTCTTTTTCTTAATCTCTAAATGTTTCTCACTTCTCAACCCCTCTCAAGCTTGAGAAGTATTCAATTGAATGGCTCTTTAATGCAATTGAAGATCTCTAATGAATTTTAGTGATAAATCTTATAAAGTTTTCATTTATGCTTAAATTAAAATGTTTTTTTAAGCATATCTCTCTCTCCCCCAAAGAATGGTCATTCCTATGACCTATTCTATATTCAATTAATGCTTCTCATGGAGAAATTCTCTATTCACAAATCAAACTCTAGGCTTGTGAAGCTAGAGGTTTAAGAAAATGGTTTTTATACTTATATGCTTGAAAAATATGGTAATATTATGGGATAAATCCATAAATTGGATTTAATGCTAAAAGATAGTTAAACTATCATAATTATTTTACTATGTCTTATTCCTTTCATAAAAATTAAAAATTGCCAGTAATAGCAGCGGAGCTATGGCAACATTTTTAAGAAGTTGATGCATAATTCATTCTTATGCATAACGTGAAAAGAGGACTTCCTATCATATTCTAGGATTGAATATCCTAGGTTAAAAGAATGGTTTTTGTCACATTCAATGGAAAACTAATTTTTAAGTTTATGTGTAATTAAATATTAAGAAATGAGAAAATTATGATAATTATATTTAATGATAAAAGAGGAATTCCTATGACATTTGGAATTCAATCATTTAAATGGAAAAAGAGAAATTCCTAGTATATTGGAATTAGTGGATATTTTAATTAAATTCAAAGATGAATTTTAGATAAATTTATTTTATCTATGAGAAATAATTAAATGGTAAAAGAGGAATTCCTATGACATTTGGAATTCAATCATTTAGATGGGGAAAGAGAAATTCCTAGCATATTGGATATTTTATTTAAATTCAAAGATGAATTTTAGATAAATTTATTTTATCTATGAGAAATATTTAAATGGTAAAAAAAGAATTCCTATGACGATTGGAATTCAATCATTTAGATGGGAAAAGAGAAATTCCTAGCATATTGAATTAATGGGTATTTTAATTTAGACGAATTTATTTTATGAGAAATATTTGATGGTAAAAGAGGAATTCCCATGACATTGGAATGCAAATAATTAAATGCAAAAAGAGGAATTCCCATGGTATTTGAGATCCATGAAATCAAATGGGAAGAAGAGGAATTTTTAGTATAATTCAATTTATGATTATTCACATTAAAAGTGAAAATATGGGTAGAATTGATTTTTGTAAATCCCATGAATTCTATTATTCAAAAGAGGAATATTGAATATAATTCAATTGAGGAATTGAGAAGGAATATTGTTAACCTATGACGGACATTGAGACGTACTATGTTTTGTCATTAATTTAAATATTCTGAGTCATGGGCTGGGCTTGTCGGCACCATATGTTAAGGATGAAGGGATTGGGTGATCGTCGATGAGAGGCGCACCTTGAATATTAGTAGGATAAGGGTTAGGATCGGCCGGCCATGCATGGGCACCCAAGTGTGAACGGCCAAGTCACCTATAAGAGTCAAATGTAACCCTAAAATCTTCATTCTCATGTGTTGTGAATACAAGAGTGCTCTTGCTTTATCTCCTTGGTTTCCTTCTCCTGCTTGTGTGAGAGAGAGAGAGAGTGAGTGAGAGAGCGATCGAGCACTGCGTAGCGGCACGGTGGCAGAGAGGCGGTAGAGTGGTGACGGTGGCTCCTTCTTCTCATTGTTGTGACACGAGAATCCTTCAAGGCGGCAGTTGAGCGGTGAGTGACACACCCTTTGCATTCTGTTTGAGCTTCCTTCCCTGGTTGTATGCTTGCAGCCATTCGTGGCTCGCATACGATGTCCGCTATCTCGACCTGTACGACAAAAGCGCACATTTTTGGCGCCGCTGCCGGGGAGTTGCCCTGCACCAAGCTCCAGTTTGCAGCTCGGGCTGCTGCGTGAAGTTTAATTGACACTGTAGGAAAGGCATCTGTGCTGCTGTTGAGGTGTTTCTGTGGTTTTCAATCTCTGTTTCTGCAATTTGTCTTCTGTATTTCTGTTTCTTTTGTTATTTTTCTGCTCCGCGTGTGGGCGTGCATTCTGTTATCTGGTTTTCTGCGTGTGAGGGGGGATTTCTGAATCCCTAGACCTGTGCTGTGTGCGAATTGCACCGCGGCCAAGACTGAACCCTAGATAGAAACTTTGGAAAAAAAATAAAAAAATAAAAATTTTTTTAAAGAAAAAAACAAAACGTGTGAAGAGGAAAGATTTTTCAATTGGAAAAAAAATTTTGAAAAGAAAAAACCCCCAATTGACCCACAACCCCGGCCTTGGTCTCGGTCTTTTGATATATATATATAGGAGAGAGAGGCTCCATAGCTTTCTTTCAAGTGAGAGCTTATGGGAAGTCGTGCCCTATATGTAGCCCACTCCCCAAGGAGTAAAGTGAGCATGTGGGATAAAGCCCTCACCCTTCCTCCACAAGCAAATAGGCTTTTGCCCCTTCCCCCCAACAAGGAAACGGACTATTTTGAGGACTACAGGAGCTCTGGATAGGCAAACACGGTGCTGTAAAGCATGCTAGGATCCTTTAAACGATACGCTCGCTTCGAGCTATCACACGCCCTAGTCCAGGTTTGACCATAAGTAAGGGGGTCAAAAACGAGTTAAAAACAATCTAAAAACAAGTAAAAACGGGGTGCAAAACACCTAAGAAACTACTTGTGTGAGTTTCAAGGGTAGTTACCAATGCCCGTAGGGTACCCACGTCACATACATCTATGTTCTGGTCGGGTGCTAGAGCCTGAACCACTAGAAAGTGTTTCAGTTTACGCAAGCTCACACCATCCCTCCACATTAGCATCTTGGCCTTCGGCTGGAACCCAAGGGAGTGCAACCCAAGATCCACGAATAGTGGATAGTGACTCGTCTTCTGACTCAGAAGCCATGGAAGGACACCCTACCAAGAACCCTGAGAAGACAAGCCAAAACATGCCAGTGTGGGCCCCACAACCCGGATCTAGCATGTTTAGTCGTCTAATAGAGACCTTTAGTAGAGCTACACGCTCTGAACATGCGACAAGTGAAGTAAATGAAGAAGGAGGGGTAGTGGATTCGCCATTCACATCTTATGTAGACCCTACTCTCCCAAAGAGTGTCCATGTGGATATTCTACCCACTTCGTTTAATGAGGGCCCTACTGAGCTACCACCTTCCGATGCTCCTCCTAAAGTAGAGGTCCCTAGAAGCCAATCCTTAAGAAGTGACATTGCGTCCACTTCAAGAGAACCGTTTGGCACACCAAGTCTGGATGGGATATTTCTCAATGAAAATTGGGAATATGATCTACATACAGAGACTCTAACTGACCTATACACGGGTTACACATACCATGTAGGTTGGTTAGAAGTCCTACGATCTACATCTAGCGCCACTAATCTAGAGGAGCAACAACACATGATACGTGAGGTTATTCATAGAATTATCCAATTTGAGAGGCAAAATAGGGGAGTGAACCTAGTTTCCACTGGCCCTATGAGATTTTTGGATACGGGCAAGGCCAAACAACCAACCCTATCACAATTGGAGACTCCCTTGGAGACTCCCTCGGTGAGTCCCATAGACCCTTCGTATGTTGTTTCGCGTGGAGTCTCAATGCAGGTTGAGCCCACGAGTAGTAACTTTAGCTTTCCAACCTTGGCTCAACTTTCCATTCAGGAATCCACAATGCCTACCCCAATGATGAGCATAGCGAAAAATGCACCTGTTACCGCTGTAGTTAGTACGACACCGCTACCTAGTGGAACAGTACCTACAACAGTGCGTGCCAGTGCCTATCAACCATATGTACATATCGCTACTCATGCTCATGTAGCTCCTACGCCTCTTAGTATGCCAATGGCGTATGCTCCACGACCACCTTATCATAACCATTATCCAAGGGGAGCTAGGCCTAGTCACATATCATATCCTACGTCGTTTGCCAATATACTCAGACCAATGCCAACTCCTATTAGCCAGGCTATCCCAGAAGTGCCTCCACCAGCCTGCTCACCTAGGTGATCTCACAGCGAATCGGACGATCTATTGTAGAGAAAACATGCGGGGTATGCCTGAGAGAGAACCTAGAAGCAAGGCAGTACAAGTGGCTAAGCTCACTCAAAACATCAGTGGTAACGAGGATGTTAGGAAGCACATTGAAGTCTTTGAACACGTGTGTGATTCTTTGGAAGAGCACAATGAGCTGCATAAGTGTAAAGCCTTAGGCTTAACCTTGAGTGGGAAGGCCGGAGATTGGTATCGAACCTTAAGGGTTGAAGAGCGCACTCACTACCCCACTCTCAAGAGATTGTTCTTGAAAGAATACATATGCGAGGGTGTGCTTTGGGGAGTAGTATCTCAACTCCAAAAAGCTAAACGCGAGGAAAGGGAGTCAGTGAGAGACTTTATAAGTCGATTGAAGCATCTAAATTCTCGCTGCACTCCGGATGAACGCTTCAATAACAACCAACTCCTCGATAGATGCATCCGAGGATTGCGCCACGAGGACATTTACAATGGCCTAGTCATTAGAGGTCTTACAATGTGGGAAGTAGTCACTGCCAATGCAATCCAGTTAGAAGATAATTTGATGATTGCAGGTAAAAAGGTGTCTTCAGAAACAAAATCTGTTAGTTCGCAAGTATCTGGGAACGAGCCAATGACGGTAAAACCTATTGCCAAGGAGCCCAAGATATGTGAAATGTGTGTGACCAACCTTACTAAGGCTCTCCAAGAATACTTTAGGGGTAATCGAGCTCCTCAGAATAGCCATATGTACCCAAGGAGAGAGCAACAATGGTGTTCGGTGTGCTTAGGACCACATAGCACGAGTGAATGTCCCACATTCAGAGTCAAATTCAATGGGAATTGCAATGCATGTGGTAAGTATGGCCATCAATCTAAAGATTGCCTAGTACTTAAGCGAATGTTGGCAAATCAGGCACCACTAGCCTGGTCAAACACACCTCAAGTACCCGTGCTAATGCCTGCACAACCTATCAAGAAACCGTCACAGCACATAGTTCCAAGGAATCCAAATGTAGTCCAGTCTGTGCCGTTACCACCGCCAGTGCTAGGACCACAACCTCCACATCCAAGGATTACCCATGTAAACCAGATGGGTTGTGAGTCACATAGTGCATGTGGGGATTATGAAGAGGAGATAGACCCCACTGCTCCATACGGGGTTGATACGTTTGAAATGATTCCCCAGTACTACATGGAGGATCATTTCGGGCAAGTTAAGCCTATATATCAAGCTGCTGCTCTCGCCACAAGAGGGCAAAACCTTAATACCATGGCAAGGAGACCACCTCTTCAATGCTACGAGTGTGGTGGACCGCATCGTGTAGCGGAGTGCCCTAATAGACTACAGAAGATCGCTACTCAGATGCAACCAAATCAAGGGAGCACATCGAGAATGCCGGTACTTACATGTAATCGTTGTGGCATAGATCATTTGATCGCTCAATGTCCACATAATCCTAATGCACCCAAGATTACGCCATTGAATTTGGTTGAGGTCACCAACCAAGCACGAGGAACCACACCCGTTGTACCCGCGAATGTAGTTACACGATCAATGCTTCAAAATCAAAACTACATTCTTGAAGAGAGGGATACTGCATCAATTGCTCGAGCAAAGAAAAAGAAAACGCGGCGGAAGAGATCGCTTAATGCCACGAGCTCTAAGCCCAGTTCAAAGACCAACATAGGGACAAGAGACGACTCCATGTATATGAATGATCCTGAAGATGATTCTGATTCAATAGAAACCATGGGGACCAAAGCCACTACCTTAAGGGAGGAACCCACTCGGGAGCTCAATGAAGGAGAATCAAGCGAGTACATAAATGAGGGAAAACAGAAGGAAACTTCCTCGGCCCCACAACCAAGTCAGTTATTGCCCTCTCGACCACCCAAACTGACTGAGACTCCCCAAGACAAGCCATGTGGGCCAAAAACCCTCAAGAAAAAGATTGGAACTTACCCAAACCCAGTTGAGGAGATTGAACAAGTGCAACACTTAAGGGGTTTGGTGGAAGAAACACAAAGAGAACTGGAGCCAAACCCGAGAAAAATCAAAATTCTAGACACAGTGTTTCCTACGCAAGTTTAGCCTCACCGGAACCATAAACCGTTAGCTATACCTAGTATCATTCGGGAAGAAAGTGAGGATAGGACATCCGGAAGTGGGCAAACACCCTTCTTGCTGGGGAAAGAATGTTTAGTGAGGGAATGCCTGACCCCATTGAAGAGGAAGTGATTCCATCTTCACCAGTCCCTAGTCAAGGGGCGATGTCTCGAAAAGTACCGTTGAATGTGTCTAAGCTAATGGATTTCATGTCCTCTGAAATCATAACCACGATCATATCCAAATTATACGGAGATCCTGAGCTATTCTTAGCTCTTCGGGCATTTCTCAATGGAGAACTAAAGGCGGGCTACCACAATTTGCAAATATGGATAGAGCCGACATGCTTCAAGATGAGGAGAAACATTGGGATCTACAATCCAACCTAGATGAAAACTCGGTCGTGGAAATACCTGTTAACAAGTTGGGACAGTACTTTGAAGGGGACGAATCTAATGCAACCCTCCCCATTACTACCAAGGGGTTAACTCTAAAGGGAATCCTTGATGGTGGTGCTGGCATGAACATTGTGACTAAAAACTGTTGGGAATCTATGGGAAGACCTCACCTCGAAGTCACAAACATAGTGGTTAAGATGGCAAACGGAACTATTGCTAAGCCTATTGGAATGTTAAGGGACCTTAAGATCAAGGTTCTGGGGTACAAGGTAAGACATACCTTCATTGTAATGGATTTCTCCAAGCATCCTATGTCATATCAAATGATCTTAGGACGTCCTTTCATGAGGGAAGCACAAATGGTGCATGACTGGTCGAAAAACCATGTCTACCTACAATTCCAGGACTCTGTCATTCGAGTTGATCTTGAGAATGGTCGTGCACATCCTTTAGGAAGCAAGGTTATCATTGATAATCGATCGGATACCACTATTCACTCCGCCCCATTAAGGTATTGCTATACATGCAAAAAAGAGACTGATGATGGGAAAGATTCTCCTTATATGGATGTTCTACCGGGTATGACTGAGTCGGATAACGTGGATTGGGTACACCTAGCGGAAACCATAGACACATGGGGGAATAGAGGCACAAGCTGGGTAACACCTGAGGGGCAAGATATGCCACCGTTAGTGCCAATAAACATGATAGGTGTTATGCACTTGACCCTTGATGGCGAGAAAGTGGCAAACTCCACCGACACTGAAAGTAGCGAAGACTCTGACCAATGCAACTCTGAGTATGAATCTCAAGAAGAAACTGACCTTGAGCCTGATGGGAAAAATGAATCAAATATTCACCCAAATGTGGAAGCAAGGTGCTCAAGGCCTAGGACAGTGACCTCCTGCAGTTCATCCGAAAGTGAGGGGGACACAAGTGAAGATCGACCAAGTGAGTCCGAATCTGATAGAAACAAAAATCAAAAACTTGGTAAGAAGAAAACGAGACATAAGCGCCAATGCTATCGAGCTAATGTACGCACTGCAATAAACAAGGAAAGATCCACTGCAGAATGGCTTAGTTATGTAGGAGCCATCGGAAGATAGTAGCGGATAATTGGGGACAATACCTCCAAAGTGTCATGTGGTGTATTCCGCAACCTCATGACGTCGCCCAATTAGAAATCGAAGAGAAGCCGAAACTAAGTCGTACTGCAAGAAGGCGGCAAAACCAAGAGTTGGCTCAACAACAAAAGGAAGCGGAATTGAAAGAAAAAAGCCTGGCACAACAAGAACCAGTAGACTTACACCCCGCACCCGAGCATTTCAAATCATTCACCACAGGGGAACGTAAAGTAGTCTACACAAAAGCCCAACAAACGCCTACCAATGGGAGTAGCGGTGTCTACGATGGCCCTGCGGTAGTTAAGGAGATAGACTTAGCAGATTCGGGTGAGTTGTCTAAACCAGTTTTTATTGCTCAAGACCTCACCAAGGCGGAAGAAGCTGCACTTATGAAGCTTCTTAAAGAATTCAAGGACATATTTGCTTGGACATATCATGATATGAAGGGTGTTCCACCCTCGATGGTGCAACAAACACCATATTGGGGAATATGGGAATTTCCCATAAGTTTGGGGTACGTGGTCAAAACTTTGGATTTTCCATAACTTGAACACCATTACTCCAAATTGTGTGCTTTAAAGCTTAATAGATCCCTCTTTTCAAGCGCTTTCCAATGATAGGTCACATGATAGGGTTTTGAGAAACTTATAGACATGTTAATCGGGTCCCACCTTTTTAGTATTACAAAAATGGGACCTGGGAGATTCCCAAACTCAAGAATATGGTGTTAACACACGATTCCAATGATTAGCACTGCTAAACCAGTCCAGCAACGTCCCTACCCGATGAATCCTAAGTATGCAAAGATTGTACAAGAGGAAATTGAAAAGCTGATAAAATGTGGATTCATATACCCAATTGAGCACTCAGAATGGGTTTCTCCGATAGTCATCATGCCAAAGAAGAATGGGAAACTCAGAGTGTGCGTTGATCTCAAAAAGGTTAATGCAGCCACCAGAAGGGATCATTACCCCTTGCCATATTCTGAACATGTGCTTGAAAGAGTGGCAGGCAAGGAGGCATATAGCTTTTTAGATGGGTACTCGGGTTACAATCAGATCACAATTACAGTCGAGGACCAAGCTAAAACAGCATTTATCATGGAGTTTGGAGTGTTTGCCTTTCGCGTCATGGCTTTTGGCTTGACCAATGCACCTGCAACATTCCAACGATTGATAAACACGACCTTTAAGGAATATCTAAGGGACTTTTGTGAAGCTTTCTTAGATGATCTTTGTGTTCATTCCTCTTGGAACGGGCACTTGATGTGTTTACGAAAAATATTTGAAAGGTGTAGATTATATCGCATCTCATTGAATCCTTTCAAATGCCAATTCTGGGTTAAACACGAAGTTATCTTAGGGCATATAGTGTCCAAAAATGGGATTTCCACGAACGAGAGTAAAATCAAGGTCATTCTGGAACTGCCACCACCCACCAACTATAAGGGAGTCCAACGCTTTATGGGCCACGTTGGTTATTATCGAAGGTTTATTCTCTTCTTCGCCGAGATAGCTCGACCATTGTATAAGCTTCTCATCGAGTTTATTTGGACCGCGAAGAATGTGACCGTGCCTATGAGCTATTAAAGAAGGCCTTGGCAAGTGCTCCAATCTTGAGAATGCCTAACTGGGATTTACTCTTCCATGTGCATATTGATGCATCAAACTTTGCTATTGGGTGTGTGTTAACTCAACCTGGAGAACACAAACTAGACTACCCCATTAGCTTTGCTAGTCGCTAGTTGAATGATGCTGAGATGAACTACACCACTACGGAGCGAGAAGGGTTGGCAATGATATATGCAGTAAGGAAATTTTGTTATTACCTCCTTGCCCCACCAAGTTTGTTTTCTATGTGGATCATCAAGCATTGTTGTATCTGGTAAACAAACCATGCTCCACAGGAAGAATCACACGATGGCTATTGATTCTTCTTGAGTTTGATTTCACTGTTGTTGTGATACCTGGCAAAAAACATGTTATGGCTGATCATTTGTCTCGCATACCTAATGGTGAGGCTCCTACGGGGGTTGATGATGACTTACCGGACACTTCCCTGTTCATGGTGGAAACAATGCCTGAATGGAGTGAGAAGATTGTTAACTTTTTGGTTAATGGCTTTCCACCCAAGGAGCTTCGTAAAGATCTGGCTCGAAAGCTAATCAAAGAATGCGAACCCTATTGCCTGATAGCCGGGACTCTTTATAAAAGAGGAAAGGATGACGTTCTTAGGCGTTGTGCCCGAGAGGATGAGTATCTATACATTTTGCAAGAGGCACATATGGGCGTAGCCGGTAGTCACTTCTCAGGAGACTTAACTGCACGAAAGATCTTACAATCAGGGTATTGGTGGCCCACTATGTTCCAAGACGCATCACTCTTTGTGAAGGGTTGTGATGAATGCTAACGATATAAGAAACCCCAGAGGAAAGATCAGATGCCCCTACATCCGATCAAAGTAAACCAACCATTTGAAAAGTGGGGTTTAGACTTTGTAGGTCCAATTAGTCCAGCGGCCCGAAACACACAATCTCGCTATATTATTGTGGCCACTGACTATATGACCAAATAGGCTGAAGCGAAAGCGACACGTAAGGTAGATGCGAGGACAACAGCCAAGTTCCTCTTTGAAAATATAATTACACGATTCGGTTGTCCTTTTGAACTTGTGAGCGACAATGGTACGCATTTTATAAATGAAGTGATTAAGAAGCTCACAACAAATTTCATGATATCCCATCATAAATCTACTCCTCACTATCCGCAAGCGAATGGCCAAGCCGAGAGTACCAACAAATCTCTATTTTGACAAAGACAGTTGAAGCTCATCGCGCACGGATTGGGATCTAAAGCTTACGACAGCTTTACGGGCCTATCGTACTACGTACAAAGTGGCTATTAATTGCACACCATTCAAAATGGTATATGGCCAAGAAGCAGTCATGCCGTGGGAATTTGTCATTCCTAGTCTTCGTGTTGCTACTCAAGAGGGTTGGGATGGTAATCCCTTAGTAGAGCGTCTATATATCCTTGAGCGGCTAAACGAAGAAAGACAATTGGCTGTATACAATGCCCTTGTGGAGAAGGATAGAAGGAAAAAATGGTTTGATCGCCATCTAAAGGACAAGGACATCAAGGTTGGGGATAAAGTCTTGATGTATGGAGTGCGAAATGAAAAGAAGAAGCTCAAATATGCTGGTAAGGGACCATATAGAGTATGTGAAATTACCCCGCAAGGTACCATTAGAGTGGAGACTCTCGACGGAGTTGAAACCATTGGATTCCTTAATGGGAGTAAATTCAAAAGATACTATGACCCCCTGAGCCAAGAGGAGTTACATGCAATCCATCAAAAGAAGGCAGCTAAAGAACAAGCTGAGCTTAAAAAGATACAAGCGAGAGTCGAAGACAAAGAACGTCAACAGCGTGCTAGGCGACAACGAGAAGCCAACTTGGGGATTACACAAGCATTTTTCGAGGAGGCAGACGAGGATTCACTGGAATCTGACCCACCTCTAAGATACCCAATTGAGTTACAGAGTCCTTACGGGGAGATCATTAGGGAAAAACGGAGCTCATTTTGGGGCCCTGTAAGAAATTCACTATTTTTCGATTTATTTCTCTCCTAAAAGATCTCAAAAATAATAAAATATGGAAACGTGGCTCAGAACTGTCAGTAAGGACCACTGAACTGTCAGTTCAGAAAAGAATAAGATAATCTTTTGTCTAACTAACACGATTTTGCATTAAATATCTCCTTAATTTTTTTTGTTTCTTGAAGATTTCGCATCTCTTTTGACGACGTGTGCAGGCCTCTCATAAAGAATCCATCACTGAACTTAATGATTGTATGGATACCGCCACACTTCCACAATTCATGTTACAAAAAGACTATGAGATTGACAAGCCAACTTTGCAACCTCAGAAGCACAAAAATGGCCGATACTAGTGAAGTACAATCTCAGAAGAAGCGATTATATCATCTTCACATCGACTTAGAAGAACAATATGCTCCAGCACAAAAAAGACGAAAGGATACGGTGCTAAATGCTCAACAACGGGAAAATATGAGAAGAGAAGGGCTCCAACATATTGACTTATGGTGTGATGGAAGTATATATCCAAAATGTCTAGTACAAAACTCTACACCTCCATTTGTCAATCCAACCACACTATTGAGGTTTGCGGGCGATGGATAAAATGGACTTCTTGGTTATATTTCAGCACAGTCTGCATTTGCAGAAACATATAAAACAATGTACCTACAAGAAAAGGGAGCCAGGATTCAAGAGATAGCTATTCGTGCAAAATTGGAGCAGCAGTTGCAGAATGAAATTGAGGAGCATTCAAAGAGTAAAAAAGAGTTAACAAGATCAAGAAGGAAGAGAACCATGCTTGGAGATAGACAACGAAGTAGGAAGATTAAAAACATTGCAAATTTGAAGGCTGGGACTGGTGGATGCAAGCGAAGAATTCAGGAAGCAAGGTTAGTTTGTAATTTTTTATTTTTTAAACTCAAAAATACTCTCAAATGACTATGTATTTTGTCCATTAATGCAAAACAGGATTGGAAGTGTTGAATAATATAGGCATATTGTGTTGTTACTATATTGTTACTATAGGAAATTATTGGAGCCTGCAAAAGAAAATATGGATCCCAACCTTCTTCCAGTTAAACAAATGAAAGGATTGCTTTCTTGTGGTGTAGCAAAAGGTTTGATTGAAGAAAAAAAATACAAAACAATCAAACGCAATGTTGTAGAGGACTTTATATCCAATAATCAAGTTGATGGTACTACAATCCAAGAGGCTCTTGATGTTAGTGGAGTTAGCAGGAAGGGATATAGTTCGATTTTCCATGCGATATCCTCAACTTTGAGAGATCAAAGGATTAAATGAGTTTTACTGCCAAATCCAGCAACAGTGTGGAAGATAAGAGGTCATTTGAATGAAAGTATAGATGAGTTTATTGGACCATATATCCATATTGAAGATATATTTCATGGTGCTAAAGGAACCACTGTGTATGACCCTTGGAACAATATATTTGTAGATCTACAACAACTTCAAAGAAGAATGGTCGAGTTTTATGGAATAACATTTGAAGAGTGCAAAGGCATTTTGAAATTTGTTATCAAACTGGATGAGTGTGAGGTTGTAAAGGAAAAGAAAATGGAAAGGATTACTATCACATTGATGAATGGAGCACTTGATACATCATTGAATAAAGCGAGTTCGAAGTATTTTAGTGTGCAGTCGGAGAAACACATATGGTGGTTGGGCTCATTCCAGGTATGATCATTTTTTATTTCGTACTTGATTTTAGTCAATGTTTTCAAATCTTTTATAGTAAGACTTTTGTTTTGTATAATCACAGGTAAAGACAGAAGACCATGAAACACTAGATTGGGTGTTTCACCACACGGAAATACCAAGAATAATTAAAAGACAGGTGCAAGGAGAGAATCTCCATGTTGCAGGAAAAGGTGATTTTCAAGTAGAGTGGCACATGGCGGGGGATCTTAAAACACTTAAGTGCATGTATAACGTTAGTAAAGGAGGTAACTCAAAGTCTCCTTGTCTTTACTGCAAAGAATCAGCGCAAGTAATGGATTCTAAATGGTGGAAGAGAGCACCTAATAGAGATAAAGTTGACCCTGACTTCAAGGCCATTCTTGACATTCCACTATGTAATGTTCACATATGCACATTGCATGCTCTATGTCGAATTATTGAGAAATTGGTATTTTTGTATATTGGATTTGCTTGGAAACTCCGTCCCGAAAGAAATAGAAAGGATGCTCTTCATGCATTGGAAAAAGTGTTATCCGATATAGGTCTGCATGGAGGTGATGTTCATATCACAAAGGATTTTAAAAAGTCTAGCAATGGCAAGGAGGTACCAATCAAGCCCTCTATTGGTGGTGTTAAGGCAAGAAGATTCTTGTCTCGACCCAAACACAATAGTAAGCAAGTAAGGCAAGGTAAAACAGTTTCAAGGATTAGTTATGGATTGTGGAAGCAAGTCCATAATGCCGTGAAAGATCATGAGGCAGATGGGGAAGCACGAAATGTGAAGGCAGAGGTGTGGAGGTCTCTTGATCAACTCTTCATGTTCTGTGACAATGTAACATGGACAAAGAGTGATTACAAGAACTTTGAAGAGGCAATAAAACATTTTGGGAAGTCAATGAAAGACGCATGGACAGCCTGCAATATAACTCACTACATGGTAAAGTGATGTCTTCTTCTTTTACTTAAGTGTGATCCTCTTTTCTTTTATAACTTACTATGCATTCTTATGTCTTTGTGAAAACAGCATATCATCTACAACCACCTTCCCTATTTTGTCAAAAAGTATGGATGCCCAGCAATTTGGTCTACCCAAGGCATGGAGAAGTCTCACTACATGGCACGTAATGCATTTTTCAGACACACACAACACTATGGAGGGAGTCAAAAGGCAAATAGTCTGAAGGAAGTCTTCCAATGGTTTTACCGAGGCATTCTACAAAGGCTGCATGCTAAAAGAAAAGTTGCTAGCTCCAAAGTCAAGCTTGCTTTTATTCTAGCCCAAAAGCAAAGACGAAGACAAACTTTGGACAATTCAATGGCAGCAGAGAGACATAGAGAGTGGAGGGATTCGAAGATATTTAGAAACCATAAATGGACAAGTAAACATGAATAGCAGTTTGTAACTTATTGGTGTTATGTCCACATGTTTTCAAACTCAATCAATAGATTTTTATTCTGTGGAACAAGTGACTCTTGGTGTAATGCCTATATGTTTTGAGACTCCATCAAAAGTAAGTCTTTTGTGAAACATGTGATCTATATTAACAAGCATCAATACATCCATATATTAACACACAAAAAATTCAATCAATACTACTTAATTATGCTAGACATACTGTTGATCCTTACCAATAAAATACTGAGTGTCAAACACTTTTAGAAGCTTTTGAGTGTGGGAAGAGTACTGAAGTGTCGTACAATGATGGGACAAATGCAAAAGGGTACTGATCGTCCGTACGGACAAGGAACTGATGAGGATCAAAGACTTTGTACAAATCAGTTCAACTTCAACATAATGTTTGTGCTATATTTGATGACTAAATCCTATTACTCCCAAGGCTTGCGAGTCGGAACTCTCTTTTTAAACTTGATTGGACTCTTTTTCTTCCTTATTGGCTTGATGTCGACTTTCTGTTTATCAATGCTTGCCTCTGTTGCTTGTCTGAGAGGGGTATCCTTGTCTTCAGCTATCTCCACGTGTTCTTCTTCTTGGATTGTGTGGCCTGATGCAATCATGGGTGGCTCTCGAAACCTTATGAGCTTGTGTTTTCCATAGCCCTCTAGACATTTGGGCTCCTTAACACCACATGCTAATGCATAAGAAGTGTAAGACAAAAAGTAAGAGGCCCTAGAGGCCTGCTTATTCACATAATCCCCAAATATATCTATGGCGGACAACCTCTCTATTAAAATGATCTTTTCCTTTTGCCATGGAAGATCATGTCCACCTAATACCCTAGACAAACATTTAAAGAAGTAAACAATGGCTTCTCCATTGTTGCTCAACTGCCTATGGTAAATCAAGATCTTAGCACTACCTAGATCATGAATATAATGAGCTAGGCTTGACATTTTGCCAAACCCAGCTGGCCTGCTTCCACTTGATCTCTGGAGGAATGTGTCATCCTCAATTTGTAGCTGCCATGTATCAAAAGATTATAGTGAGACAATGATACATAACTACAAAACATTTAAACACAACATAAAGTATTTGATTTGAAGTAATAATATCATACCCTCTCATTTTCATCAGCAACAAGAAGTTCATCTTTCCAAAGATTTATTCCTCTCCCCTCCAGACCAGCCTCTTCTTTAAGTTTTTCCTTATGAAGTGATGAGAGATTCATAGCTTCCTGGGTGAGCTGGAAGGCAGCTTCATCTGGCTCTTGGAAACTTTCAGCCTCTTTGAAACAAATAGTAAGGGCCTCTGCAAGATCAAAGGTTGTTTCCAAAGCTAGCAGTGAATGGTCATCCTCTATGCCAACCTCCTTGTCAAGCCTTGAAGCCTGGGCAATAAGGGAAATGGCATAGTCCTCCCTCAAATTGAACATACACTCTATATCATGGAGGAAAACATAATCTTTACCACCAATCAAGACACCTGGAAGCATGGGCACTGCATAGTTGCTGCTCTGAACATCAAAGTCTTCAACTGGCTGTGTTGCCCTAAGAGTCTCAGTCCTTAGTTGAACAAGGTCAAGAGCAGCCACTTGCAGCCCCTCATCCTCGAGGTTGATATCTTCTTCCTGCTCTGCTATATCTGTTGCCATAGGAATATCCTCTTTTACCTCTGCTACAGATATATCTTCTTCTTCAGTCTCCTGCCCTTGCTCTTCTAGAGATTGCTGTTGAAAGACAATGTACATAAGGAATGCCATGTTTTCCTCAAGCACTCTACACTTTCTGGTGTGCAAGTTACAACTGAATTTATATTCCTCAGGCAGGCTGTCAAACCTTCTATTCACATGGTACCTCAGCTTGTCAATGGAGACAATATGATTTAAATGCACAAAAACCTTTTCACCTTCCACAATCCTTCCTGCCTCTGTCAGTTGTTTGAAGGTATCCCAATGGTCTAAAAGGAAATCTCTATGATGGTTCAAAAGAGAGCTCATAGTGAACTCCCTGTTGAAAATACTGTGGTATATGTGGAAGTTCCTTTAAGCCTTGCACTTGTGAAGAAAGTCAAATAGGAGCAAATCTGGAGATTTGTCCTCTTCTGGTTCCCTTTGTTTTGAAAGGGAAGACTCACCTTTCTGCTCTAGTCTCTTGCTTTTGCCTGAAGCAAAATTTATATAACATGAATTCTATATGCTCACATATGCAATCAGATAATGTATAGGATATCACCAAACAAAACTCTTCATCAGCACACATGAATCACCTGGTGATTGCTGTGGTCTGAGTATAGCAGCAGAGAAGTCCAACTTCCTCTTGAAAGGAGGGGCCTGAGGATCAACTGTTCCAAAGCAGAAACATTTCTCATCATCAAGAAAGACATCTCCATGGACATAGAAAGCAAAACAATGAGCAAACAGTAAAAACCAAAAGAGACACAAGACTTTGCAACAAAACGCGATGCAGATCCATTTGAAAAATGTAAAGTGCTCTCCTCGCATTTTGTTGCAAATTTTGAATTTCTACTGACATCCATTTCCAATCAAATGCTAGGGATATCTCACAATGTTCAGGACAGTAAATGATGCAAGGAGGAATTCCCCAGTGCAAAAGAGATTAAAAGGAGAAAAAATAAAAACTAGAACAAATATCAGAATTTGCAGCAAAACGCGATTTGGAGCATTTGGAAAACATAAACCTCTCTAATCGCATTTTGTTGCAAAATTCTAAATCCTACTCATATCCATCTCTAATCAAATCCTAGGGTGATCTGCCAGATTTCTAGGCACTGAGATTTAAGAATTCTACAGATGGAAGAAATATATGTTAGAAAACATTGGAAATGGTATAGATCTCTGACCTTTCTTTTCCTCTTCCATACTGATGGAATAGCCCTGGAGATTGTCCTGCTCTCTTCCAAAACTGAGCTGTAGCACTGGTAACCTGGAGATCTAGTAATGGTAGTAGTCTTCAGACAGGTTGCAGAGTGGATGGAGTGTGTTGGGTAGAAAGTGGTCAAAGTGGGAGAGAAGAGGATGATGGGAGGGTGCTGGGCAGGGATGGAATACGGAGAGGGAAAAGTGTTAATGGATCTAATTATGAAATCATGATTGGCATAATTTCCAAGGCAAAAAGTGACCCACAAATTTCACATCCCAAAAGATTTGGTGGGACCCACACGTGTTAAAAAATGACTATATCTCACACGTGTGGTATTAATAACTCCATTATTTGTATTTTGTAATAATCTACTCTCCTAACTCAGTTCTCTTGCATCTCTACCTCCCTACTCCACACCATCAGCATCCAGACCAGCAGCAGAGGTTCATACCCAGCACAAGATACTCATCATCAGCACAGAACACTTGCAGATAGCTTCCAGGTTAGTAAGAAAATCTTTTTCCTCTTCTTCTTGTTTAATAGTATATTAGGGTAAGGAATTGATTGATGTGATGTAGGTTACATATTATGATAAATATTATATGCATTTTTTAGATTTTCTCCACTGCATGTAGAAGCAGGAAGACTTTTTATTTGGCCCTGTTGAATGAGAGTTTGATCACTTCTTGATGTCCATAGGCTCAATCCATGTTGCACCAAGCTGCATACACACTGAAATGACTAAAGGCATGCTGAAGTATGTTGTCTCTAGAATTTGCAGCAAAACGCGAGGAGAGGATTTTAGAAATCTCAAAATAGTTCAAATCACATTTTGTTGCAAATTTTAAAATGCTTCTTCATCCACCCATTTCAAGCCTGCATAGTTCTTCTATAAACACAATACATATTGTTTATAGTTGGAAAGATAGAGAATTCATCATATGAATGCAAAAGCATGTTTTTTCAAGCATTTGCAGAAAAACGCGATTTTGAGCTGTTACAAATTTCAAATCTTCATAATCGCCTTTTGTTGCAAATTGTTCAATTTTGCTTCATCCAAGTTGTCATCACCTTCTTTAATCATTCTATGTTCTCCATGTTTCTAATCTTTTACTATTGCTTTGTATGGACCTTTTCAGAGTGATGGCAAGAACCAAGGCAACTGCAAGGAGGTCTGGCAAGGGGCCAGGGCTTGCAGCAGCAGCAGCTGGGGCTGATGTCAAGGAATCTAGTGTGCCTACAAAAGGAAGAGTTGCACATGGCAGGAAGGGGAAGCCAATGAGCATGCTACAGCAAAAGTCCAAGAGGTTAAAGCATTCTGCTGGTGTGCTAAAGGAGATCAGGAAACAGCAAAAAGCTATAGGCTTTGCAATCCCCAAGGCACCTTTTCAGAGGCTAGTGAGAGAAATTTGTGATAGCTGGCACCTTGGTTTCAGGTGGAACAGGACTGCCATTCTTTCCTTACAGGAAATGGCAGAGGATTACCTGGAGAAGTACTTTGAAGATGCAATGCTTGTAGCAGCCCATGCTCACAGGGTAACTCTGATGGCCAAGGACTTCAACACATTGTCCAGAGTGAGGTGGAGGTATGACAAGCTGGTCCATCCTGTGGAATGGCAGGACATTAAAATGAGAGACATATTATTAATTCCACCTACAAGGAAATTGAAGGCAGACAAGGTGAAGGTTGTTGAAGTGACCCACTCAATGAGCACCAGAGGGAAAGCTGCTTATGAGGAGTCACTGAAGCAGCAAATAGAGGAATCCAAGTCTGCTATAAATGTGGAGACTGTACAGATGGAGCTACAGATACAGAGAAGGTTGCAGGAGCTGGGCCCTAACATAGTTGTCCATATTGAAGATGATTTTTCAGAGAATAATTTTGACTTGACAAGAGCATGCTTGGCAGCATTGGCTCATAAGAATGAGTATTGCTCAGATACTATCATTCTTGCAATGCTCTAGTAAGTGTCTTTTATTTTACATTTGTTAGCAAAACAATCCTTATTGTACCTCCTCCCTTACACCTTACCTTAATTATTGTTTTGTCCAATGTAGCATGATGAGAAGCTGGCTGAACCATGCTGTACAGCATACAGTTTATATTATTGATCCTGCAATTTCCTTCAAGTTAAGAGATCCAAAGGAAACTCCCATGGATATTTCCAATTGGTTCAGACACTGTGATTTTGATCATGTTGATATTTTGCTACTTCCATACCATAACAAGTATGTGTGTGGCTGCTTCTTTTGGGATTTTCCTTCAAGATTGAGTACTCTTGTAGCCTTTGATTTCTTAATGCTTTTTTCCTTATGCAGTGACCACTGGAGCTTTGCTTCTATTGACATCCAGCAGAAGCAATGCTTTTTATTCAACTCTCTTAGAAACACACACAGAGAGGTTAAATTGTAAGTGGTTTGTGTGCTATTTTTAACTTTAAACTTCATTATTTGGATTTAATGCACACTAACTGAATTATATGTATTGCAGTTGTATTAGAAGACTTCTAGATGCATTGGATCAGTGTCCTCCTAATGTCAATCTTTTGGATTCAATAGAGCCAATAGATTTAGAGGTAGAAAGTTGCTCCCTCTACTGATGTCTATTTCATGCTATGCCTTTGAACTTATTGAATAATTTTATTTTGTTCAGACATTAACAATTTCTAACATATCTTTCCAACTATCCAGACACCACAACAAGATGATTCAAGTAGCTGTGGCTGGAGAGTGCTGATTAGTGCCAAATATATACTTTCAAGCTATTTTGAGATAGGACAGCCAGAGCTTGTAAGAAAAAATAATTTTCATTTAGCTTCAAAAAATTTGATATTGGTACAAAGTGTTCTAAATCATCATATCTCATTGCAGATGAGAGAAGATAGCTTCAACTCGAGCTATGTGTATAGTTTCAGAGCTGATATAATTTGGAAGTTTTTGAAGTATGCCTTCCCCAAACCTATTGTACCAGCTACTGTCGAGTTAGGTGAGAGCTCTAAAGTCCGAGAAGGTGTCATACACCTTGATGACACAGATGATGCAGATGTGGTGCCACAAGAACAAGGACCTAGTGCTGATGAGGAGAAGCCACAAGAACAAGGACCTGTTGCTGCTGATGTTATTGAGGAAATGATGGAGCAACAGCAAACAGATGCTCCAAGGGTAGTAGAGGAGACAATGGAGCAGCACCAAGAGACTGTACACGACAAGATGGAGCAACAGAAAGTAGATTCTCCAAATAAAGATGATACGGTGAGCTTGGACCATGTAGAGCAGCCTCTAGATCAACCTGTAGATAAATAGAAAATTGTTGTCAAGAATATGTTCTACATATGTAATTAAACACTTCTGTACAGAATTTTACATTTCTAAATATAATACCTTTGTTTATGGAGTCTGTGTTATCTCAATTTTAAAATTTTCAATGTCTTTGCATTTTATTGATCTCTCTCTTCTTTTGAGCACCTGCAAAAAAGCAATATGAAACAATAGGGTAAAGTAAACTAATAGCAGTGCTTAATGAGACTAGGATAAGTCACATGGTATACCTTCTTATTGTTGTAGATAAATAAAAAGTCCTTTGAAATAGAACCTTCTGTCTCAAATAGAATGTCATTGCGCAATTGAGCTAGGGAGCAGCATTGTCTTAATGTGATATTGACTAGCACATCACCATTCTCAACAACATCAATATCAAGAAGTTTATTTTCTGCACCAAAAGAATCTTCATCTTGATCCATAGGGACTAGTTTTGTACCTAGCATTCGACTGCGCTTATAATAAAAAGAAAAAATGAAATTTTGTGATGCAACCATGTACTTCAGTTGCATAGAAGGTTGGACAACCTCACAAAACACTGAACTACATGTCTTCTTATCCCAACCTTTATCCAAAAATTGTGGCATGCATGCCAGACTTGTTGCTTTAACTGTGAACATTGTTTTTGAAACCTTCACTGGAAAGGTATTAAACAAGTCTACAAAAACTGTGAGAGGCATGCACAAAGAAATTTTTATTATCCTTGTGGCAATATTGGGCCTAAGAGCTTTCTGTACTTCTTTGAAAAGCTTGGCTCTATATGCCTCTGTAACGCTAAAATGTGGGAGAGGCCAATCCACTGAATTCCATGCTGGAAGGTCTTGTTTTCTTAACACACCATGTGTGTTTGCATTGTCCAGCAACTGATAAAAATGATCAGTAAAAAATATACGGGATTGAGCTAGCTCTGTTGCACATCGACCTTTGTATTGTTGTTCTCCTATCGATCCATGCAAAACATCTATAAATCCCAGAATACAATCGATGTTTTGCCATGTCTCATACGATGAAGGGTATAAATCTAAAATAAAATAACACAAGAATATCAATAAGCAAAGAAAGAAAGCTTTGTCTTAAAAATCCATGCACCTCATAAAGAACAAAACCACAATAGAAAAATATACAATTAGGCCTGTGTTGCGGAAGATCATTTGGATAGTCTCGCAAGACAAGTTCTTTATGCATGTACACATGCTGAATCAAAACTTCTTTCACCGATATCTTTCCTCTGGTGATTTTAAAATCTCGTACTCTTCCCTTCCATGATGCCAAGAAAATATTTTTTGTCTGGGGTCTCTTTCTTTTACTAGGTTGCATGAGCACCCATGCTCCTTTCGAAACAGTAAACCTTTCCCAAGTTCCTTCCGTTTTGACTGTACTTGAATTCTCTACCGAAGAAATAGAAGAAGCAGGTCGACGGGGTAAGGATGTGTGGTATAATTCTGCCTTCATAGCATTATCATCCACAGAGCGTCTTCCACAAGAACGACCATAGTTTTTATTCACCATGGATACCTTGTGAATCTGTAACCACAGCAAAGTAATGTAAACAAGATAACAAAGTGAAGTTTCAAGAAAGAGAAAGTAGGCAGACAGATAGTTGACAAGAAACATCTTACTCTAAGCCAAACTGGATCAAGGGAGCAGTTTTGGAAAAGAAGAGGTTACTGCACAATGAGGTAGTGGTGTAGAATGGTAGACCTTTCGAAGGAAAGGCAGCACAACAATTCAAAGTTCAAAGGGAGGTGGAAGCGGGAAGGCCCTTGTCAGAGAAAATGTCAGACTAGATTCTATCTTCATGTCCAAAGATCTTGTGAGAATAAAAAACCAATCTCCACATTAATGTAGCACGCTTGTACCTACATAAAATATTGTTTCTTTTATCTATTTTCTTTTATTTTTGTGAATTTCCAACGTTACCCTCTGTTCATTGGTTGAGAGCTTATTTTTCCAAAACGTAAAAGGCCCCAAAATGAGCTCCCTTTTTCCCTAATGGCTGTATAATGCATTATTGGATACAGGAGCTCAACACAATTTGCTATCATATGGCGTGTGGTGTCAACTGGGAAAACCACCTTTATCCAAGAGTTCTATCCAAGTTCAAGGAATCAACAAGAAGAAAACCCCTGTCTCAGGAATTCTGCACACTCCGGTTGCTTATGACAAGGGAACCATAATTCAAAGCTTTTTGGTTATGCCTAATGGTACAATGGAAGGGACTGTAAACTTAGGGCGCAAATGGATAATGGCCACCAAATGCAATATCGATTGGGCAACCACACGAGTCATGACGCAAGAACCAACACTAGGTCTGACCGCTCAAAATCCCGCACCTAAGTCATCCACTCAAATATTAGATACTAAAAAATCACAAAGTCCAGTGGCAAAACCATCTTTGATTGTTTGCCACCCCTCTAACGCTTCAATGCCAAGAGTGAAAACAGGCAGTGTGGTCTCTAAGGCTCCGCTCACTATGCCAAAGAGTATATACAAATGGGTCCCGAAAGCTTCGTTAACAGCTACTTCCCCTGCTCAATCTCGTTCAGCCACCAAGAAGCCTCGTAGGAAGAAAACAGCTACCCACCCGAGAAAGAGCAATGTAACATCACGATGGATCCCTAAAAAATTATTAGTAGCCCAAGGGTACTACGAGGGGAATGACCAGATTTGGGTCCCTAAACATAAGTTGAATCCCTCTACATCACCTGTAAAACCTTGCAAACCAATTGTTGCCACCCCAATGACAATTCAAGACCGTGGTAAGGGAAAGGTAATAGAGTGCTCCGCACCACTTCTTCCAGAGTTAGTTTGGATTCCCAAACGATATCGATCATTACCACCTAGCTTAGGAAGGGGGGAGCCACATGAAGCTTCTAGCTCCTCATGCCAGGCACACACTCATATAGAAGTTTCTACATGCTCTACACCTACTCTTGTCAACACCCAATAAAAAACCGATGAGTCTACGTCTCCCCTTGTAATAGTATCGTCTGAAACCATTTCCTCCATTCGTCAATGGGAGCATACACTACCATCTCTGCAATTGGATGTGGCCACAAATGTCATAAAAAGCTATCTGCCCACATCACAACCTATGACCCACTGGACAAATTGGTTCCAAGAGGCTGCAACATCATTGCAAATAATATGATCTACCCAAGGAAAGGGGGAGCATGTACTCACGCTCGACATTCTAATGCTTCCTCCTTAACCTTCTCCCCTGACCATGTAATTGCCAAATTCAAGGGGATGTATATATATAGCTTCATACATTTTTTTTAAAAAAAAACAAAGAAAAGAAAAACAAAAAATAGTAAAAAGAGCAAGTGCACAAAAACAAGAGAAATATCCGTATACAATCAAGAACTAGATTGACCTGTCATAAACCTACTGATGCTATATCTGTGTTTGCAGATATGGCAGATGCCCGATCATCATACACTTCATCCACTCCTACCTTTGGTGAGAGGTATCATCTGTACCTTTCTCAGATATTCCACATGTGCTATCCTGTAATTGAAACTGAATGGGATCATATAGATGTACTAGCCAGAGAGGAAAATGTTGAGGAATTAGAATGGCTAATTCACCTATTGACCATGACTGACCCCTACTCCGTAGAGGACATATCCCCGATAGCCCAATGCTTTCCTTTTCCACAAGATGACTATCCTCGCATGGTTACATTTTTGATGAGTTTATGTGGATGGGAAAATGAAAAGGAAATATCTGACAATGATGAATGGACGGATGAAACTCATGGCACTACTGAGGTTGACTTTATTTATTTGGATGATGCGGATAGAGGCTTAGCCTTAGGGCTAGAGCCAGGACTCTACAACATCCTCTTACCGTATCCTCAGTAGTAGTGTGGTGACTGGTAGGTAGGTTAGTGTTTTCAAGTTTTTTCTAGTTTAGATTCCTTAAACAAGTCTTGAAATTTTCACATTGATGTGCCTCTCGAGGTACAGTGCTTGTTAGTTGATTGTACAGGTTGAAAAGTTTGAGGTGGGTTCGCTTTCAAGGCCTGAGACTGCCACAACGTTCATCAAAATACATCTACATCAAATTGCAAGCTGTCTCGTCAAATCAAGGAGATCTCCAATTACAGGTGTAATTCTTCCATACCCACTCTCTTTCATTTTTACTGTTCAATTAATTGCATAAACTATAATGCATGACCACATGGAAATTGTCAATGTACTACTTAGTTTTTGAAGTTGCTTGCATGCTAGTGTAAATCATTAATGAGCTTAACTTTATTGGAAATATTCCTAGGCAGCATGACGTCTTTAGTTAACCTTGGAATACGATTGTCTTAGGTCTAGGGTCAAACCATCTTAATGTTTGACACCTGGCCATGTGTGTGTTGACCTCTAGGACATAGCTATTACCCCTTTGTCGAAAGGATGCAAGACAAATTATAGTTCAGGAGCGAAGATCAAAAGAAATAGATTTAAAAAAAAAAGCCTACAATAAATGGCAATACAAGTCTATGATGTGCTTTAATGTTGGCCTATCGCCTTATTGATACTTGGTAGGCGAGGAGTATTCTACTCCAGACCGATGCCTTGGTTGGTAGGGGGTAGC
This sequence comes from Cibotium barometz, assembly GCF_041138505.1. Classification (NCBI taxonomy): domain Eukaryota; kingdom Viridiplantae; phylum Streptophyta; class Polypodiopsida; order Cyatheales; family Cibotiaceae; genus Cibotium; species Cibotium barometz. The sequence goes on along the minus strand of NC_141106.1, from coordinate 13,208,610 downwards.
CTTGCCTAAAGTGAGCTAATAGATTCCTGGATAATGCCTTGTGTTAAACATGGTACCAGGATCGATGTTAGTTTTGCCTTAGGAAGGTCGCCATTGTGTGTAAAAATTGTCACGTGCATTTAAAAAAAAAAGGCAAAAAGCTCCTGTAACTCTGATGTTTCTTGTGTCCCTAGGCTTGTGGTATTAACTTGTTCTTAGAGTAGACATAGTGTGGTCATCTGTTTATTTATTAAGCTTGGTTATTTTCCTTGACTTAGGCCAGTTATAAACCTTGATTAACCTTTGACACCTTGTTTACTCTTGATTTACTGTCAATAATTTTAAACTCTTGTTAATTTGCTACACTAGCTCATTCATGTGACCCTTAAACTAAGTTCTCATAGCAACATCCATTGTGGTCTAACATGCTTGAATTTATACACTTTATATCTTTTGAATTCCAGCATACTTTCACTCTACTTCCCTGTTTTGCAGACGGTCAACAACAACCCTCTCGAGCTTACCATACCATAGCTTCCAAGGACGGAATCTACATCAGGAAGGGGGGCATGTTAACCTATGAGACGGACATTGAGACGTACTATGTTTTACGTCATTAATTTAAATATTCTGAGTCATAGGCCGGCGGGCTTGTCGGCACCATATGTTAAGGATGAAGGGATTGGGTGATCGTCGATGAGAGGCGCATCTTGAATATTAGTAGGATAAGGGTTAGGATCGGTCGGCCATGTATGGGCACCCAAGTGTGAACGGCCAAGTCACCTATAAGAGTCAAATGTAACCCTAAAATCTTCATTCTCATGTGTTGTGAATACAAGAGTGCTCTTGCCTTATCTCCTTGGTTTCCTTCTCCTGCGTGTGTGTGTGAGAGAGAGAGAGTGAGTGAGAGAGCGATCGAGCACTGTGTAGCGGCACGGCGGCAGAGAGGCGGTAGAGCGGTGACGGCGGCTCCTTCTTCACTGTTGCGACGCGGGAATCCTTCAATGCGGCAGTTGAGCGGTGAGTGACACACCCTTTGCATTCTGTTTGAGCTTCCTTCCCTGGTTGTATGCTTGCAGTCATTCGTGGCTCGCATACGGTGTCCGGCAAGTCCCCAGCTACGACCTGTGTGGCAAAAGCGCACAAATATGAAAATAGTCGTCGAGAAAAAGAATCTTTATCTAAGCCAAGCAATTGGCAAAAATTTAGAAAAAGTCTCATTATTGGTATCAAAGTAGAAAAGCTACTAAATGGGAATAGGATGTGGAATGGATGTGATAAGATGTAAATAGGATGTGAATGGATGTGAATGGATGTAAACAGGATGTGATAGGATGTGAATGGATGCGATAAGATAAACGAGATGTGATAAGATGTAAATGGGATGTTACGTCCCAAGGGTTGGGCTGTTCGCTTGGTTTCGGTTGAAGACTTAAATAAGTCCCTGCTGGGCTCATCCATCTATTTCTATGAACCAAAAGCCTAACGTGCCGCCGCTCGAGGCCGATAAAGCGAGCGAGCAATCTGCAGGACATATCGAGGAAGCAGCAGTGGGGAATCTTCCGCAATGGGCAAAAGCCTGAGAGCTCGAGCAGATACTTAGGCATCTTACTCCACAGTAAAATAGTTGGTAGACAAAAAATCAATATTCTATACCTAGAAACATGACGTGTTACAACTATCGAGGACAAAAAGGAGATATTGCACCCAATTTCCTAGAGAAAAAGAAGTAACCTACTACATGACTCAACATGATTGATATCGAGGAAGATGTAGAAGAAGATGACTTCTCTCTCAAGTAAGAGGGTAATTCCAAACATGAAAATATCTCTGATGATCCAGACATGGAGTCATGAGCACGAGCACAATGCTCGCATTGACTGTGATTCTCATGACATATCTTTTGCATTCCTCAATGGTGAGAATGTATGTTTGAAAGGGTTACGGAAATCTAGTGGTTGTGCACTCCTTAGCCATACCCAAGGTAAGCAAGCCATGAGGAAAAAGAAAAATACTTATCTACTCATGGTTAATGAGCTTACTGCTTCTAAACCAATTTCCAAGGACAGCTAACATGAGCCATTCATTTCACAATTTTTTGATTGTTCACCTCCTCGATTGTCTAATTTTGGATCAAAAGAGCATAGAATAGAAATTATCCCTAGTTGTATTCCTCCTTATAGAGCTCCTTATAGAGTAAATTTTTTAGAGCAAAAAAATTGAGGATCTACTTGATAGGAAACTTATTAGGCCTAGTAGTTCACCATATGGAGCACTTGTTCTTCTCATAAAAAAAAAGAATGTAACATTTTGCATGTGCGTATACTACAAGGTTTAAATAAGAATATTGTTGTTAACCACTCTGGTTAACATCATTTTTCAAGCATGGTCTCCTTTCTTGTAACTTATCCTTGTGTAACCGCGCAAAGCGCTTATTGATAAAAGAGATATGGGATGACTGTACAGCTTGTGTAATGCCGGTCATAGGAATGAGATTAACATAGAGCTAGAAAGCTAGTCTTAGGCCCCCAATTATTTTAAAAATATAGAAAAGTACATATAAATACGTAAACAAATGATTATGAAAAACCTTAAGAAGTAATAAATATGTGTAAATACCTCGACATCTGTCAGTATAGAGCATGAAAACAGGTGCACCACATGCTGGATGCTCTCCGTGGTACTCCGTACATCGATATACACACCTGGGTGCCTAGTGCCTTGACTGCCGACAAAGGCACAAACATAGGATCTATAGTAGCTATATGAAGGGCTGGTGGAGGTAGCCTACCCTAGTCCTGGGGGGAGATGACCTTGGCCAGCACCGCTGCCGGGGTTATGGCTAGTGTAATCCATGTGCTCCCCTAAGACAAACTCCGTATATAATTGCTTTACGAAGTATATGGGAATCTGGTGGTTGTTTGACATCCTCCCATATGCGGCAACATATCCACTATAGATATGTGCTGCCATACGAGGATGCGAACACCGCAAAATAGTAAGGGCTACCCTGACCCAAGCCACATCCCATGCCTATCAAGGAAAACGTCTAAGTAGGCTCCATCCTTAATCAAACCAAGCTCACAGACGTGACGATATGTCAAGCCATGTGACATAGGAGCAATGTGATGGTGAGCTATCCACTCACTCTAGCAATCCTACTACGGATAGCTGCTAACTCGCGGTCTATCTCCACAATGAGGCCCACAGTAAATGGGTGACCGGGCATTGTAAAAAGTGAGCTCATGTATATAAGACATTTTATAGAATATGAAAAGGGACAATCCCATTTGTCTCAATTAAGTCTTGCTCTCTCTCTGTATCTCTCTCACTCTCTTGAGCTTGTGGTTGCCTGCTTGTGTTGTATATACTTGCTTGATTATTGCGCATGCATGGTGTTAATCTTGCTCTCTCTCTCTCTCTCTCTCTCTCTCATGCTCTTGTGGTTGCTTGCTTGTGTTGTATATGCTTGCTTGCTTGATTGTTGTGTATGCATGGTAGGGGTGGTGTTAATCTAGCTTCTCTTCTCCTCTCTCTTTTCTTGTCTCTCTACCAAGATCCCTCTTGCATGCATGTTGGCATTGAGTCAATGTCGAGATTTTCATAGCTCCCTTCTTTTCTCTTCACCTAGCTTGTGAATCTCCACTTGGGTGACACAAGTAGTGGTGGAGTGAGCCCCTAGCGGCTTCACATAAGGGGGAGTTAACCCTCATTAGGTTTGGCTAAGTGCTATTCTCTGAATTGACCCTTGCATGGTTTGTTTCTCTTCTTGTCTCCCTCTCTTGTGTGCAAGAAGGTAGTATGTTTAGGTTAACATCTTTAGCGTCGTTGCCAAAGGAGAGCACTTAGCTTAGGGTCCTCTACACATTTCATTTTCTAGAGTCCTCATTTTTCCCAGTTGAAGTGCAAATCCACCAGTTATTGCATGTTGTTTGAGCTTGTTGCTTGTTTGTTGATTTTTTTCAACAGAGCTATGGAGATCAATGGAGCATTGTAGCATCGAAGTCATCAAATGCGGGAGACACAATTAGGTGTTTTATTTTTACTCTTGTGATTCATATAATTTTTGGTTTTTGTTCAACTTTTGTTAAGTCTACACAAATAGCTTAATCATCTAATTAATCTCAAATTATTAGGTTTCCTTATGCATTTTATGTATCAATAGGTCGCTAGGGATTGGATCTAGCCCCCCATAAAAACAAAACTCAAAAAAATAATTGGGAAACACTTGAATCTGCAAAAATCAGAGGAGGAGAGTAGGCAAAATTCTGAGAAGTGTACGCCCGTTCCTTGATGAAATTCTGAGAAGTGTACGCCCGTTCCTTTCACAGTGTGAGCAATCATGGGGGCAAGTTTTCCACGCTTGTTCTATTGTCCTGGGGATATTTTTTGATATCTCCAGTCTTTAATTTGGCAGAGGGTATTAAAAAGGAAATAAATTACATTAATTAAGCATAAATTGCATTAAACAAGGGGTACAACTTCACTATTAGGGAATATTTGTAGGTGGCTATTGTCAGACCTGCACCATTAAAAATCTCTAAAAATTGGAAGTGAATGCCCGTACCATTTAGATCGTCTGTCCGTACCATCTAAAGCGCATGGCCATTCCTTCTCTGAAGCGTACACCTGTGACAACTTGTTGCAATTGTTCCCTCTACCTTGCCACGTCTATTCATTCTCTTTTGCCCCAAGAAGCATACGCATGTGCCATATTTGTCATGACTGTACCATCTCCTTTCTAAAGTGTATGCCCATTTGGCAACCTTGCCATGCTCGTACCATCTTCTTGCCATGCTCGTACCTTCATGTTCACAACTACACGTCTGTTCCTTCTTGAAGCCATATCTATGTCTTCTGGGAAGCGTACGACGCTAGTACCATCTTGAAAGCATACGGCCGTACCATTCCCAAGAAAAAAAAACTATTCACAAGGGGTCCAACACTGCAATTCCACACATTCATGCACCTATGCTCGAGAAAATTGGTGCAAAACAACCCTCTTTTTGACAATATAAACTTTCTTGACATTCCCTTGCTCATAAGGTAAAACCTATCGGCGGGGTTAACACACCTTGGAGCCAAAAACGGTGCTAGTCTTTGACAACACTAGTGAGAGTGAAGATCATCCCAGCATGGGACGAGTTCCTCTTGACCTTGAGATAGGAGAACTAGAGGCTTAGTGTATGGACAGACCACCTGTCCCCTAGGAGCAAGTCCCTACCTCTCCTACCCATTCACAGAGAAGCCTTGCTTTGAGGCTCCACAAATTTATCCTAGGGAGGAACGCATAGTCAAACGAGCCACATCCCAGGGTGAGAGGTATGGAAAACCAACAAGAAAGAGATCCCACCGCCTCTAGATCCTAGAGAGCGAAAATAGGGAAAAGTGAGAGCCATCAAACCTAGACTCATCACTAGTCTAAAGGGCCATGTCTGCCTTAGGGGTGGCCGATTCATACCGAGCCCAGAGACCAATACTAAACCCAGGGCCGGAACCAGCTCTCCAAGGGCCCGAAACATCATATTAGAGAGAAAAGGCCTACCTGGCCCGTCGTATCAGCCTGGGCCACCAGTATACCAATAATACCTACCTTGAGGAGCATATCTAAAGTACCACATGGGGCCACATAAGGCATAGCCCAATCCCCCCATGAGACAAGGACCCTCGATGGTTTATTATTTACCCGGTCCAGCCCCTCCACCCATTATTACCCAACCAATACCCGCTCAGGGCTAACACCTGAAATGTTAGGAATAGCCACGAAAATAGGGAGTGTGTGGCTCTGCTAGCATCATGCCCCCACCAGCACGCACAAGCTCAACAAATATACAAGGACCCAGACAAGAGAGGAACAAACTTTCAAACATCTCTAAACTAATCACTAAGTTTGATGGGACTGGAGATCCCATACCACACTTAGAGATGTTTAACCAGATCTGCGAACTTCGACCATGTGGATGACCAAGTCAAGGTGAGTGCCTTTGGCCTCAACCTAGACGACAAAGCTAGCCAATGGTTTAGGTATTTGAAAATAGAAGATAAGGCCACCTTCTTTGAAGCCTTGAAAGAGGCCTTCAAGGTTGGATATTGAGCAGCTACATAATGTTAAACAAAAGGATGGTGAAACCATCTGAGATTACATCAACAGGGTCAAATATCTCCACTCCCGTTGTAGTGCCAGAGATAAGTTCTCTGATGAAAGGCTAATTGGAATATTTTTGGAAGGCCTAGAGGACATACCCCTACACAATTATTTGTATGCCTTGGCCCATACCTCCTTTGAGCAATGCTACAGGAGTGCTATGGACTTTAAGGACAACTTCAAGGGAACACGTTCCTGAGAAATCCATGAGGGTACATTACAAGCCTCATTCAAGACCACCATCACAAGATCTAAGGGAAAGAGCAAGGAGTCCACCTCTACACAATAGGTCGAGCAGTCGGCCGCTACATTAATGCAGCAAATGATCCAACATTGGAGAATTGGCCAAGGTCAGGATCGGGATGGTCAATCCCATCTCTATCCTAAGATGGAGCTAGTATGGTGCCTAATTTGTCAAGGTGATCATACTAGCACACAGAGTGTCCACATCTGCGATCCCACCCCACCCTCTATTGCACATATTGCCAAAGATGGGGAAATCATGAAATTATAAACTACTATCAGCAAAGGGCTGCTCAAGCCCGTGCTCTATCTCAAGCCCTGCCAGCAAATCCAAGGCAACCACCACTGGCCTTGCCAACACCTGCACTTCACAACGTACCTCAACCACGCTAAGAAGTGGCCCAAAGAGGAATTATTAGGGTACTAGAAATTCCCTTACCACCCTACCTCAGTACTCCCACCTCAACCCCCATTTCCACGAGTTGCACGTGTTCGTCTCGTCAGCTAACCCTGATGGAAATTTTTGAATAAGGGGAAAAGGGAGAAGTTCCTGAAGGTCCCACCTACGAGCCTCTGGAGTCAAATAGTCCACCCTCCCAAATTCTAAGCCACTATGTGACGGAGGGCGACCAAATGCTCCCAATATACTTAGTCCACCCCCCCAATTCCATGGGGCCGGCGGGCCATGAATAATATGGCTAAAAGACCACCCATGCAATGCTACCAATGCATAGGACCTCATTGAGTAGCTGAGTAGGTGCTTCCACATTAACCCCTTTATGCATTGGATTTGGGATAGACCACATGTATAAGGATTGTCCACTTGAGACCAGGGATAATAAGAAAATCTCGTGAAGCTAATCCCAGCACCAACATTAACTTGTTGAGTGTAAGAGATGTCTTCATCCATACAGTCCCCCTCTCAATGTTGTGACCAGATTGCAAAACAAACAGAGGCCGTAGCTCATGCTACAGAGCAGAGACATCGATCTCACGAGACCAGGGACACACACATGTCTTATCTTCAAAGAATCTCCCAAAAACAAGCACGAGCAACTAGACACTCAAGAAAGAAAACCACTAAAATCAACAAAGGGATAGTCAGGTAGTTATAAAAGTGGTTCAGAAGATGGCATAACCACCGATGCATGAACCTCTTCATAGAAGAGGAACATCTACTACCTTTAGCCCACCCGAGCTAGGGAACCGATTGACACTAACCATATCCCTAAAAATCTTGCTGATGAATACCTAATCCCATCGAGGAAAAGGAAAGGGTGTTGGCAGCCCAAGAATTGGTCAGGGATTGCCGAGCTCGGATAGAAGATAAGCCTCTAACTACTTGCCTAGAGCCATGCCCATTAGTCTCCAATATGCGACCTACCCAAGAGGCTCAGGTATATAATAGAGCGCTCCCAAAGCATTCACCCGCTCATAGGCCAACACAAGCAGCAACACCCATTGCGACAGCTATGCCCCACCAAGGAAGCCAAGTAGCTAAATATCTCAAAAATCTGGGGGATGACCATCTCAAAAGAACAAACACAGAGGTCCCAATCTAGCCTACCCTATACAAATAAGACCTTGAGAACAAGTCAAGGTGACCTTCCTCAAGGAACAACCTCTGCTCCTAGAGACATTGCAGGTCTCTCTTCCTTCATGTCTCCTAGATCCTCATTGGCACCTTGCTTCAAGGTAGCCAAAGTTTATGGAAGGATCTAAAGGATTGGATGGAGGGATTCCTCGGGGAAGGCATGCAAGAATCCGTAGAGCTAGATAGATCTAATGAGACACAGGAAGATAAATTCATTGAACCCCATGAGATCACTGGCAACCCCACAGTTTGAGTCAATAAACTTGAGTAATATTTTAAAGGTGATGAGCTCAATGCTACATTCCCATAACCTTCGACGGCCTCCAGGTCAGTGCAATCTTGGATGGGGGGAAAGAGTGAGCATTGTTACCAAACAAACAATGCTAGGAAAAATGGGGAGCACTCGCCATGGATGACACGACATTACTGGTAAAACTCACTGATCCACTGCTAGACCCATTCGTCTATTGAAGGATTAAAAAATAAAGATCCCCCTTCTGCCACACCTTTGTGGCGATGAAATTTGACCATCAACCAGTTCATACGACTACAACCTTGGATGACCCTTCATGAGGGAAACTAAAATGATCCTTGACTGGGATACCGACTGTATCTCTCAGAGGAAAGATCAGAGAGTTAAGATCAACCTACACACGTGGAAGGTACACCCCATGAGAGCCCAACCTTTAGTAGAGGACTCAGTAACAACTACCAGATCCACTACAGTCCACCTGTGTCAAACGTGCAATAAAACAATAGATGATAAAAAGGATAGCAAGAAATGTGCACCTCTTTCGGAGCCAAAAGACTCTGAGAATTGGATGTATATACTTGCTACCTTGGACGTACTTCCAAGACGCATGGAAACCTGTTTTGCCAGACAGCATCGATGGGCAGGAGATCACATCTCTCTACATCCTTAGCACTACTTACCTACCTAATGTCGCCACTCATGAACTTGAACATGCCGATAAAACAGAACCAAAATGAGGAACATGCTCAGACAGAACTCGCAAACCACCTGATGGATTCCCTGGGCAAGAATGCTATGTTTTCCCTATCGATTCAGATAGCCATTGGTTAAAATACATAGGGGTAGTTGAAGCACATGAACACTTCAACCAAATATGGCAAAATGAGTTCACAAATAACTCCCTCCTGGTCCACATGATGACCCCCAAGCCAATGGAACCCATTGACCCCCCCAACCCGAACCCCAAAAACTTTACCGCTCTGCGCGCAAAGCACGCAATAAGAAGTTAACGCTGGCATAAAAAGAAGCCAAAATTTTGATAGAAGAATAAAGTGCTAGGTAAGAAGAGACTAAACAAGTGCCCAAACACTTCAAAACCTTCCATATGGCTGACAAATTTGTACAATATGACTCAGCCCCCCAAAGGTCCCACAATGGACAGCCAGGAACCTCATATATGATGGTCTAGCCAAGGTGAAGAAAATTAACTTGGTAGGCCCGGGCAAAGACCCAAGGCTAATATACATTGGGGATGACCTCTCTATCAGCGAACTTAATCCAAAGGTCCCACAACGGACAGCGAGGAACCTCATACAATGGTCTAGCCAAGGTGAAGGAAATTAATTTGGTAGGCCCAGGCAAAGACCCAAGGCTAGTATACATTGGGGATGACCTCCCTACCGAGGAAGAGACCAAACTCATAGCTCTACTCACAGAATTCCAGGATTGCTTTGCTTGTAAGTACATGGATATGAAGGGTGTACCTCCTAAAGTAGCCAAACACACCATTCTAATGGTCAATGGAGTGACGTCGATCAAGCAAAGGTCTTACCCTATGAATCCAAAGTATTCCAAGATGGTTCGGGAAGAGATCGATCGACTTATTGACGTCAGATTCATCTACAAAATAGATCACACAGAATGGGTGTCAAGAGATCGATCGACTTATTAACGTTAGATTCATCTACAAAATAGAGCACACAGAATGGGTATCACCCATAGTGATAGTGCCCAAAAAGAATGGGAAGGTACGAGTGTGCATGGACCTCAAAAAGGTCAACACCACCACCATATGGGATCACTATCCCTTACCTTTCACAAAGCACATGGGAGTTGTCATGTTCCAATTATGTTTAATTCCGGAATGAGGAGAGGAGGTAGCACAATTTCTAGCCAATGGCTTACCAATTGACCCCCTCCTCAACAAGGGCCGTGCGCGACACCTCATTAAATAGGTGTCCCCCCTACCAACTAATTGTTGCAGGCCAACTCTACAGGCAGGGGGAAAGACAAGATTATTAGACGTTGTGTCTGAGAAGATGAATATGTCTTCCTTTTAGAATAGGCTCACTATGCCTGTGCTGGGGGGGGCACTTCGCGCAATAGATATCACTGCATGCAAAGTCCTCACAACCGGGTTATGGTGGCCCACCTTAATGGTTGATGCAGTGAAATACTTTAAGTAGTGCGATGAATGCCAAACAAGCGGCAATCCCCTGCTTTAAGGACAACATGCCCTTGAACCTTGTTGTGTTCGTACAACCATTCAAAAAGTGGGGCATTGATTTCATTGGGCCTATTATTCCCACGTGGCTAGATATACTCAAGCCCAATATATTATCGCTACCATGGACTATTGCACAAAATGGGTCAAAGAAAGGGCTACCCATAAAGCTAATGTGCGCTCTATTGCAAAATTCCTATATGAGTTAATAATCACATGCTTTGGATTCCCCCTTGAGATTATGAGTGACCATGGAACACACTTTAATCCAATTCCTTGTTACTCATAGGAAATCTTCCCCATATTACCATGGAACACACTTTAATCCAATTCCTCTTACAAGAATTCCTTGTTACTCATAGGAAATCTTCCCCATATTACCCCCAAGATAATGGGGCCAAGCAAAAAGCACCAACAAAGTTCTATGTGCCATTCTCACCAAAACGGTTGAAGCCAGCCACAAGGATTGGGAACAAAAGTTACTGGCGGCAACACTCTAGGCCTATCGAACTTCCTACAAGGCCGCTACCAATGCGACACCCTTCAGTTTGACCTATGGTACTGAAGCGGTTATGCCACTAGAGTTCTTGGTCCCAAGTTTACGAATTGTTGTACAAGAAAAACTCACCGAGAATGTCCTAGGTTGTTGCCTGTTCGAGCTTGAAAAGCTTGATAAAACACGCCTCTTGGTTGTATATAGCATGAATGTCCTAGGTTGTTGCCTGTTTGAGCTTGAAAAGCTCGATAAAACACGCCTCTTGGTTGTATATAGCATGATTGTATAAAAGTTAAGGCATAAAAAATGGCTCGATTGACCAGTTGAAGGACAAGCAAATGTACAAGGGAAACATGGTCCTCCTCTTTAGCACAAAAACCCATAAAAAGAAACTCAAGCTTAGACGCTTAGGACCTTTCCTAGTCACTGAGATAAGCCCGCAAGGCACTGTGCACATAGAGACACTCGTCGATGGTGTCGAAATGGTGAGATATTTCAATGGTAGGCAAATTAAAACGCTACTATGGCCCACTAACTAAAACCACCCCTAGGGCCATTCATGACAAAAAACAACCACGAAGAAAGAAATGAAACAAGCATCCCAATAAGAGGCTAAAGTGAGACAAGCCAAACTTTGGTAGAAAAATATTATGGTCCAACATGGCCCAAGTCGTAGACCTCAAAGAAGAAGATTGGGAGGTGAAGCCTGCTTGGTTATGGTTAGAATGACCACTCCGACGAGCTTCACCAAAAAATTAGCTCTTGTAGATATAGGGGCTAATTACAACTTAATGTCTTATGAGACATGGCTTTCCCTCAGGGAACCATTGAAAGAGACTCCTACCACAGTCACAACAATGGCCTCTTAAGAAGTTCACTATATAGGCACAATCACAATTTTGTTCCACATTGGAAATAATCAAAATCTATTTTCCACGGCCGTACTAACTTTGCCATGGCCGTACCATTCTCATTCAGCATTGCCATGACCGTTCCAACCTCAGCTCCAAATGCCACAGCCATTCCAATCTCAACCTCCACTGCCACGGACATACCAAACAAAAGACACACCCATACCAAACAAAAGACACACCCATACCAAAGGAAGCCATGCCCGTTCCAACCTCTACCACAACGGCATGACCATACCATTTAACTCGTACACCCATACCATTCAAAAGAGCACCCATTTCAAAGAAATGTCATGCCCGTACCAACTTTTGCCATGGCCGTGTCCTTCTGAAAACTATAAATATGGGCCCACCCCTCTCATTTCCTCACTTTCTATCCCTCCCTCTCTCTCCTCCCCTACCCCATGGACAAAACTTCTGACTCCTCCTTAGAGGTTCACAAGCACCCCATCCTCAGGAAGAAGCACCTAATGGGGGGATGCTTTGAGGAGTATGGCCGCCATCCAACTCAGTTATCACATCGAAGAGCACCTTATGAAGCAGGTCAGTTGGCCACATGGTCCACTCCCTTATGAAGAATAATCATAAGGTTGAGCATACACTTTTGTACTACACCGGCGGGCCCCAAGCCACGAGCCATTGCTGTCGATTCAGCCACATCGCAACTCACCTAGAGCAGCTTGGGCTCGGTGGGCTGCCAACTATAGAACCTTGGGGCCTCGACCTGTACAACTGCCTTTACTTTACAAAAACATATGATGCCAATGAGGCTACAAGTCAAGTGTTGGATATAGATGGACAGGTCCACATCGTCCATCTCAGTGTTGACTTGGTCCGAGAAGCCCTCCATCTCCCCAGAATGGAACAACCCTACGTGCGGCTCACCAACGCCCCACGATTGACTCACGGCACCTTCAGGGGCAACACCACCAAGGATAGAGTGAAGTGGGGCAATATTACATAGGAGGAGCTCGTGATACCGGCCCCAGGGCACTCTCATTTTTACCCACAACATGGTGGACCGATCGCTTTAGCAAGTGCAGTCTCTCGACATTGGCCAGGGTCCACCAAAACATGCCCGTAAATTGGACCGGATACTTACATAAGGAGCTGCACATAGTATGCACCAGTCCCCAAGGAAAGCTTGCAAGCAACAACCCTCCTCACAAAGGTACTCTACCACATGGTTGGATGGGAGGAGCTCCCCAAGGCAGTACAGCTAACAGGGCTCGATGATGCAGCCCATATCTCTCTCCCCCCCCCAATCCTCTCCCACCTCTCCAGCGCCAGAGCGCCATCACCCGGAAGCCAAGCAAAAGGAACACCTTCCACCCCAATCCAACCACCACAGAAGAGCTGGAAGCTGAAGAAGCCCAACCCAAGGCCGCTGAGGAGGAGGTGCAATGCCATGCATTTTATGATCAGAACCTCTTTGAAACCCCCCCTCGTCGCTCGCAGACTCTTCTCCATATCCCCCTCATCACTTCAAAGTTGGTCCCTCATCTCCTAACTCGTCCCACCGTAATACTGTCGAAACCCTTCACTGGGCATGCACTGGTAGCTTTCAATCCCATGAAGCATATGCAGATACCCAAAAATGAGTAAATGCTCACATAAGATGAAGAGTTGACTGAGTACAAGGTTTATTAGTTAAAAATTAAGAGATATTACTTTTAAAAAAAGAGATATTTTGGAGAAATGATGAATTTTTGACACCTTGGTAAGGAGGGGGGACCTTTGAGGTAGCCGACTCCTTCACATGTGTGGAAGGGTTTTTAATTCAAAAAAAATTGTGATATTTTTATCTCTCTTGGATCAAACTGGATCAAAAGGGGACCCAAACTGGTCCAAATCTTGTCCAAATTAAGGAGGGGGGACCTTTGAGGTAGGCGACTCCTTCACATGTGTGGAAGGGTTTTTAATTCAAAAAAATTGTGATATTTTTATCTCTCCTGGATCAAACTGGATCAAAAGGGGATCCAAACTGGTCCAAATCTTGTCCAAATTGAGTCAAACTGAAGCTGGAAAATTCCAGAACCCAGTTGGACTCAGTTAGTGGCCTCCCTCAGCTATACCATGCCAGTATTACAAAATAATCATATTTTCTATTATCCCTTAAAAATCCTCTACTTTTGGGAAGCTTGGAGCTTCTCTCTCTCTCTCAACAGCTCTTGGAGCTCTCTTCTCCACTTGCTAAACCAATTGATTGGTTGGGGGCTTCACTTCTAGAAAAAAGAAGCAAGCTAATCCTTGAGGTAAGAATGAATTTTATGATTTTTTGTTAAATTTTCTCAAATGACTTCTTTTCTCAACCCCTCTCAAGCTTGAGAAGTTTTCTAATTGGTTGTTTTAAATTCAAATCAAGCTTTCCCTCTAAGAATTTTAATGTGTAATCAAGAAAAAGTTAATCTTTATGCTTAATTAGAATGCTTTCTTATGTATATCTCTCTCTCAAAAAGAATAGTCATTCCTATGGCTAATTCTTTAGCAAAAGAATGCTTCTCATTTTGATAAATTCTTAATTCAAAATCGAACTCTAAGCTTGTTAAGCTAGAGAATAAGAAAATGGTATTTTTATGCTTTTATGTTAACAAAATAATGGTTAATTCTTTTAGATTATTTATAAGTAGTTAAAAACTACTTTCATTGATTCTAAATGGGAAAGAGATAATCCTATCAATTTGGGAAAAGAGGAATAATGGAAATAGCTCAATCTAGTAGAATAATCATAATTAAGTTTATGATTATGGTTAAAATTATGATTTGAATTCATCGTTTAGATTTGAGTTTAAGAATAGATCTTCTATCATATTTGCATTACAATGTTTTATTCTTTTAAGAAAAAAATTAAAAATTATCAGTAATAGCAGCGAAGCTATGGCAAAATTTTTAGAAAATAATACATATCTTATTTTTATGCATAATGCTAAAAGATGACTTCTTACCATATTCTAGGATTGGACATCCTATGCAAAAAGAATGATTTTCATCATATTCATGTGAAATAAATTTTAGTATTTATGCATAAATATTTAATTAAAAGAAAAGATAAATTTTAGGTAAATTTATTTTTATGCAAAAAGAGGAATTCCCATGATAATTGAGATCCAAGTAATTAAATAGTAAAAGAAGAATTTTTGGCATATTTAAAATAATAGATATTTTTATTTAATTTGAAAAAGAGAAATTTTAGATAAATTTATTTTATGCATAATAAATTTTTAAATGATAAAAGAGGAATTCACATGACATTTGAAATTCAATCATTTAAATGCAAAAAGGGGGGATTTTAAGCATATTAAAAAAATGGATATTTGTATTTAATTAAAAGAAGAATTTTTATGGTATTTTAGATAGAGAAAGGTTTAAATAAAATTTTGGTGACAAAAGAGGAATTTTCACCATAATTTTGCCTAGAAACTTAGGGTTGATAATTAAATTGGTAGAAAGAATATTATTAGATATTTTAGGTGGATAAATCATCAAATTGATATTTACCCAAAATTAGATTAATGGAAGAAGAGTATTTTTATAAAAACCCGATATTCTCATATAGAACCATTTCTTAATCTATTATGGTTTAGGAAGGAATGAAATTCATAAAGTTAAAATTTTCCTTACGATTAGAAGTTCAATAGATTTTTATTTGAAGAAAATCCTTAGGAATCAAAGTTAGAAGTAAACCTAATAATTTTGGTTAGACCATGACTGTGAGAGGGGCGGCCAGTAAACTACTTGCCCATCTCTCGAATCTGAATCAAAAACCTCATGACCAATTCCAATTCTTGACGCAAAGAATAGACTACCGTTGAATTAGCATAGTTTTCCCTTAACCGAAATCACCAAGAATCTAGTTGGAAATTCAGTCAAATGATGGGTAGATTACCTTGATGAGAGATCAATGATTCTCATTAAGAAAATTTGGATTAAGGAAAAAGGGTTTTGTGGAACCAATCTCGAACTGGGAATTCTACTTGCATAGAACCTTTGTTTTCTTTTAAAGGACTGTTTTACGCCAGAATGCTAGAGGAAGCATTTGGTATATGATTAACTAAGGAGAGACTCGTTGCAACAGCTGGGGCGGCGGGGAGTTGTCGAGGGACGTCGCTCATCACGGAAAAGCCTGCCGAGGTCTTGACCAGCCTCGGTATGGTTAAAATGGTACGCTTCCAGTACGATGGGCGAGGACCGACGAAGTGGTCCCTGAGAGTGAAGTGCTAGGACACCTAAGTAGGATCCTAGAGGGTTCTAACCAGGTGACGCATGGGCTCGCGGTTGCTAGGACACTCATGCGTACGTCGAGGAAGATACGAATGAACTGAAAAGAATGACTTTTGTGAACTGGATTTTGATATTGGATCTCGTTGGTTGACTAGCTGGTCTTCAATGGAGAGTCCGGATGATATATTTTGTAAAACAATGGACTCAATATTTTGGAGGATTATGATCAGTAATACTATGATTTCATTGAAAGATTATTTTAAAGACAGCCGAATATGTTAAAATGGCAATTTCATATTGGGTGTGTAAGTACTACCTTGAATTTTGCTTGAATTACCGGCTAGGGGGCCTGGGAACTCTTTTCCTCGGTACCCAGGTAAAACATAACCAAATTTTTATAAAGGAATCCCACCAATACAGTGGTTGGGTAGTTGGCTAACCCATGGGCCGGTTGGGGTTATGCTTGCTAGATCGGGGGATTTTTGCGATACAAATAGTTACGATTAAGTTACATTAGTTAGAATAAGTCCTAGGAATACCCTTTGCTTGTGGGAGGGAATCAGCGGATGTGCCTTGCTAAAGGAGGAAAAAAGCGATAATTCTATGGACCAAGTGCAAGTCTCTTCCTTGATCTGACCATGTTACTTTGGGGTTCGATCGGATCAGTCTGGTTAGTTAAGACTTTGACTTGTTAGATCAGTTCTCCCGTTAGATGATTTTCGTGGTGGAATCTCCCGTGCCTTCCGAGCGAGGGAAGTTTTTGGATTCCTGCCCCGTGTGAGAGACTCTATAGGAGCGTTTGTATCGGGGCATATCTATAGCCTAGTATCGCCGTCTTATGCATTTCCCAAGGAGGTTTTGACTTTCTGGAGCCAAGGTGCTCTATATACATATTGCAACCTTTATATAAATAAAGAAATATTTTGTGAAAAAATTCCTTGTTGTATAAGTGATTGTTTATTATATGACGAATTGATGAAAAGCAAAATTTGTTACTCGGACATATGTCATAGATCCCCAATAAGATCATTTATCTTGTTTAAGAAATTATTTTCCAAACCTCTTAAGTCTTAGTATCTCGTTGACGAAATCAAAATAAAAATTTAATAATGTATCATTTTTGGCAGAATCATGAGGCGAGCGAACCATGGCCGACAGCCAGATCCTCTCATTGATGAGAGGAAGAGCTTGACCCCGCTCTTCATAGAACTCAGCCAGGACCCTTCACAAAGGTGAAGGGGAGAACTTGGGCGAGGCTGTGGAGAAGTGGGTTGAAGCCATGGAGGAATATTTTGATGTCACTGGATACAACGAGAGGAGCAAAATGGCTCTCGCTAGGCTGAAGATTGTGGAAACATCTAGGGTGGCATGGAGAAACCATTGCAATGCCATCTGGATAGGAATACACAGTCCTAGAATGATCTCAAAGTCTATCTAAGGAAGAGATTGTCCCCCCGGATTTTTAGAAACCAAGATGAATGAATTCTTAGAGCTAAACCAGGGGAGAAAAACTATTGAAGAATATCACCAAGCTCTTCTCCTCAAGTACTCACCACCACTAGACAAAGAGCAACTTATGGCCAGGTTCATTCGGGGAATGAACAAACCTTTAGACACCCTGGTCAAGAATTCCAAGCTAGTTTCCATGGCTGAAGCTGTAAGAATGGCAGAAGACTTCTTCAAAGCCTTCATCGTTAAAAGCCAAGTCCCTCATCCTTCAAGAGATTCCAGACACTGGGAAGTTCTTCCATGCTTTCGCCTCCAAAGAAACACCAAGGTCCCAACCAGAATCTGGAGTCAAGAAGTTTCAGGAATGAAAGAAGACCCTTTTCTCAAAGCTCTTTCTAAAAAACTCCGGCTCTTTTAAGAATACAGAGGGAAGAGCTTCGAAGTGAGAACAAGTGCTTCAGATGTCAGGGGTTGGTCACCGGCTCAAGGATTGCCCATCTCCTTCTGTGGGGCCAAGGAAGCCAGGGTCCCAGAGTTTAGAGACAGCTCAGCCTCCTGCAGCCTCCATGCAAAGTAATCTCCGAAGTCCCTCCCCAGAATTGGGGAAACCAAAGAGAGAGAGTTCCACCTCAGATTGCAGGCAACTAGAGCCATCGCTATAGCTGAAGAAGTGGAGGAAGAAAAAGGACAGATCTATGCCGCAATTGAGCATAACGGGAATAACCGTCAATTTTCAGTCCTCCAGACTCCACCAGAGTACCAGGGTAAGCAATTTAAGCTTTTGATTGATTCAGGCAGTACTCATTCTTTTATTTCCTCACGATGTTTGCGTAAGTTAGTCCTAAATCAGAAATCAGGGAAACCTATGCAAGTGGAATTGGCCAGTGGTGGTAGAAAGATTCTTTTCACACACCTTGAGACCAACCTTATTCAGTTTAATCTAGATGGGAATGTAACAGAGTGCCAGCTCAGAGTCCTACCCTTGGGAATCTATGATGGAATCCTTGGAATGGATTGGCTCCATAAGAATCAGGCTGCCATTCATTGTCACAATGGAACCATCTCTTTCCTTGACCTTCACGGGAATAAAGTTCAAGGAACTGGAATTTTCGGATCCCCAGTGCTGCAATTAGTCAAGGCTTCTAAATTTTTAAAAGGGCTCAGAAAGAGGCAAGGTGTTTATGTCCTTAAGATGAATCCGGTAGATATAAAATGCAAGGCTAAAGAACCAGAGTGGTTAAGTGAGTATGCAGATGTGTTCCCAAAAGAGCTGACTGAGATGTCTCTGTCTCCCAAAGTAGATCATAAGATTGAGCTGACTGAGATGTCTCTGTCTCCCAAAGTAGATCATAAGATTGAGCTCAACCAGTAGCCCAGCATGCATACAAAATGCCAGTCCTTGAAGCCATAGAACTTAAGGAGCAGTTAAGACAACTATTAGAGCAGGGATTTGTCAGACCCAGTGGCTCACCTTGGGGTGCGCTCATTCTCTTTCAAAAGAAGAAAGATGGAACATTAAGACTCTGTATTGACTACAGAGGATCGAATCAATTAACAATTAAAAATAAGTATCCTATCCCAAGGATTGATAAACTTCTGGATCGGTTAAGTGGGACCCAAATGTTCACAAAGATAGCTTGATAGCTGGACATCCAGGGTTTATAAAAACCTATATGTCTGTGAAGAAAAGCTTCTTCTAGCCAGGACTCAAAAAGGATGTACTTGATCATGTGCGGCAATGCTTAATGTGTCAGAGAGTCAAGGCAAAGAGAGTCAAGATGCTAGGGAAACTACAGCCTCTAGACATTCCACAGATGAAGTGGGAATGTAGCAGTATGGACTTTGTCACTGGATTACCTTCAGTGCAATCTGGTTACAACTCCATTTTTGTGGTAGTTGACAGACTAACCAAAGTTGCCCATCTTATTCCAGTGAAAAAAACATACACTGCAGTGGATGCTGCCAGAGTTTTCCTTAAAGAAATCTTTAAATTTCATGGCTTACCCACAGGAGGATAGTAAGTGACAGAGATCCCAAGTTCACATTAAAATTCTAGACTGCATTCTTTGAAGCAGTAGGAACTTTCTTGGATCTCAATACAGCCTATTACCCTGAAACAGATGGCCAGACTGAAAGAGTGAATCAAGTAATAGAAGATATCCTTCGGTCATGCTGCAACAAACAGGGAACCCAAGAAGTGGTTAAGCCATTTGCATCTGGTTGAATTTGCTTACAAGGCTTCTTATCATCGAAGCATTGGAATGAGCCCTTTCAAAGCTCTGTATGGACAAGATTGCCTTACACCATTGACTTGGTCCACCGACCCATTAATTAGAGTCGAAATGTATAGACAAATGCTTGATGACATCATGGACTAGCAAATGCAGTCAATCCGTAAAGATATTAAGACAACCCAAGATAGGCAAAAGCAGTATGCAGATAAAAAGAGATCAGAGAGAGAGTTTGAAGAATCGGATATGGTCTTAATTCGAGTAGACGAAAAAGAAGTTCCTTATCTTTAGGGAAGTACAAGAAGCTCTCTCCCAGATACTGTGGACCATATGCTGTTATAAATAAAGTAGGCGATCTAGCTTATAAACTTCTTCTGCCTCCCCATCTCAAGGTACATGATGTATTCCATATGTGAGTTTGCTTAAGAAATATGTACCTAGCCTGAATGAACAATTGATTTCTCCAACTCAAGGCCAGATGGTACTTCAGCCTGAAGAAATCCTTGACGTTCGGGAGACGGTTCTCAGGAGAGCAGAGTCCTAAGTCAAGTGGAAGTTCTTCCCTCTAGAAGATGCCACTTGGGAGAAAGAAGAAGACATGGAAAAAGATTACCCCCACTTTGCGAGATGAGGACATCTCGCATTTTTCAAGTGGGAGAGGATGTAAGATTCCTCTTCAGCAGCTTGAATAATAAAAAAACTTTTACCTCAATCCCCTGTAATCATTCCCTATTTTAGAATGCAAGAAAATATTATTTTTCCTTGTTTTTGCCTAGAGAGAAGAAAAATTCTAAAGAGAGGTAATTAAATATTGAGATATTTTTGGATATAAAAATTCTCCTAATATCTAAAATATATTTCCCTGAAACAAAAGTTCAAAATAAATTCTCCAATGTGCATTAAAAATCAATTGAAAATAATATAAGGGACCTTAGCCTATGGGGTCTAGATTTTCAGAAATTTTTGGATTATGGTCCAATTAAGGTTCCCAACCATGGGCCAATAGGATTAATCCAAGTGTTGGGATGAGATAAATCCATAGAAAAAAATAAAATACCCAAAAATGAGTAACTGCTCACATAAGATGAAGAGTTGGCTGAGTACAAGGTTTATTAGTTAAAAATTAAGAGATATTACTTAAAAAATGAGATATTTTAGAGAAACGATGAATTTTTGACACCTTGGTAAGGAGGGGGGGACCTTTGAGGTAGGCACCTCCTTCACATGTGTGGAAGGGTTTTTAATTCAAAAAAATTGTGATATTTTTATCTCTTCTCTCTCCTGGATCAAACTGGATCAAAAGGGGACCTAAACTAGTCCAAATCTTGTCCAAATTGAGTCAAACTAAAGCTAGAAAATTCTAGAACCTAGTTGGACTCAAATAGTGGCCTCCCTCACCTATAAATAGACCCTCATTCTTTTGTATTCTCATCTGTGAGCTATACCATGCCAGTATTACATTAAAATAATCATATTTTCTATTATCCCTTAAAAATCCTCTACTTTTGGGGAGCTTGGAGCTTCTCTCTCTCTTCACCAAACAACTCTTGGAGCTTTCTTCTCCACTTGCTAAACCAATTGATTGGTTGGGGGCTTCACTTCTAGAAAAGAGGCAAGCTAATCCTTGAGGTAAGAATGAATTTTATGGTTTTTTGTTAAATTTTCTCAAATGACCTCTTCTCAACCCCTCTCAAACTTGAGAAGTTTTCTAATTGGTTGTTTTAAATTCAAATCAAGCTTTCCCTAAGAATTTTAATGTGTAACCAAGAAAAAGTTAATCTTTATGCTTAATTAGAATGCTTTCTTATGTATATCTCTCTCTCAAAAAGAATAGTCATTCCTATGGCTAATTCTTTAGCAAAAGAATGCTTCTCATTGATAAATTCTTAATTCAAAATCAAACTCTAAGCTTGTTAAGCTAGAGAATAAGAAAATGGTATTTTTATGATTTTATGTACAAAATAATGGTTAATTCTTTTAGATTATTTATAAGTAGTTAAAAACTACTTTAATTGATTCTAAATGGGAAAGAGATAATCCTATCAATTTGGAAAAAGAGGAATAATGGAAATAGCTTAATTTAGTAGAATAATCATAATTAAGTTTATGATTATGGTTAAAATTATGATTTGAATTCATAGTTTAGATTTAAGTTTAAGAATAGATCTTCTATCATATTTGCATTACAATGTTTTATTCTTTTAAGAAAAAAATTAAAAATTATCAGTAATAGCAGCGAAGCTATGGTAAAATTTTTAGAAAATAATACATATCTTATTTTTATGCATAATGCTAAAAGAGAACTTCCTACCATATTCTAGGATTGGACATCCTATGCAAAAAGAATGATTTTTATCATATTCATGTGAAATAAATTTTAGTATTTATGCATAAATATTTAATTAAAAGAAAAGATAAATTTTAGGTAAATTTATTTTTATGTGAAAAGAGGAATTCCCATGATAATTGAGATCCAAGTAATTAAATAGTAAAAGAGAAATTTTTGGCATATTTAAAATAATAGATATTTTTATCTAAGTTAAAAAAGAGAAATTTTAGATAAAATTTTTAAATGATAAAAGAGGAATTTCCATGACATTTGGAATTCAATCATTTAAATGCAAAAAGAGGGATTTTAGGCATATTAACAAAAATAGATATTTGTATTTAATTAAAAGAAGAATTTTTATGGTATTTTAAGTAGAGAAAGGTTTAAATTAAATTTTGGTGACAAAAGAGGAATTTTCACCATAATTCCACCTAGAAACTTAGGGTTAATTAAATTGGTAGAAAGAATATTCTTAGATATTTTAGGTGGATGAATCACCAAATTGATATTTACCCAAAATTAGATTAATGGAAGAAGAGTATTTTTATAAAAATCCGATATTCCCATATAGAACCATTTCTTAATCTTTGGTTAGGAAGGAATGAAATTCATAAAGTTAGAATTTTCCTTACGGTTAGAAGTTCACTAGATTTTTATCTGAAGAAAATCCTTAGGAATCAAAGTTAGAAGTAAACCGAAATTTTTTTGGTTAGACCACAACTGTGAGAGGGGCAGCCAGTAAACTACTTGCCCATCTCTTGAATCTGAATCAAGAAAAAATCTCGTGAACCAATTCCAATTCTTGACACAAAGAATAGACTACCGTTGAATTAGCATAGTTTTCCCTTAACCGAAATCACCAAGAATCTAGTTGGAAATTCAGTCAAATGATGGGTAGATTACCCTGATGAGAGATCCAATGATTCTCATTAAGAAAATCTGGATTAAGGGAAAAGGGTTTTGTGGAACCAATCTCAAACCGGGAATTCTACTTGCATAGAACCTCTGTTTTCTTTTAAAGGAATATTTTACGCCATAATGCTAGAGGAAGCATTTGGTATGTGATTAACTAAGGAGAGACTCGTTTGCAACAGCTGGGGGGGAGTTGTCGAGGGACGTCGCTCACGGCAAAGCCTACCGAGGTCTTGACTAGCCTTGGTATGGTTAAAATGGTGCGCTTCTGGTACGATGGGTGAGGACCGACGAAGTGGTTCTCCCTAAGTGAAGTGCTAGGACACCTAAGTAGGATCCTAGAGGGTTCTGACCAGGTGATGCACAGGCTCACGGTTGCTAGGACACCCATACGTACGTCGAGGAAGATACAGATGAACTGAAAAGAATTACTTTTGTGAACTGAATTTTGATATTGGATCTCGTTGGTTGACCAGCTAGTCTTCAACGGAGAGTCCGGATGATATACTTTATAAAACAATGGACTCAATATTTTGGAGGATTATGATCAGTAATACTATGATTTCATTTAAAGATTGTTTTAAAGACAGCGGAATCTATTAAAATGGTAATTTCATATTGGGTGTGTAAGTGGTATGACTACCTTGAATTTTGCTTGAAGTGCCGGCCTGCTGGGGGGCCTGGGAACTCCTTTCCTCGGTACCCGAGCAAAACATAACCAAATTTTTATAAAGAAATCCCACCAATACAGTGGTCTAACCCATGGGCCAGGCTGGATTGGGGGATTTTTGCGATACAAATAGTTATGATTAAGTTACGTTAGTTAGAATAAGTCCTAGAATGGGAAGACCCTTGTTCTATGGGAGGGAATCAGCGGTTGTGCCTCGCTAAAGGAAGAAAAAAGCGGTAATTCTATGGACCAAGTGCAAGTCTCTTCCTTGATATGACCATGTGACTTTCGGATTCGGTCGGATCAGTTTGGTTAGTTAAGACTTTGACTCGTTAGATCAATTCTCCCGTTAGATTATTTTCCTCATAGAATCGTCCATGCCTTCTGGGCGAGGGAAGTTTTTCTGGGTTTGGTTTCCAGATATCCGTGGGCGAGGCCCAGAGTGTGGATCCTTGCCCCGAGTGTGGAACCGCCGGGCTAGTCTCTTATCCGGATATCCATAGGCGAGGCCCTGAGTGTGGATCCCTGCCCCGCGCGAGAGATTGACGCTGCTTCCGTACCCAGCGCCCTTGGAGGGGGCATCGAAGAGGGGGCGGGGGTCTCACCATCTAGCCTTGTCTCTAGTGCGATCGAGAAAAAGGTCGATGGACACAACCATAGAGCTCCCTCTCCTTGCCATACCTCCCCGGAGTCCCTACCAACTCCTTTACCTCCACCATTACAAAACTCTCCGCCTTAATATGCTCCAACACAACATATTCCTTGACAAACCCCTCTCCCCCACCACCTACTCCCATATCCTAACCAAGCTACCACTTGATAGCATTGCCCTCGTGGCTCCCTTCTTCTTCTAGGTCCAGATTTCATTCACCCACCTCCACATCTTCTTTGACTTCCCTACCCATCCCCTCCAAGCTAACCTCATCAGCTAGTCCCATCTCCTCCACTTTGGGCAGCCCACGGACCAAAATGACAACATCGAGCTCTCTGTCCCACATGGGCTTTGCCCTTGCCCCTACCCGCCCCAACAAACAGTCGACACCCTCTGCTACCTCCACTACACAGGCTGGGAGATAGTCCATGTTGTCAACAAATCCCTCCGGTGCGATTAGCTCTCGTTGTACTTTGCAGGCAGGCCTCCTTGTACTTTACCAAAGATGTCATCTACAGATGGAGGTCATACAGGCTACATGCATAATAAAATTCGACGACTCGCATGTGGCATTTCCCATGGAGTTCACCCCCTGAAGAAGCTATGGAGGACAAAGCATTCTTCCGCTCCCATGGCCCCGACTAATCAAATGAGAAAGACAATGACAACGATGACGGCGGAGGAGGAGTCCTAAGTAACCAACCCCCTCAACATGCACCACCCTCATCTCCCCCACATCAACCTCCTGCTCCCACCTCCTCTCACCCAAGCACAAGCACCCCCACCCCCACCTAGCGCCGCAACACTAACACTCTTCCCCTCATAATCCTCTACGCCCACCCATCTCCCCCCTCCACCTCCCTCACCTCCAACCTTAACCCTCAACTTAGGCCTGGCCAACGTGCCCTCACTGAGTTACCCTCAACTTAGGCCTGGCCAACGTGCCCTCACTGAGTTACCCTCAACATCGGCCAGGCCTTCCCCATTCCTTAACAACAAGCCTCGCCACCATTTCCTCGACATCACCCACCCCTCCAACCTTGACATCACCCACCCCTCCAACCTCATCACCACCGCCACCCAAAATCCCCTCCCCCCACCCTTGGAAGAAGGAGAAATCCCACTGCCACTACCACAAGAGCAGGAGAAACTCAACCCTCCACTCCCCTTAATTGGTGTGATTCGCTCAATCATATTATGGAGTTTGAGCATGCGATTCGAATTGTGCTCGGTCAACAACTCCAGGTGGAGCTCCTCACCAGAGTTACGGATCACGTGGCTAGAAGCGCAAGCACCCTCCTTGACAATGCGGCAGCTACCACAGGCCACCCACCGTTACTCGTCCCATCACGCTTGATCTCATGGGTGAGTAGCAGGCTTGGCAAGCAACCATTCCTTCTGAAGCCTTACATTTAGGAATAATACTGCAAGGTTCCCTGAGACAACTTAGAATCAACCCTGAATATCTGTTGATCCGTCTAGATGGGTATGGAATCTTTTCCATGAGGAGAAGGCTAAGAACCCAAAACTTCTCTTCAATTTCCCATGGTTTTCTCCTTTGATGCCCTAGAATCTGTGCACCGAAGCCAGCATGCAAAAACGTATCCATGAGTTCATCTCGACAAATATGATCAGGTCCCAAATCCCACTATGGTTGCCATAATCAGATTTTTCAATCTGATCATCACATTGCTAGAGACCTTCCTAGCTTGGAGTCATTACCCACCACGAAGGCACTCAAGGCTTGGCCTTCGACATCAACAAAGGGCCAACACTGAAGCAGCTATTTGGCTACTACGAGCACGTCTAGCGGATGCCAGCCTGGTGCCTCCAAACATTCAAAGATATGATGGAGATAACATTCTGGACAAGCTACCGCATCTTTCATTAAGCCCCCCCACATCCTACCTCCTCGCGAGACACGACTTTGTCCGGACCTACTCGATCTACTACCGTTAGATCCATTGTCAGTTAACATCATTTTTCAAACGTGGTCACGCTTCTTGTAACTTATCCTTTTATAAACGCGTAAAGCGCTTATTGATAAAAGAGATATGGGATAACCGAGCTTACGGCTTGTGTAATGCCGGTCATAGGAATGAGATGTACATAGAGCTAGAAAGTTAGTTTAGGGCCCCCAATTGTAAATGGGTGGTCGGCCATTGTAAAAAGTGACTTCATGTATATAAGACATTTTATGGAATATGAAAAGGGACAATCCCATTTTTCTCAATTGAGTCTCTCTCTCTCTCTCTTTGTCTCTTTGTCTCTCGCCGCCTGTGGGTGGCTGATTGATTGTGTTGTATATGCTTTCTTACTTGATGCTTGTGTATGCATGGTAGGGATGGTGTTAATCTAGCTTCTCTTCTCCTCTCCCTTCTCTTGTCTCTCTATCAAGATCCCTCTTGCATGCATGTTGGCATTGAGTGAAGGTAGAGCTTTCCATAGATTCCTTCTTCTTTGGTCTTCACCTAGCTTGTGAATATCCACTTGGGTGACACAAGTGGTGGTGGAGTGAGCCGCTAGAGGCCTCACATATGGGATTTAACCCTCATTAGGGTTGGCTAAGTCCTATTCTCTGAGTCAACCCTTGCATGGTTTTTTTCTCTTCTTCTCTCCCTCTCTTGTGTGCAAGGTAGTATGTTTAGGTTAACACAACTCTCATGAATAGATATCTTATCCCAGGTGTGGATGATCTCTTAGACAAGTTAAGAGGAGCTAAGGTGTTTTATTGATCTTAAATTAGACTATCATTAGGTTAGAATGGCCAAAGAAGATGTCTATATAAGACTCCTTTCGCACATAAAATGGGTCATTATGAATTTTTATTTAATAACTTTTGGACTTATTAATGCTCCAACTACATTTAGTTGTATGATGAACCGTATATTCCCAAAGCACCAAAATTTTATGGTTGTTTTCTTTGCCATACATCTTGGTCTAGCAAAAACCAAGATAAACATGAAAAATGCCTAGAGTATTCAATCTTTTGGAGGAGAATCAACTCTATGCCAATCCGGACACAAGAGTGAGTTCTTTCAAAAGATAGTATTCAATCTCTTAAAGGAGAATCAACTCTATGCCAATCTGGATAAGAATGAGTTATTTAAAAAATAAATTGAATACCTTGGGTATATTGTGTCTATTGTTGATGGAATTCGTATAGATCCTAAAAAGATAGAGACTATTAGATCATGGCCTAGACCAAAGGACATTCATGAGTTGAGATCTTTTCTTGGTTTATGTTCTTATTATAGAATATTTGTCAATAAATTTATTTGTTAATAAATCTTCTTGGTTTATTATAGAAGATTTGTCAATAAATTTGCTTACAAAGCACATTACTTGATTGAATTGTTATTAAAAAAGACTAAAGTTTTTCATTGGATTGATATGCATGAAAAGTCTTTCAATGCTCTTAATTATGCACTAACCTATGTACCTATTTTAACATTACTTGAGTATTGGTGCTATGCTTATGCAAGATAATCATGCAATTTCTTATGAAATTAGAAAATTGAAACCATGTGAGCTTAAGGATAATATTTATGCTTATGCAAGATAATCATGCAATTTCTTATGAAATTAGAAAATTGAAACCGTGTGAGCTTAAGGATAATATTTATGATAAAGAATTGATTGTTGGTGCTATGCTTATGCAAGATAATCATGCAATTTCTTATGAAATTAGAAAATTGAAACCATGTGAGCTTAAGGATAATATTTATGATAAAGAATTGATTGTTGGTGTTCATGTATTGAAAATTTAGAAACATTATCTTATGGGTTTTGAGTTTATCACTCATTTATCATTAAAACTAATCAACAAAGTATTAAACATTTTCTTTCACAACCTTAAACATATTAAGTGGGCATCTTTTATTCAAAGTTTTTAGCTAGCTAGCTGTAGTAAGAATGTTGTTGTTGACGCTTTGAGTAGAAGACCTAGCATTAATAATGTATATGTTTATTGAGGGGATTTATTTTGGTAACATGAGTTTATCTAGCACTAGGACTAGTGTCGAACGTTGACATGATCATTACCATCATTTGCTTCTATAAGCTTATCATCACCCTCTGGTCGAGTTCCTAGATTGGTACCCACTTCAACGAGGGACCTTAAAGCCTCAACTTCAACATTAACAAATGCCCCACTCTCAGGAAAATATTTGACTATTACATGTGGGGTGCACTGGCTCCACAACAAGGGCACTAGTAAGGCCTCGCCTTTGAAATTAACAAAGACCCCATTCTCCCAAAAATATTTGTCTCTATTACATGTGGGGTGGTGCACTGGTGGCTCCAAGGCTAGTGCCTCATCACTTTTGAAGATATACTCGAGTCTACCTTCTGGACATCCTACCACTCCTTCCGCTAGCATAACACCCAATACGTGAAGGCCCACTACTATGACTTCTACTAGAACTACCGTAACTTCTAACATTGACCTCCCTTGTGCCTTCAATGAGGATGGAACCCTAATTTGGGAGGGGGGGTATATTACCCACCACAATGGTTAACATTACTTTAGATGAACAGCTACACCCTCTTTTGTTTTTTACTATATCATTTTGTAAAGCCGTGGGGATGTCTTCGAGCTTACAACTTGTATGATGCTGATATATGCCCCAACAATATACTTAGCCTAGGAAATATGCCTATTTCTAGCTTTTGGGCCCTTGGACATTACATGGATGGATTGGCATTGTAAATATTTTAACTAATGAGAACACACATAATCCCATTATCATAATATTTTGACTAATGAGAACACACATTATCCCATTATCACAAGAGTCTAGCTTTGTGCTCTTGTGTTGATTATTACTTGTATATGTCTTGAAAAATGCATTGGCTATTTTTAGCACATACTATTTTTAGATTTTGTAGGCTAGTAAAATTTCATCAACGTATGACTTCACACTTGGATTGTAACCAAATACTTTGTCTACACTTCAATGTTTTCCTCTACACACACATGGAAGAGTGTGCATCATCTAGCTAGAGGGAGGGTATCCTGTAAAACTCTCTAACTATTAAGATTTTCGACCACCTTCAATAAGAAGGGTAAAGGGCCATAAGAACTCGTCAATGGAAGTGGGAAAGTACTCAAAATTTTGATGACCTTCAATAAGAAGCATAAAGAGAGATAAGAACTCACCATGACAATGGGAAAGTACTCAAAATTTTCACTATAATCCTATCTGAGTTCACTAGTATTGGGTAGAAGCCTATAATGCATTGCATCTAACTACTGCACCATTTTACTAAAATTGGAAGCCATGGGCTAATATATATTGGTGAGTGCAAAAATCATGTCATCAAAGACTCAAGCAAGCTCAGCTATATTGGATGTTGAAGGTTATGTGACCAACCACGATTATTCAAAGACATGGTTGGGAGAGATGCTAGTGAAAATGGGGAAAGGATCCAAGTGTGCAGAAACTAAAGAATGCTACAGATAAAAAAAAGTGGGTGTTCGTGTACCATGTACCATGCACACCAATCTTCTAATCTATTCTTTAGGATCTAAAGAATGCTACAGATAAAAAAAAGTGGGTGTTCGTGTACCATGTACCATGCACACCAATCTTCTAATCTATTCTTTAGGATCTAAAGTACTAGAAAAGCTGCACGTGTAATGGGATTGGATCACCTAGAAAATTCTTGAAATGCAGAAGAATACAATCCAAAAAGAATCTAGCATTATCAACTCCTATAACCTAGATAACAAAATGGGACTATTGAAATTGGGAGCCTACTACCGCCATGAGAATAAGTTGATCATTGAAGCCATATTGAAGCCCTCCAACTACCTTCAGCACCCATATATACCAAAATTACCGTGGAACAACTGGGTTTAAGTAAGAATTTGAGGAAGATCTAATGTAGGCCCTACTTTTGAAAGCATCATTAACCTAATACTCTCTTGAAAGCCAGCCAAGCTCAATGTATACTGATGTCAAATACATGGATATGCATGATAGACTAAATCCTAGACAATTATACATGGTAGCAGTCAAAAAAGAGGATGATTGGGCTTTAATAATTTGCAAAGATATTAGTGCTTATTACTGCAAGGGGTGCTTATTACTGCAAGGGGTGCAAGAACACAATGGCAACCCCCTATCTCCTACACCATATCCTCACTTGGAGTAAGGAAAGCACTCAGGGAAAGAGGCGTACAATAGGAGCAACTAAAGCACTTAGGGAAAGAGGTGTACATTTGACATTGCCCGTCACACAAGAAACAATGATACAAAGTGTTGAAATTTAGCCTTCTAATGTGGTGTCCTCTTTGTAAATGGACAATCTTTCAAGTAGAGACCAACAATAGCAGAAGGATTTAAGGGAGAATACCAGTGCAGGGACAATGGCAAAAAGGTGTTAGCACTGAGGGAAATGGTTAAGTATCCACCAAAAGGGAAAAGTAAAAAAACCTTCACATGGAAATAGAGGACTGGAGACATGAATGCTAATAAACCTACAGATTAGTGAAATAGAATCCTCAAAAAGAAGACCATTAAAAAGATCTAGAATGATTAAAGAAGAAGAGGACCTAGTTCTAGGCGAGGCATAGGAGAAGGTTGTGTCTTATCTTGGACGTAAAGTGTAGGATGAACAAGGAACCTAGGAAAAAATTTACTTAAGTTCACAAATCATTAGTGCAAACAAGAGAGCACTTCTACAAATAGAAGGCCAATGACGAGAATAAAGGATCTTCCAGTAGCATGTTAGCAGCATAAAGATCAAATCAAGAAACTAGAATCTCAAGTAAAGAAATCATAAGAACATGACAAACGCATTAATGATCTCTTGACATAGCAAGAGGAAGAAAAGAGAATTTAAACTAAATGGGTTGCCGACTGTAACAAGCTAACTAGATTCGGAGCACGACTCAAAAAGAGAAGTGCCAAATGGGTACTTGAAAGAGACACTACACAGACAGAGGCAAAGAGGCAGTAAATGATAGGAACCAAATCTTGAAAGCACATAGCCTAATACATAAATAAGTAGAAGATAAGAATCTAAAGCTAGAGGAAGAATCTAAAGAATTAGAAGATAAGAATCAACTGGAGGAAGAACCCCTAAAGGTGATAACAATGTCATTACAATGTGATGAAATGGAACAGCTGCAAGAGTTAAGGGAAACTTCATAATTCAACTTCAAAAGAATCTAAAGCTAGAGGAAGAATCTAAAGAATTAGAAGATAAGAATCTAACAATGGAGGAAGAATCTAAAGCAAATATCCTAATACATAAAGAATTAGAAGATAAGAATCAACTGGAGGAAGAATCCCTAAAGGTGACAAAGATGTCATTACAATGTGATGAAATGGAACAACTACGAGAGTTAAGGGAAACTTCATAATTCAACTTCAAAAGCAACAACAAGAAGAGAGGAAAACTGCTAAATGGAGTTAATAAAAAAACACTCTACTGTAGGAAAAAAAGAAGGAAAGCCAAAAGTTCAAAGCCGAAGCAAAGGAGAGGACAATAGAATTGGAATTTGCACGACAGAGGCTAATGAAGGAGAATCTCCTCCGGGGGTGCTAGTCACTCACAGGTACTCTATTGGAAACAATTTCAAATCATGCTAATCAGTTAGCCACATTAGTTGTAGCCCCTAGAACCCCCTCTCAAACTCACTTATTTTTTACTTCCACTTTTCTCCTCTCTATGAAAATGAAATAGATTTTGAGTCACATGTAGAGCATAAAGGCATAGAGTGGAATATCTACGCAGAACACACCTACACTATTGATGGCCATTTCACATAATAACATAGAACTAGAAGATCCTGTTAACATTTTTCGCGCCCCAATCCATCCCATTGTACTTAGCTTTAGAGTGTGGGTTAGAGTGTGGCTTTCCAGAGAATCTAGTCTTCTGGAGCACATTTCACATAGCTTGACCTATATGAGGACTTATTGATATTATGAGGCTAGGAACTGTTATCTTCATCTTCTTAAAGGTAGAAAAAGTTGCTCTTATCAACCTTTAGGCATATGGAAATCGGATTAACTATTGGGTGCACTTAGAGGGTTTAAAGATACAGGGTGCAAGGGAGTTAATCATATTCATCTTAATTACCTAGTCTTAGAGATAGATGAGGAGATCCAACTAGAGGAGTAAATCCAAACATATTTTCAAGATAAACCATAGGACCTTGATGTGGATAAGGAAGTGAAGAAGCACATGGGAAAATTAACCTACCCTTATAAATCTTCTTCACCCACCCTAAACCAATGCTCACATATAGGTCATCAGAGTGAAGGGGAAAAGCCAGTTGATTATGAGGACTCCATGCTGAATAAAAATGTTATCAATGAGTTACATGAAGTATTAGTTAAATATCAAGGAGAACAAAGAAAGTAATGGTTACATAATGTTCAATTGGTAGTCTATAAACTCGATCAACTTTACTGGAGGAGGCTGATATAGAGGGAGACCAGAGTGAAACCTTAAGTATAGAAAAATCTAGGAAAGTCGTGATTACGTTGATTCAAGAATGTCAAATTAATACCAAAAAGATAATAATTACTCAATCTCTTGTCAAGTAAATTCTAGATATGCGAGAGGATTGCAATTAAGAGATAGAAATGTGGCACAATAGAAGCATTTATTAGAGATACATAAGCAGGAAAGGCCATGTTTTGTCTAGAACATTGGATTGGCAGATAACTACTTCTTGTCAATAGCCCCAATAGCACCCAAAAATATGATCTCTAAAATAAGAATGATCATACGATGTTTCAATGTTTCTATGGTCACTATGTAGTTGAGCTTCGAGCATCTGCTGATAAGAGATAATGAGCTAACTCTAATGTCTTATCTCTCACATCATAGATGCCCCCACAGTAGTCTTTGGATCATTCTTTGATTATTACAGATTGAGAGACATTTAGGATTATCTGCTCCTTCCAATGAACCCATTTGTGCCTAACCTTATATATCTTGGGCTAGAATCCTCTTGCTTACACAGGTATAGAATGAAGATGCAAAACCCTTAGTACTTGCTACTCCATTAGAATTATACTACTACTAAGGTCATCAGAATGGATACATGATAGGCTAGAAGTTTATGGAGTGTAAGAACTCAAATAAGATTACTAGCACTTGCTAGGTAAAGGAAGCCACCATCCTTTGGGTTTTGTGAAACTCTTCTAAAGAGCTTCTATACACAAACATGTGCATAATCCCTCTAGCATATAAGCTTCAACAAAAAAAAACATTCATGTATGTTTTCGGATGGAGAAACTTTGGGACGAATATCCTTACGACCGACCACCTAGATTACTCTACCATATATGTTCCTTGCAGTGCACCAATCTCTCGACAATACTCTTTATTGCATAGGTTTGAGAATGGTAGGGGGAGTTATTAACCCCATTTTTTATGATTAACTAGAAAGACGACTCTAGTGGGTCCCATCCAAAATTATTTTTGTTGCGAGAGGCGTGGACAAAGTATTTGAGTTTCAATAAATGTAAATTTTTGAAACTTTGTAATAATGCTCAACCAAGGCAGATGCTAGCCACTTGATTGTAGTTAATGAGACGGACAGCTTTGAGAAGTTCCTTAAACATATTTTTTAGAAGTCAGAGTCAATGGTTAGCATTGACAAATCTATTCATTGGAATCATATTTTATAATTTCACCCGCCTAAGTGGTTTTTAACACAAAATGCACATCTTGTGATTTTTTTTTTTTGCTCTAAGGAGCCACATACGATGTAAACAAGGGATGATCGAGCTAAGTGTAATGCCCACATCAAATTTCACATGTATACTAGTAGTTTAGTACACACTAGATTAGAGATTTACCTTATGGCCATTGTCCATGCTCGAGTGCTTAGCTATTTAGTAAGTTTATATAAAAGGTAATTCAACTAATGAGAATGGACACTTTCCTTGTGTGAGATTAAGGTAATTCAACTAATGAGAATGGACACTTTCCTTGTGTGAGATTAAGAGCTCTTGTGTACTTCTTCTGCTCTTCTCCTTCTCCTCTTATGTGAGTGAGAGTGAGTGACTGAGCGAGAGTTTACCATTGCACGTTCTCTATCTCCACCACCATGGCTACCATGTTGTGATGGGTCTGTCCTCATATTTCCTTCTAGAACTGTTGGAGTGACAATAGTAGGAGCTATCGAAAATAGCTAGCTGCACATGCATTTGGGTGGCCTCCCTTGAAAAGCTATAAGCAGATTCACCAAGCTACCTCTACGACAAAAAGTAAGCATTTTTCATTGAAACTTGAATCTCAATTGTGACCCATTATTTTTTTGAGAGTGTACATGAAGTTCTTAAACTTCCTTTGTTCAACGTTAAGTTCATGGTAAGGCCACTTTATATGTTCCAGCGCCGTCTTATAAAAGATAGGTACCTACTCGAGTAGGTAAGATGGCAAAGCAAAAGTCTTATGGCACCAATGAAGTGGCTAACATATAGCAAAGAGTTATGGGAATCTCAACATTTACCTAAAACCCTCTCTCTCTCGCTCTCTCTCTCACACACACACACACACACAAAGCATCATATAGAGAGGTTATGTACTTGCTTGTGGAATATACGTCTTCTTTTCTAAAGCAATTTCATATGTTCAAATTCTGAAGTGGACTTGTACAACAACCAGTATACTCTCTCTCTCTAAGATAGCAAGACTACCCAGCTTGAAGGGTGAAGGGGTTGCCTGTGGTCAAGATGCCACGCCCTATGGGCACTAATGCTGCCTTCCCAGTGTAACATGGACTACCTTGCACAAAATCCCAACAGCAAGCAACTATTCAAACACAAGACAAACTAAATGAGTGCCCAAAAAGCAGCAGAAAGCCACTGATGGGAAAAGCATACTTCTGATTTTCACCTAGGAGAAGAGCAAGCTTGCTGTCCTCCTCCACAAGAAGTTATGATTTGCTTTAAAGTTCTGCTTTGTTTCATCTAAGCTTCTAAGCTTACACAGTCAATTGATGTTTTGTTGGTTCTAGACTCAAGTGTTGGCATGTGTTCTAAGTCATGGTGCTTTACTCGGCCGTAATCTGACATGGAAAACATTGTA
Source organism: Cibotium barometz (assembly GCF_041138505.1). Lineage (NCBI taxonomy): Eukaryota > Viridiplantae > Streptophyta > Polypodiopsida > Cyatheales > Cibotiaceae > Cibotium > Cibotium barometz. Next base: position 13,173,240 of record NC_141106.1, on the reverse strand, counting down.
TATTTGCAAGTAGACTGGCCATCTTTGTGATCATGTATTTTAGTGCAATCATGCATGTGTTATCTTACTTTCTTTTTTTTTTGGCACTTAAGGGGCTGTTTGAGGGGAGTTAAAGTTGATGTCACCCACCAGCTCTGTGTCAAATTTACTGGTATCATCTTCTCTCATCCCATATGGAAATTAGTTACTTCTCAAATGCAATATTGTCTGCTTGTGCTTCAAAAAAAAAGCTTGCTTTCTCAATTTCCTCACATTAGCTGTTCTTAAAAACGCATAGTAAACCAATGCTTAAAGGCTATACAAAAGCACCAACTAAAAAGGCTTTAAAATTCCTTCCTTTCTCAAAAGGTGGAGTGGATATATGGACATTAAGAGAGCAGGCCGTAACAAGCTGCTCAGAAGAAGGTTTGCTGGTTGCACATACTCCAAACCCTTATCATGCCAGAGACTCAACATGACAGATATTTCATTTTATGAGCGAAATATGTTAGCAGCTCTACATCCGTGACTTGATTAAGGGCGTTGAACGCATGAGATAAGCTGACGCTGCCGCCACTCCGCTGCCCATCTCAACTGGATAGCCCACATCCTTCAAAACCATCTCAACACCAGCCAGTGCTCCTAGCAATTGCAGCTGCACAAAACGCATCATTTAAGAATCTAACCACATCATATTCCATCACTAAATTAAATGTTACTCATAAGAGCAGTTAGCTAATGAGTGAGCTGGTTGGACATGCCGTAATTAATATCACCCATATGCACTCAAAGGCAGCAAAGTTCCCCACCTCGTTAAGGTGCCCAAGATGGCCAATCCGAAACACTTTCCCGGCAACCTTATTAAGTCCGAGGCCCAAGCTCAAGTTGTATTTCTTCCAAGCTTGCCTCACAATTTGAGCACTGTCTATGTAAGAGGGAACAACAACAGCAGTCACAGTGTCGCTAAACCACTCCGGTTTTTTGGTACAGTTCTTCAAACCCCATGCCTCGACAGCAAGCCTGCAAAAAGCATCGAGGAAAATGCTTACTCTGACACCAATCGTCTGACTAAGACAAGTATCAACCAATGTCAATAGAGAGATTGCACACACGGGTGCGTTTGTGTGTTTATCATCTCCTCTTGATATACATACATACTTCTAAAAGCAAAGATGGAGAGAAACCCTTACCTTGTAGCATGGCCATATCGGTGATGCCTTGCTATCACGTTGTCCAGACCCTCTTCAAAAATGAGGTCCAGAGAAGCTCGCAGACCATAAAGCAGCTGAGAAGAGGGGGTGTAAGGCCAATAGGTACCCATCTTGTAGAAGCGCAAATAGTCGTTCCAGTCAAAGAATACACGCAGTGATTTGGCTGTTTTGGAAGCCTCCAAAGCCTTAGGGCTTGCACACAATATGCCAAGCCCTGTGGGCAAAGAAAGGGCCTTTTGAGAGCCGGTCAATGCAACATCTATGCTCCATTCATCCATTCGGAAATCCAGTGCACCTATTGATGATACACCGTCCACAAGGAAGAGAGCTGGGTGCTTGCATGCATCTGATTCTCATCCAAAAATCCACACAATTAGAGCCATATAAAGCTGCTCATGGAAAATTGAGTACAACCCACTTCACAACGAGTGTATGAGAGAAGTGACATGAGTGGGGTGAACGCACTTAAAACTGTGCGGATTCCGGCGAGGTCATTGGTGACACCTGTGGCCGTCTCATTGTGCACCACACACACAGCTTTGATTTCATGATTAGTGTCAGCTTGGAGCTTCTGTCGTAGTACAGTAAGGTCAATGCCAGCGCCCCACTCCACGTCCACCACATCCACATCAAAATTGAGGCGTTGCATCTGGTCTATCCAAAGAAGACTGAACTGCCCCAGCCTGAAGGATACAATCTTGTCCCTTGGAGACAAGGTGTTGGTAAGGGCACTCTCCCATGCACCAGTTCCTGCATGCACACACACACACACACACACACACACACACACACACACCATTTCAACACAGAATAGGACAGAAACTGTACCCATTTCAACTCCAAGAGCCCAACATTCAGCTCCACTTATGGAAAAAAACTGGACCCTAACCTATACCCAAAATATCTCCAAAACTGGCGAACTCCAAAATTGGCAAAAGCCCGATTTAGCTGCAAATTTGGTAAAATCTTTACCCAGTTTAGCTTCAATGCAGGAATTAAACTGTACCCAGTTTAACTCCAAGGAAGAAACGCTTCCAATTTAGCTCCGATATAAAGGCAAAGAATCAACACAAAACCAGCTTCAGCTGCTAATTAAAGGTCAAAGATTAACCCATTTGGAGATAAACCTGACCCAAGAACACTTAACCCAACTTTAGCCCCGAATAGAGGAAAATCTCATCCAATTAGAAAAAAAAAGGTCACCCAATTGAAGGAAAACATTGGATGGATTAATGTGAATTAATAAAATTAAGCCAATTCTGGCCAAAACCGACAGACATGAGGAGAGATTATGTGTACCTGTGGTAGGGATGATGAAGGAGGTAGCGGAGGTAGTCTTGAAGATGCGTTTAACGTCGTCCAGGACTGATTTGGAGAGGGAGGGCATGGCAGGGGAGCGGTAATCCTCATTGTTTCTGTTCATGGCACGCAGGACCTGCTCGGGAACATTTACAGGCCCTGGAACGAACAGCTGGTTCCTGCCTGGGCCTGGGTAGTACTCCATGGCGATGTCTCTCTCTCTCTCTCACACACAGACACACACACGCGCGCGGGCACGCACGCACGCGTACGTTTATCTTCCGCTATAAACAGACGAGAGTTTCTGTGTTTGCTAGAAATGAAATTTCGTAGCTTTGTAAGAAAAGTGTCTTCTACAAATTAGGACATACTCTTGTTTACACGTGTGGCCTACACGTGGCCCTCCTCCTGAACAGATTGGGAGTGATGTAAAATGTGTGGTTATAGTCTATAGAGCTCTCTCTTTTCCATGGCCACAGATTTATATCCCTTTTATCCCCTGCCCTATCCTGTCTTGAGGTAGTGGCTCTCACTCATCTTTTGCCCACCCTCTTCCAATTCCTAGCATGGCCGCCCTGTAGATGGGCATAGCTTAGTCCTAGTCATGTGGACGGGCCTTCGCCTATTGGTCCCACGTATGCCCAGCCCAGAGAAAGGTGTGTACAAATGTATAAAATGTGTCAAAATCAACATCATCTATGTGCTTTGTGGTTATCCAATCGAAGCACTAAGAGACGTGGTCTCGAGGGCATTGTTACCATGTCATCAATGGTAATAAGCTTTGTGGTCATAGCAACACGAAGGGGCATACACATCAAGTAAGCATGGGAGGCTAGCACCAACGACAAGGTCCCCACACTTGTGTGTGTGCGTGTGTGTGTGCACGTGCATGCATGCATGTGCATGTGGATTGCTAGTCCAACGATTTATGTGTGAGCTTCTAAGTGAGATCCTACATGCAAGTCGAATTCCCTACACTTAGGCATTGAAATATAAATCATATTGGTACATTGACCCAACTATGACGTTTTTGAATGACCTCTCTCTCTCTCTCTCTCTCTCTCTCTCTCTCTCTCTCTCTCACACACACACACACACACACCCCACACACACACGCCCCACACATGCACACATGCATGCACGCACAAGCACACACACCTCATTTAGAATAAATAATAATAAAATTTGACTTTAGAGGGATTACACATGTATAACTACTCTGCAAACCACCTACACTCCTTGATTGACCATTTTCTTCTAGCTTAGTCTATAAAAGGAGGGATTAATACCTATGTTCTTCTAACTTAATTGATAAAAGGAGGGATTAATACCTATGTTCACATGGAGGGTTGGCATTATTTATAGTTTGTGTTCATCACCACCCTTGTCTATATGTATTCACTAGTCATGACTTTCTTTCTATCAAATCAATGTGCCACAACCCATCATGCTTAGTCTCATTCACAATGATTATATATTTTAAAAAACACACACTTAGTGATATATCTACATATATATCCTCACTATTACACACCTAGTTGCACACAATTATACACAAATAAAACATTTCACATAGTGTTTAATATTGAAAGTCCTACCTCTCAATAAAACCCATTTTTTAACTTTTCCCCCCATTATATTTCCTAATGTTATCTTAAGTAATGTAGGAGAGGCATGCTTATAAAGACTAGTTTATAGATCTACCAAGTAAACCTCCCTTTTAAGTATTAATATGGTTTCTTTCCTAAGACCTTCGTACACACTATCTCACCATATTCACATTGCTTAATTTCAACAAATGTCTCTCATAGATGGCATTGGAGGTGCACTCTCCAAAGCACAATAATATTATCTCTTTCCTATGTTTCAAAACACTTTTTGATATTCCACACACATCAACAGGATTTCCATGCAAAGATGATATTATTTTGATAGGATATTTTATTATACAACCTAGGTAATTAAGATAATTGTGGCAATACTACATGACCTCTTGTGTTCCTAAAATGATAATACAATTTTAAAAGCAATTTGCATACTCTTCAAGAACAAATTTTATGGGTATCTAGACATGATTTGGCATTACTCTTAGCACATATTTGGGCCAGGTCTTCATTAATTAATTAGTGCCCGCAAAGCGGGCACTAATAACTAATTATTGAAGCCTAGGTTTAAACCTTGGCCTCTCTCTCTTGCGTGCACAAGGTGGATTAAATTACTCTCTCTCTCTCTCTCTCTCTCTCTCTCTCTCTCTCTCTCTCTCTCTCTCTCTCGCTGGGGCTTCAACCACACACGTTTACGTAAGATCGCATATCGAACCGCCACACAGGTTTAACGTAATTTAAAAAAAACCGTATGTATAGGTCTCTCTCTCTGGGGGGTTACTAGCCCGGCTAGAAAATGGTAGTCACATGGTTTTTATAGCCCTCTTGAGTGAGTAGTATCCAGAGGCTCAAAGCCTCTTGGAACACTCCTACACATTAATTATTTTTTTAAACTAAGTTGAGACCGAATGTGGGAGAGCTTAGGAATTTTTTTGAAACCCTTACATTCAAGGTTTTCCTCTTTCAACAAATTGATTAATACTTTACAAAATTTGGGACCCATATTGGGCCTTCTCGGATGGGCACTACAGCTCCCTCATGTAGAGAAATGAGACCGACCATGATCCAAAGCACCAAACACATGCACATACTTAAAGAACACAAGGAAATCACTTGACAAACCAACTAGTCCAACCCATATGCTCCAAAGAAATTTCAAGTATGGCAAAGCTGGACACATGAATACACTCTTCAGTGCAAGGCCTCAAAATCATACACCACCTTGTCCATTTGCTCCAAATAACTTTTAAGTATTGTGAAGTATAGCAGAGCTGGACACTTGAATAAACTTTCAACCACCAGTAGAGTTGGACACCACATGAATACACTAGAGTTCAAGCCCTCAAAAGCATACACCACCTTGCCTGTGGGTAACTCCAATACCATGCCTAGCAAACCACTAGAGGGTTTGTTGAAAATCCTCTATTGGCCTCTATCTCATACACTAGACTAGACCTACACACACAGCATTAGCCTAGTTTAAAATTATGGGCAAACCCCCTCACTTATACATGCCTTTGGCCTAAGAACCATACTTTAAGAGTGCTTTTATGGAATTATTCATAGACTCTCTTATAGATTCCTAACCTATGTTAAACCTTTCATGTTCCTGGTGGTAGAGTATTAAAACTATACCTTAGCGAGAGTTCATGCAAAAGTTGTGAGCACACTATGGATGGGCTTCTTAATATCTTAGGTTTGAGAAGGCTTAGTTCTCTATTCTCCTATAAGCCTACCACCTAAATGGAATAAAATGGAGTGGATAGCTAGATTACCTTTGTACAAACACTTAAACACACCAAGAGTGTGTTTCACATAACTAGAAATGTATCATCAATAATAAACTACAACACGCTATAACCATAAGGCCTTGTGCGTGTTTATATACAAATTTGGGGAGGTGGAACATCTTCACGAGCCAACAAAATATAAGTGTGTGTTTTAGTCTCTATACATATACGTCCCTAGTTTTTCTCACTCCTCTTTCCTCCTTCACACTCCTCCTCCTCACATCCAATTTACATCTCTCTCTTTCTCTTCCTCCCCCTTTGCACATGTGGTTAACAGAGGGGGAGGAATGTGTTAACCACATGTGGTTAACACATTCCTATGACAACTATGTCCGCACACTTATGTAATGGGCACCCGTACTATATTGTAAATCCCGTCATTTGATGAGGGAAACACCCTAAAGAAGCTCCCAAGTCTTGAGCTTCAAAGGACAGACAAGAGGATCTCGCTTAGCTGGCCAAACCGTAAAGAAAAGCCTTGTAACTATGTTTTGGGCACCTCGGGTCCCTTAGTCTCCCCGAGCGGCCTAGTGGGAAAAGGTTTGGAACTATAAAAGCCAATTTCTCTTGTTTGTAACTCATTCTCCCATATATGAAATAGAAGTGGACTATTCTCTCTTCCTCTCTCTTGCAACTCTAATCTAGCATGTGTGGTATGCTAAGGGTCAGGGTTTGGGTGTGATTGGTGCTAATCGCTTGTTCCCTCTTGCTTCCTCTCCCTATTGCTTGAGATTAGGCTATCACCACGGTTGTCTTCCATAGAGATCCCACACGATCTTCATGAGAGAGGTTACACCACCCATAGGATTAACAACCGCCTTGGTGCGACAATGAGTGGCTATGGTGGAGCCCCACACAATCTTCACAAGAGAGATTACACCACTCGTAGGATTAGCAACTGCCTCGGTGTGACAACGAGTGGCTATGGTGGAGCTCTTAGTTATAGCTCGAGCTCAACGGATCAACAACTTCCCACGACACATTAGGGTGACCTTAACATCTTTGGCGCCGCTGCTGCCGAGGAGCTCCAGTCCACAAGCATTCCTTGTTCGAATTCGACGGAGTCTCCACTGCTCAATGTGCTAAGTAAGGAATTATGGCATCTGTTTTGGGTTGTTTGATTTGTTTTTTTATTATCTTGGTTGTTTTTTTTATTTTTATTTCAATTTTGTGCATAGCTATGGTTGGGAGTAGGATTAGCAAGTGTGTAAGCAAAAAAACTAGAGATTTAAGTGAGTAGAGAGCTCAAAAGAGAGGATTTTTGCGAGAGTTTTTTTTTTGCTAATTTTTAGCTTTCAATCATGTTTTTTTGTTAGATTTATGTACATAGGGAGCTTAGGAATGTAAGAGAAAACCCTAATAAACAAAGATAAAACCCTAAAAAAACATTAAAAGAAACATTTAAAAAATCATAAATAATCTCTTAATTTTTAGTAATTATCACTAATCTACTGGGGTTAGTGTGATTAGAGCCCTCTCGTTCTCCAAGCGAAACTTTTTGAGCGAGAAAAAAATCTACTGGGGTTAGTGTGATTAGAGCCCTCTCGTTCTCCAAGCGAAACTTTTTGAGCGAGGAAAAAATCGAGGCGACACATTTCAAGGAACAGGCACACAAGAAGGCTAAGGCTATAATGAGAACACCATAGGTGTGCAACGCAAATGCAACACATCAGGAATGGACTACATGTGTTTTTGTATGGAACTTTTCCTTCACAGCTAGTACACCTTCATAGTTATCAGTAAATGGAAAGTTGTATACAATCATTATATGATTCAAAATCGATTACACCATCACAATGAGCACTTCGGAGTCCGAACCAACACCAAGACATGTGTATCGAGATTGAAACATATGACAACAAAAGAGCGCACAACAAAGCATATGATGCTTTTCAAACTTCCTTAATAACAACGCAAGTGGCAACTTTCCAAAAATGCATTAACTCTAGTGGATTACAAAAACATAATGTGGATAGGAAGACATAGCCCACCTAAATAACGTAGGCTCCAAGCCCTGGATGTTAATATAGTAAATATGCTAGCATGGGACATATGTCAGCTTTTTTCTCTCTTTTCTAGAGTCCTTCGTATGAGAACCTAGGGAACTCAGCGATTGTCACTGAATATCCCAAGGCCCTTCACCCTTTTGTGGTGCTGACATAAAACACATGAGACTCATTACAAACTGTAGGTGCTTCTCTAATGACCTACGCATCCAATGTTCTCCCTTTCTGAATATTGTCATGAAAGTCCTTGGTCAGTTTGTTCCTCCACTTGACAATCTTTCCATCCCTAAATTTGGATCGAAAGGATGAAGGAACCTTCCCTATATTGTTAGTTGAATCCCAAAGTCATTTCTTTCCCTCGCCCAACCCAACGAATTGCCCACATTGTCTGTCCACCAAATCTTGCATGATTGGTCCATTCCCCGAACGAGTGCCTTTCAAGTATCAAGGCGGCCTTTCTTCATGCATGAGAGACATCACAAGGGGGGAGAGACATCACAAGGATAGAGTTGTGTGACATCCCGAAGGGGTTAAACACCTAGGAGTATGATATCCTTGTCGTAGGGAAAGGCATTGAGGATGGGGATGCTTATGAGGCTATAATAGATGTCATTAACACCCTCAAGGAAGATTACCATGATTAGTCATAGTATGATGATGATGCCCCATGCTTTGTGCCCATCCCCCATCTAGAGGAGATTTTTCCCAAAGGGGAGCTTCTTCTAGATGTGCTTCCACGTGGGATCTACCTACTCATTCCTTCTTTCTCCGAAGATGTGGTGGTGGAGCTAGCTAGCACAATATCCCCTTATGGTGATGAGCGATAGGTTCATCGGCTCATAAAGGTCATCCTTCTCCTCCATCATGAACTCGAAACAGTGAGTGAGGTAATCAAAGAAATCACTACCACAGAACATGGTGACATCAACAAATGCATCTTGTGTTGAAATATACAAGCGAATAGGGTGTGTGTGATGAGTGGAAGAGCAAGAATGAGAAAGCATTAGGACTCATCGCACTCAGTTTAAATGATGAAATCATTCATCACATCACAGGGAATACAATGGGCAAAAGATGCATGGGAATACAATGGGCAAAAGATGCATGGGATGAACTCAATAAATTATTTGGCACTCAAGCAAAAAATTCAAAGATAAATCTATTAATGCAATTCTACAAACTTGATATGAAGGAAAGTGAACCTTTAATCACACACTTGAACAAATACAAAAGCATTAAGCAACAACTAGTAACCATTGGCAAAAAGGTAGAAGATAATGAGGCACTAGTAGTGCTTCTGAAGAGTGTGGACAAAGGTGAATATGAAAACATTGTAGCAACCTTAAAGAATGTAGCTGAATTGAAGCTGCATGAGATAGAAGGAGCTCTACTAGAGCAAGAGACCAAGGTCAAAGAGAAGAAATGGCTGGACTCAACAACTGGAGAGGAAAAAGCATTCTTCACCCGAGGAGGATTCTCACGAGGACGAGGACGAGGAAGAGGTAGAGTAGGAGGAAGGACCTTCACTTGCCATAACTGTGGAAAGCCAGGACACATGGCGAGAGATTGCTATAGCAAACCCAGTGGTGGAGAAGGAACGACATCAGCAAACTTCATGGAGACTCCTAAGGAAGTGGAGTCAGATCATCTTTTCTGAGAGAGAGAGAGAGAGAGAGAGAGAGAGAGAGAGAGAGAGAGAGAGAGAGAGAGAACCCCACAACCCAATGTAATCTGCCCCAATAGAGTAAAACCACCTCTGAGCCACCGATGATGTAGGCCATGTGGTAGATGTATGTGTGAGCACTTTAGTCAAGGTCACGAGCACTTGTAGTAACCTTGGACACATAGAGAGAGAGAGAGAGTGTGTCAAGGACTATGAGTTTAGGGACTTGAGGCACTGGCCGCGGAAGTAAAAGGGAAACTTGGTATAGGGTCCAGGTGTGCTAGGATTATTCACTTGAGGGAAGGTGTTGAAATATACAAGTGAATAGGGTGTGTGCGGGAACAAGCCCTTAGCAAGAAGCTATAAAAGAGAATATGTAAATAAGTGAGAAGCTATGAAAAGGTGAGAGGTATCTACTGGGAGAGAATAAAGGGTAGCATGAGAAGATTTAGGATGTGTGGAGATATTCTAGGAAAAGTGAAGAGGTGGAGAGAATCAAGCAAAAGAGGTGGAGTGAATCAAGGAGAGATCAGTGGGATTAGATGCTTGGATGTAAACTCTATAAATTGAGGCATTGGCCTAATGAGAATTTGCTGGTTTTTTATTATCCATGCCTACATTAAGCTATTAGTTAATTGCTCACTAATCTCATCTTAATCATCATCTAATCTCTTTGTTAATGATGTTGATTCTAGCATTTGATCCACCATAGCTCATCACATTGTTGCAAATTTAACATCTTGAAGCCTCTGTGATTGGAAAGAGACACTTTCCTTGAGTTTTTGGAACACTAAATCAACTCCATAGGGGTAGGTCTTCTGCTCATTCCAATCGGTTGAGCACCATCCTCCAAGTACCGAGTTTTCTCCTCTTCCCATCCTAGAAGTAGGAGCCATACATAGACAGGGCCAAAGGAAGGCCCCCACACCAAGGAATGATGGCCTGAACTAGTGGATCATCCCTTTGCCAGTGGCTCCTCCTCCCCTTCCTTGGATGGCTTCCCAAGAAAGAGAATTTCGATGTCTTGCTTTGGTAGTGTATGCACTGGCCGTAATTTTTTTCCTTGTGTGAATATTTTTTTCTTTTGCTTCCTTTAATTTGACTTGTTTTTATATGTTGATCGAGTGTTGCAATGTCACGGTTTGTCTGTCCATCCTTCTGTGGTTAATTGGGGACACCCAATTAAGTTCAAAGCATGGCACTTGAGTGATTCCAAATATTCCATATGTAGGAAATATGAAATTAGGGATAGCTGGAACTAAGTGTGGATTTATTACTTATGTGCTCTCATGGACTTGTAGCATGTGTTGCTAACTCGTAGTATGTTTGAATGGACAATCTTGTAGGTTGGTGAGATTGAAGTGATGGCGGCAATATGGTGTGAGCTATTACCGGGATGGTTCTCATTTTGATATTTTTACTGTAGTGTCTACTACAAGATTTCGTATTTGGCCACCCCATTTTGATGTATTCGGACATGGACCTATTAAGCCGCCTACTTTTGTTATATTGGGCGTGTATTTATTTATTTGCACGTGAATTAGCCCTTTACAAAAATGGGGGTCGCTTATAGGAACACTTTACCTAAGCTTGTGTTAAAACCAACCCCCATTTTTGTAAAGGGCTAATTCAAGTGCAAATAAATAAATCCACGCACAATATAACAAAAGTGGGTGGCTCAATAGGTCCACGCTTGAATACATCAAAATGGGGTGGCCAAATACAAAATCTCATAGTAGACACTACGGCAAAAATATCAAAATGAGAACCATCCCGGTAATAGCTCACACCATATCGTCGCCATCACGTCAATCTCACCAACCTACAAGGTTGTCCATTCAAACACACTACGAGTTAGCAACACATGCTACAAGTCCACGACAGCACATAAGTAATAAATCCACACTTAGTTCCAACTATCCCTAATTTCATATGTCCTACACATGGAATATTTGGAATCACCCAAGTGCCATGCTTTGAACATAGTGGTAATTAGGCATCCCCAATTAACCATAGAAGGATGGACGAACAAACCATGGCATTCAATAAGCTTGTGTGAAGAAAAAGTATGCTAATTTGAGTTTTGATTGGGTTGTGCACTATGCAGTACTAGTCGATGCTTTTTAGATAAGATTAATTTGGTGGGTTAGTAATTGCGCGATAAGCTTGTAATTAGATCATGATAGTTATAACTTGTTGCTCCTCCCCACTATCATTGTAATAATAACATTGAATTAGATGGATCTAATCAACATTAATCCTATCAGCAGGAGCTATAGATTGCATGGTATTCTGTCACAATGGGCTATGGAGTCTAGTGTATAATGGTTCTCTGGCCGGTTTCAAACAGGATATTCTACTCACCCATTGCTATACATAATTCAAGCCTTTATGCTAAATACCTAGGTTTGGGCGGGGAACTATAAATTGCGAGCTGAGCTGATGTATCAAGCTACACAAGAATTAGGCACTTCAAGCTCTTCTACTCTGTAGAATCAACACAAGGAAAGAATTGCCATGTTTTAAAAAAACTACCTCAAAAGAGGTTGCATCGGCGTGGCCTCCTTTGAGTTTTTTTTTAAAACATGGCAATGCTTTGTGATCATTAAGTGTATGCTTCAAGATGACCAAAAAAGGCAAGAGACTTGCCACTATGTTTTGAACTGTGGCATATGGTAGAGACTCTCTCTCTCTCTCTCTCTCTCTCTCTCTCTCTCTCTCTCTCTCTCTCTCTCTCTCTCTCTCTCTCTCTCTCTCTCTCTCTCTCTCTCTCTCGTGTGTGTGCGCGTGCATATGCGTGCACACACAACACACAGACACACACACAAAGAACTAAGAAAATGCAACAAGAATTTTTATATCCACGCTGCATCCATAAAATATTTTATGTATTCTTTAGTATGAGGTCTCGATAGTCAACGTGACATCATAGAAAATATATCTTGAACAACGTTGTCTTAGTAAACAAAAATAAAAATAAAGGCCCTGTGGGCAAGCCGCACCGGCCTTTTTTTAAAATTTTTGTTTAGGATTTTATTGGTGTAATAAAAGCCTTAGTAAACAAAAATTAAAAAAAGGCCTTGTGTGTAGGCCGCATGTGGTTAACAACTATGTCCTTCCTTCCCCTCTGTTAACCACATGTGGTTAACAATTATGTCCGCACACTTATGTAATGGGCACCCGTACTATATTGTAAATCCCATCATTTGATAAGGGAAATGCCCTAAAGACACTCCCAAGTCTTGAGCTTCAAAGGGTAGACGAGAGAATCTCGATTAGCTGGCCAAACCATAAAGAAAAGCCGTGTAACTATGTTTTGGGTGCCTCAGGCTTGGAACTATAAAAGCCAATTTCACTTGTTTGTAAGTCATTCTCCCATTTATGAAATAGAAGCGGAGTGTTCTCTCTCCCTCTCTCTTACAACTCTAATCTAACATGTGTGGTATGCTTAGGGTTTGGGTTTGGGTGTGATTAGTGCTAATCACTTGTTTCCTCTTGCTTCCTCTCCCTCTCTCTCTCCCTCTCTCTCTCTCTCTCTCTCTCTCTCTCTCGTGATTAGACTATCACCGTGATCGACTTTCATGGAGATCCCACATGATCTTCTCAGGTTGTACCACCTGTAGGATTAGCAACCACCTTAGTGTGACAATGAGTGTGGGAGGATCACGAGCGAGCAAGCGGCTATGGTGGAGCTTTTGAGCATAGCTCGAGCTCGGCCAATCGGCAAATTCCCATGACACATTAGGAATCCGCTTCTTAGAAGCGAAGCCTTCTTTGTTCGAATTCGATGGAGTCTCCATTGTTGCCCAGTGCCAAATGTAAGTAACTATGGCATTTGGTTTTGGGTTGTTTGAATTGTTTGGTTGATTATCTTCATTATTTTTGTTGTTTTTATTTTGATTTTGTGCATAGCTATGATAGGGAGTAGGATTAGCTAAGTTAAAAAAACTTCTAAGCCCATAGTCGTGCACTCCTAAGCGTATGAACGTACACCTCCGAAAAAGAAACTTTTTCCCAAAAAAACCTAACCTAAAGCCACGGTGGCCATTCACTTCTAAGCCCGTAGATGTTCACTCCCAAGCATATGAACATACACTTCCAAAAATAAATCTTTAAAAAAACTTAAGCCATGGTCGTTCACACCTAAAGCCATGGTCATTCACTTCTAAGCCCATGGCCATTCAATCCTAAGCATATGGGTAGATGCTCTTTTTTAAAAAAAAACTTAAGCCATGGCTGTTCACACCTAAAACCATGGGCACTTGCTTCTAAGCCCGTACTGTTCACTCCTAAGCGTACGGATGTACGCTTATTTTTTTAAAAAAAGCTCAAAATTTTTAAATTTTTTTGAATCTCTAGAGGTGCTTACGGTCTACCTCCCCAACTTTGTAGGGTGGTTTTTACACACACCTAAAAAAAATTTATTTCACCTTAAGGGTGCATTCATGGGCAAATAAAAGAGAGCCAAAAATTCTATTTCGAATCTGTGCATGCACCTTGAAGATTTTCTAAGCCTGAACGCACATCATGGACACCTTTTGGTCATGGTTGCATGCCCCAAGTGCCCCCATTCCATTGGGCAGCACCCCGACCATTGTACATTCACATGTGGCCACCATGCCAAACATGTTTGGCCATGAGCGAAACGATTTACGAAGAGCCCTCATCTAGTGGTACACCTTTGTACATGTACCACCACATGAATAGATACACCGTTCACTCACACGTGCCTCCTTCTATAACCACAGGTCTATTTCCACCACCCGCTCATGTACCACCTCCCCTCGATCCCCAAATTGACCTTGTGAGCTTAGCACAAGCTATAGGAAGGGGAGTGGTACAACAATTTTACCACAGACATCATATACACAACCAATGTGGGTGGAAATCTTCAAACTTATGCCAAAATTCCACAAAGTTAGAGACTCCAAATCCCACCTAGAGGCCTTTAACCAACTCTGTCAGGCATTTGAAATTTTCGATGATGCAACAAAGGTCCATCTTTTTGGACTCAACCTTGAAAGCAAGGTGGTGCAATGGTTCCAATCCTTGGACCCTTGGCACAAAGGCACTTTCAAAGCAATGAAAGAGGCCTTCACCCTTGGATTTGCACCATGTAGACCCAAATGGAGCCCCGTTATCCAATTGTTCCAAAACTGGAACAAAAACCAAAGGAAATCTTACGCGACTATATCACACACATTAAGTACCTCGATTCGCATTGTGAAGAAAGGGAAAAATTGAGTCACGAGCAATTAATGGACCATTTCCTCGGGTTTGCATAATCCAAAGCTTCATGACCATATGTTAGTAAAGGACCCCTCCACCTTTGATCAAGCTTGCAACAAATGGGTGATCTTTCTTGATGACAATATGCGAGAAAGCCATTCCACACAATTGGCCACTAAGCCAATGACAACCCAAAGCTCATTTGTAACATTACCCTCATCTCCTCCGGGGCACCATGCATTATGGGTGGCACCGTTCCCAACCACCACTCACACATAGAGCCACCACAACTGTCTACAATGCCCATATTTCCATTCCAATCGTTGCCTCTCAAGGCAAACCCCATTGATCATGTAAAGATCCAAACTTGGTCCATTTCTAAGCCAATGGAGCCCATGCGCTCCGACACCCCTGAGGCACCCACCATCACACATCATATTCCTTTGCATGTGCCTCACATGGATCCTAAACCAATTGTGCACACCATAGGTGCACCCGCAAGGAAACCACCTCTTTAGTATTTCCTCTCATGGACCCCATAGAGTGGTTGAATGCCCTTAGAAGAAAAGCCTGCCACCATTGACACCACAATATCATGGCTATGGAATCGACCATCACTTCAAGGATTTCCCTTTGTAATCACTTTCTAACTCTATGGTCAACGGTATGCCATCCCTTAACGTGTTGATCATTCAACATGGGAAGATATCCACTGTCCCATATTGAATGTAGTCACACGGATGCAAGCCAAACTCAAGAAGGCCATGGCACCAAAGTAGTCCAATACCTTAGCTACCGAATGTGCCACATCCAAAAAGAAACAATGCTCTGAGTACATTGGCAAAGGTGAAGATCGGGTTACCATCAGAAGTGGCTTAACAAAGACCACGTCAACCTCCTTCGAGAGTAATGATCATGCCAACATGTCACAAGTAGCCCCAAGGAATTAAGCCAAATTACCAAAGCAACTGGTCACGTATCCCAACTCCATCTTGGAGAAGCAACGTCTTCAACATGCCCATGCACTAGTATGAGACTACCAAGCTCAACTTGAAGAACCGCAAGTACGTGTCCTATCCACACCACAAATACTCGACATACGATCCCGCATCAAACTATTCACTCTTGTCTGGGACAAGAACTTGAACTTTCACAGCAGGTGTATGGAAGGAGCCTGAGCTTATGCTCAAGGGGCTAAGGAAGATCCATTCGCCACAGCATGACGTTGACAATTGAAGATCTTGTCCGACTAGTGCCTCATGACCCTCCATTGCCTATGCCACAGGCAGCCAAGACCAAATCCGATGTTCACATCAAAGAATTCGATGCGGATAGTGGCACTGAGTCCCCGACAAAGACTCACAAGGTGCCCACACAAAATTTGCTGTGGTATTTTACCCTCCTACAACACCTAAGTCTCAACCTCAACACCTGTCAAATAAGGAAATAATTTAACTTCCACAACCCTCTCTCTCATTCTCTCTCCCTTCCCCTCCTATTTATCTCTTTCTCCTCCTCCGGTCTCTCTATCTACCCCTCCATCTCTCTCTCTCTCTCTCTCTCTCTCTCTCTCTCTCTCTTCACCTCACCTCCACCTCGCTCTCTCTCTCTCTCTCTCTCTCTCTCTCTCTCTCTTCATTTACATACTCATCAGTCAATATTTATCCATGCAAACACAACATATACTTTCATATGTAACCATTGAGAGGAGAAGAAGAGAGGTCAAACACAAAAGAAAGTTTATATGCCCATCATTAAGTGTTGAACGCAAGAAGAAAATTTTATAATTAGGTATTGATCACGAGATGAAGAGTATACAAACACAAGAAGTAGATTTTTGTAATTAAGTATTGATTGTGATAAGAAGAGAGGTCAAACATAAAAGAAAGTTGTATATGCCCATCATTAAGTGTTGAATACAAGAAGAAAATTTTATAATTAAGTATTGATTGTGAGATGAAGAGAGTGCAAACACAAGAAGTAGATTTTTGTAATTAAGTATTGATTGTGATAAGAAGAGAGGTCAAACACAAAATAAAGTTGTATATGCCCATCATCAAGTGTTGTGAATGTAAGAAGAAAATTTTATAATTAAGTATTGATTTGCGAGATAAAGAGAGGACAAACACTAGAAGTAGATTTTTGTAATTAAGTATTGATTGTGATAAGAAGAGAGTACAAACACGAGAAGTAGATCCTCCTCTATATGGACTATATCTAATACCCACTCCTCTGCTCTACTTTCATCCTTCCAAAAGTTTAGTTCTAGGTATAGGAGGTAAGATGGTACCAAGGATGACATCCTCATGAAGAAGGATAGTACTAGATTGTGTGCATGCAAAATGCAAAAACAAGGTGATTGTAATTAAAAAATTATTGTGGCATCTTTTGGGATTCATGAAATACATACTTGAAAATCTACTCACATGGCTTCCGTATATTGTGCCAATGTAAGATTCCTCCCTCCAGCTTTTGAGGTGTAAAGGTGTAAAAACCTCCCCTTCTATTCTTGTAATTATTCCCCTCTCTGAAATAGAAGAAAGATCTTATTTTACCCTGTTTTGGCCTAGAGAGAGAAAATGTCTAGAGAGAGATAATCCAAAATTGAAATATCTTTGGATATAAAAATCCTCCTAGTAGTGTCTAAAATGGATTCCCCTGAAACATAAGTTCAAAATGAACTTTCCAATGTGCATTAAGAATTAATTGAAAATGTGTAAAAGGGACCTTAGCCTAAATAAGGGTCTACATTTCAGAAATTTTTAGATTATGGTCCAATTAAGGTTCCAATGGGCCAATTGGATTAATCCAAGTGTTGGGATCAGATAAATCCATAGAATAAAAGAAATTACCCAAAAATGAGTAAATGCTCACATAAGATGAAGAGTTGACTAAGTACGAGGTTTATTACTTAAAAATTATGAGATATTACTAAAAAAATTGAGATATTTTAGAATAATGATGCATTTTTAACACCTTGGTAAGGAGAGGGGGACTCTTGAGGTAGGCACCTATTTCACATGTGTGGAAGGGTTTTTAATTCAAAAAAATTATGATATTTTTATCTCTCCTCTCTCTAGGATCAAACCAAATAAAAAAGGGAGCCAAATTGAACCTGGAAAATTTTGGAACTCAGTTGGATAAATAGACTCAATTGGAAAATTTTGAAACTCAGTTGGATAAATAGACCACCCTTAGTCTTTTGTAAAAAAATATTGGAGCTATACCGTGCCAATATTATATTAAAATAATCATATTTTCTATTATCTCTTAAAATTTTCTCTCTCTTGGGAGCTTGGAGCTCTCTATCTCTACAACAACTCTTGGAGTTTCTCTTCTCCTCTTGGTGGACCAATAATTGGTTGGGGGCTTCATTGATAATAGAGAATCAAGCCAAACTTGGAGGTAAAATCAAATTTTATGGTTTTTTCCAATTTATCTCAATGACTCTTCTTCTCAACCCCTCTCAAGCTTGAGAAGCTTTCTAAATGAATGTTTTAATTCAAATCAATCTTTCCCTTAAAGTCTTAATGCTTAATTAAGAGAAAGTTAATCTTTATACTTAATTGTAATGCTTTCTTTAAGTAAATCTCTCTCTATAAAAGAATAGCCATCTTTATGGCTAAATCCCTTGGAAAAGGATGCTTCTCAATGATAGTCTCTTAATTCAAAGCTAAACTCTAGGCTTGATAAGCTAAAGATTAAGAAAATTATATTTTCATGATTTTGTACTATTAAAATAATGGTAAATTCTTTTAGATATTTTATGAGTAGTTGGTGAAAACTACTCTAATTCATTCTAAATGAGAAATGGATTATCCTAACAATTTGGGAAAAGAGGAATGTTGAAATTAGATCAATCTAGTGGGATAATCACAGTTATGTTTAATTTTATGGTTAAAATTATGAATTAAATTCATAGTTTAATTTTAAGCATAAAAGAGGAACTACTATCATATTTTCATTACAAGCTTTTATTCTTTAGAAAAAAATTTGAGAATTATCAGTAATAGCAGCGAAGCTTTGGTAAGATTTTTAGAAAATAATACATATCTTATTTTTATGCATAATGCTAAAATAGGACTTTCTACCATATTCTAGGATTGGACATTCTATGCAAAAAGAATGATTTTCATCATATTCATGAGAAATATTTTTTTTAATAAATTATGCATAATTAATTGATTATGAGAAAAGAGTAAATTTTGGTAAATTTATTTTTATGTAAAAAGAGGAATTTCCATGATATTTGAGATCTAAGTAATTAAATGGTAAAAGAGAAATTTTTGGCATAATTCAAATTATGAGTATTTATCAAAAGTGAAATTTTGAGCATTATTAATTTTATTGGAAAATATGGGTAGAATTGATTTTTGTAAATTCCATGAATCTTCTACTCAAAAGAAGAATATTGAATATATTTCACTTGAGAAATTTGAGAAAGAATATGAAAATATCCATCGAGAAAAAGTACCTTTAACTAGGCCAAGCAATTGGTAGAAACTTAGAAAAGTCCCATCTCGGTATCGAAAGTAGAAAACGGTACTAAATGTGAATGCAATGTGAATGCGATGTGAATGCAAATGTGATGATATGTGAAAGGATGTGATGTGATGTAAATGGATGAGAATGAGACGTGATGTGATAGATATGCATGTGAATGAATGGATGGATGTGGATAGATGTGCATGTGAATGAATGGATGGATGTGGATAGATGTGAATGTGAATGAATGGATGAATGTCATGAGATGTGAATGGATGTGATGAGATATGGATAGATGTGGATGTGATGTAATGTGGATGGAATGAATGATATGTGATGTGGATAGATGTGGACATGATGTAATGTGGATGGAATGAATGAGATGTGATGTGGATAGATGTGGACATGATGTAATGTGGATGGAATGAATGTGATGTGATATGGATGGAATGAATGTAATGTGATAAGGATAGATGGAATATATGATGTGATATGGATGGAATGAATGTGATGTGATAAGGATAGATGTGGATGGAATATATGTGATGTGATGTGGATGTAATGAATGTGATGGATGTGAATGGGTGTGATGAGATATGAATGGATAAGAATGAGATGTGAAGTGATAGATGTGCATGTGAATGAATGTGTGGATATGAATGGGTGTGATGGATGTGAATGGGTGTGATGAGATATGAACTGATGTGATGGATGTGAGTGGATGTGATGAGATGTGAATGGATGCGATGAGATGTGAATGGATGTGATGATATCTGAATGGATGCGATGAGATGTGAATGGATGTGAATGTGATGTGATGATATCTGAATGGATGTGATGTGATGTGAATATGATATGATGAGATGTAAATGGATGTGAATATGATGTGATGAGACATGAATGGATGAGATGTGATGTGAATGGATGTGATGAGACATGAATGGATGAGATGTGATGTGAAGGTAGATGTGAATATGATATGATGAGATGTAAATGGATGTGAATATGATGTGATGAGATGTGAATGGATGAGATGTGATGTGATGTAGATCGGGGTAGACGTGAATGGATGAGATATGATGTGAACGGATGTGATGTGATGTGATGTGGATTGGGGTAGATGTGAATGGATGAGATGTGATGTGAATGGATGTGATGTGGATATGGGTAGATGTGAATGGATGAGATGTGATGTGATGTGATGTGATGAGGATCTGAATAGATGTAATTGGATGTGATGAGATGTGATGTGGATGAATGTGATGTGATATGGATATATGTGATGAGATGTAATATGATATGATTGGATGCAAATGGATGAAGGATGATGTAATATGATATGATTGGATGCGAATGAATGAAGGATGATGGGAATAGATATGACTGGATGTGGAATAAGCAAAGTGAATTGATTTGGAAGAATGTGGAATAACGAGAAATGATGTGGAATGGAAAGATGAGGGTTCGTTAGAAACTGTATTTATGACCTATTTTTAAATGACTGTTTTATGTCAAGAATGCTGGGGAAGCATTTTGACCATCTTGTGAATGAGGTCGTGGGAGACCTAAGTGATAAAGTTGCAATAGCTGACAGAGAGTCAACGGAGGACGTCTCATGTAGCAAGGTCTCGGCCGAGGTCTTGACCAGTCCCGTTCGATTTAAATGGTGAGCTTTTGGTACGGTGGATAAGGGACCAAGGAAGCAGCCTATGAGTGAAGCGCTAGGTGACCTGCGAAGGAGCCTAGAGGATGTTGACCATATGGTGCTTCGCATGCGTCGAGGAAGAAAAATGGAACAAGGTGTTAGAGTTGTTTTCTGAACTCGGGCATGGATCTGGTTGATTGGCCTTGTTGGTCTTCAATGGATGAGTCCATGGCTCTTTTATATGGATCTATTGGTTGATCTTGTTGATCTTCAACGGACAGTCCATCTGGATCTTTTTTATGTTTCCAGGTACTATGAGCTAGGAACTATCGAAAAGGCCCCTGAGTGAGCACATGGTGAGCGTTTTGGTGCCAATGATGCCATAGGTACGTTGGGGAAGAAATGAATGTAATACTTGATTATATTTCCGAGTACTATGAGCTAGGAACTATCGAAAAGGCCCCTGAGTGAACAAGTGGTAAGCGTTCTGGTGCCACTGATACCATAGGTACACCCATGAAGGAATGATTGGAAATTAGAATTCAAGCTAGATATTTTGGAGGATTATGATCAGTGATACTATGGCTTCATTAAAAGATTGTTTTAAAGACAGATGAATCTATGAAAAAGGCGGGTGTGTAAGTGGTGTGACTATCTTGAACTTTGCTTGAAGCGTCGGCTAGAGGGCCTGGGAACTATTTTCCCTGGTACCCGGGGCAAGCTCTTTTGTTACCTTCCTTCTTGATGCCTTTTTTCTTATCACCTTCTTCTACCACTGTCCTTGATGAGGATGTGAATGGCTTATGATAGTGAGAGAGAAAGAAAAGGGGATTCAAGGGGAACTTAGCCTTTACAAGGCTCTGATACCATGTCAAAATAATGGGGAGTATGCACAACGGAAGCAATAGTTGATGGGCAAGATAGAGCAACATATATGAGAGAGAGCAAGAACACGAGATGTATAGAAAGCTTCTATATTACCTTCTATTTCAGCCACTCCAAAGTTGGCTTATTAACCTTCACCCTCAAGTGCTGTGTTACTTCTGTTGCGTTGGGTTACAAAAAGTGAGGCCTCTTGTATATATAGGGTTCACCAAGGGCTAGGGTTGGGCCAACCGTAGATCCCTTTTCCACCCACATGCCCACTTTATTTGGGGTGTGTTCACACCTACATGACCTCTTTCTCTCACCCTTTATCACTTGTACATCATATATTTCAACATTTTTCCTTCTCAAACAAGGCTTTAAATTTATGAAAGTGAGAAAACACCTCACTTTTCTCCTTCATGAAATAAACCCACACTTTCTTGGTGTGACCAATTAATGAATGTAACATAATACCTACAATGTGCAATTGTTGGAGTCTTGGTTGGTCCCCATACATCTGAATGTATAACATCCAATGGCCTTGCACTGACATGCTTTTCATGTGGGAAAGCATGTTTGGAATGCTTACCAAGTTGTTAGGCTTCACATACTTTATGCATACCATCAACCTTAAACTTTGGCAAACCCGCAAAAATATTTTGGGCTTGCATAGACTTCAGCCATCGTTGTATATTCACATCACCAATGTGCTTGTGCCATATGTCAATATGTATAATGAGATGTTCCATGTGCAAACATGGTTACCTTCATCTCATGCATGTTCAGATCCAAAGTAAACATGCCATTTCTGTTACCCTTTGTAACCAAGCAGCACTGATTTTTGAAGTCTTTCATGAAACGTCCTTAAGGATTGAATCTCACTTGCAGACCCTGCTCAACCATCTATCTAATAGAAACTAGGTTCTTTGTAATATTTGGAACATGAAGTACATCTACTAAGTACTTCATTTTGCCATCCTGCATAGACCATTATGGCACTTTACCAACATGCGTAATGGGATACACAATATCATCACATGTTTCTACATAACCTAATTTTTTCATTTTTTTGCATGTCTCTAAACCACTCACCACCATGACTAGTCATATGGTTAGAGGTGCTAGAATCCACATACTAAACATCTCTAGATCCTGACACATCTCCTGTTATGGAATTGAGCTGCATCACAAACAACAACTGCTCACTTCTGTCACACATCACCACCCTGTTTACTTGATGATGCATAGTTGCCTTACTGCAGCTTTTCACTTTTAATATTATTTTATTTTTTATAATAGTCCTTTACCATGTGCCCAGGTTTACAACATTAATAACACTCTATGTTATTTGCACTATGATTTCTTTGCCAACCACTTCGGCCCCTCTGGCTCCCCTTACCACCACTAGAGTGACCTCTAGATGATGATCTCCCTATGTCTCTACCTGTATCCCCTACCAATATTTATCTCCTCATGAATGAGAAGACAATTCTTGAAAATCAGGAAAGTTCTCTTGAACTCCAATAATGGAGGTCTAAAACTGGCTATATTCTTTTCCAAGAACATTCACGGTCATGGACACCACATTATCACCCTACTGGTGATTCAATAGAAGTAAGGACATCATAAAGGTTGTACATTATGAGACATTGGCCACCCAAGGCCTAGTCTAGTTAGTAAGTTTTGGGCGCCCAAGTGTGAATAAGGGCCAATTGTATATAAGGTATTTTCTCATAATGAAAAGTACACAATCCCCTTTGTGCTATTGAGAGCTCTTCCCTTGTACTTGTTGAGAGAGTGAGGAGTGAGGAGTGAGGAGTGAGAGCATTCTAGCATTGTGCCTCTTCCATGCTTGTGTGTTATGCTTGTATAAGAGAGTGAGAGAGAGTGTGATTGGCCTATGTGATAGTGTGAGCAACTCCACGGTGACAGTGTGGAGGTGGAGCTTGGAGTTTGGAACATACATGCGAGTTTGGAGGCTTCAAGAGACACGAGCTCGAAGCATTGGTAAGTACCCCACGACGGTTGTGTTTCATTGCTCATCCATTAGGTGAATGTGTAGAGTTCCCTCCTAGAGGTGTGGTCAAGCCTAACATTTTTGGCACTACTACCGAGGAAACACCTTTGTTTCTTCCATACTCTTTGAGTTTCAGCTCCCATTGCATAGTATTCATTGTTGCCTTTGTATTTTGGTAATGCATTGTATGGAAAATGGAAGGATAAGGTGTGTGTGGTTGAAAAAAAAATTATAGTGTTGATGCTATGAATGTTGTGGAAAGTAGTTTAGGAAAGGATTCATTGGTTACTCTCTTGATAAGTTTGATGTTAGCACCACAAAAAAACACCAACGTGAAGTAGCAGGTTGTGTGTTGTTTTCTTCTTTTTTTCAAAAATTCAAAAAAATCAAAAACATAAGGGACCATTGATTGAACCATGAAGTTACATTTCACCCTAGCATTAGCACAATCTAATTTTCATCAATTGGATAAGTATTATGCATCCAAGACTATAAATTGCCAACACGAAAAACTTCACGTGAAAGTGGAGGAAGTTGTTCACAACGTGAACCATTTTCTTGCAATTTCACGCCGCGAGTCGCTCACAAAATCAGTGTTGGGATTTTAGCCAAAAATCACGGTGCAATAGACTTTCACGGCGTGAAACACTTTTGAAGTAGTTCACGGCATGAAACACTTTCAAAGTAGTTCACAGTGTGAAACACTTTTTGTTTCACAACATGAACTCAATCCTGCTGTTTCATGAGAAGACCAAAACCAACGAATTGGCAAAACTAAGGCTGTGAGGGTCGGATAAAGAAGGAATTTAATCTTAAGGAGAAAGATTGTATCACGTGAAAGTGTAGTAGACTTTCATGACGTGAACCATTTTCGAAGTAGTTCATGGTGTGAAACACTTTCGAAGTAGTTCACAGCGTGAAACACTTTTTGTTTCACGACGTGAACCATTTGTTCTGCAGTTTCATGATGTGAACCATCTTTTCACAAAGTGAACTAAGTCCTACTATTTCACGACGTGAAATTATCTCTGCTAATTCACGCTTCCTCCTGAACAGAGCAATAAAACCAGGAATTGAATCAGTTTGGGTTGGATACTATCTTATCAAATCATACATACATGCACTTAAGATCTGGAAAACTCATCGAAGATGATCTTACACTTGACGATAGTGCATCAAATCATCCAAGAACTTCCTATCAAAGAAGTGTGGGATCGGGACAATCTGCAAGCACACACTTAAGTGTCTTGAGAAACCTGACCACCACAGAAACCAGTAGTAGTGAGGAATCCATGGCAGAAGGGTTGAGATACACTGGGTTTGGGGAAGGCGACAAACCACACTCTCCAACCAAGTCCACTGGGATCATTGATATAGCGCAGGGATTTTTTGGTCTCCAAACTAGTCATGATGAAGAAGTGCAATCTGTGGGCATGGGTCCGTCAACTAGCGCTAGACTCGGTCCAAGACAAGAAGGGCCATTCCAAACGTTGAATTCTAGGCTGTCAAATACTAGCACCCCTCAAATTAGACGAGATATGGAAAGTGCAGTTAGGACGGGTCAAATATTCTTTCCTACCATCAAGGAAATGGAATTGGACTTCCAAACGAAGTGAGGTGGAATGACAACTCCGAGAATTGAGCTTAAGAAAACAAGATCTTGATACTCGTAGGACAAGAGTTGAGAGAAAGGAGACAGATAATGTTAGCCATCTCCAATCACAAGGAAAGGAATCTGAAATTGCTATTCCGAACCTGGAACCCATCAATGAGGAATCCAGAATGGATGAAGGGGTTATAACCAGAGAAGAAGAGGGTAACATAGCCAACTTGGCTGTAGAAGTTGAGGATCGGCTCTATACCAAGGACATAGAGCTAATGATCAATCACCCTACATTCTTACAAGATATGGAGCTCTTAATTACACAAAGACGCACAGAGGTTACTATTGGGGAATCCCACCAAGATACCACAATCGGACAAGTCCATGAACTTGAGATACCAAGAAGAGCCAATATGGGTAGAGGACAAGTCTAGGAAGGGGGGAGCAATTCCCCAGAGACCTAGAAACGATCCAGCCATGGACCTTAATGGAGCCACAAGGACAGACTTGTTGAATATTACAGTTGAGATGGGTAGGGGGATGGTTAGGGAGTTGGGTTCTACTCTAGAACCTCGACCTTCCCAAATGAAACCCCATATCATCTCAAAACTTGTCCAAAAAATCTATGGGGATGGAGATTCTATCATGTAGAGATTTTTGAATCTACATGTGAAACCTACGGACCAGTCAGTGATGTGACCATGATACATGCTTTTTTGAATCTACATGTGAAACCTACGGACCAGTCAGTGATGTGACCATGATACATGCTTTTTTGCTGACCTTAGAAGGAAAAGCTCATCAGTGGTTCAGAACCCTTAAGCCTGGGGACAAGGTTAACTTCACTAGGTTAAAAATATTTTTGTGCCCAGCTTTGCATGTAGGGTGACAGGTGGAGCCCTGTGGCCGAACTACATAACATCAAACAGAAGGAAGATGAGCTATGAGAGACTATGTTTCTCGCCTGAAACACTTGAATTCAAGATGCAAAATTCAGGAAAGATTGACAAATGATCAATTGTTACCTTATTTTGAGGAGAGGGGTTAGAGACCATAAAATGCATGATTACTTGGTACTAGCCCGGCAAGCTACCCTTGATGCATGTTGCAAATTGGCAATCAAATATGAAGATAACATGTTAGAATTGACACAACTTGAGGATGTTAGAACATCGGCAGCAACCACAAATTTGCATGTCTCAAGTCATCTCAAGAAATTGGAACTCGAAGCAAACAAGTCAGGGATGAACTCAACAATACCATATTGGAAAAATTAAAGGTAAGGAAAGGAAGAGAGATGTCGGGCCATGGACATAGTCACCTTTACCCCTGTAGAGAACTGGTGTGGTGCTCCATGTGCAGACTAAACCATACCACCACTGAATGTCCGCAGTTAAGGGCAAGACCATTACTGTATTGTGCACATTGTGTAAAATTAGGCAATCATGACACATCATCGTGTAGATTTCCAAGGTTTCAAAATATAGCACAACTACAAACAAATAGAGCCCCACTGGCTTTGTCGGAACCACCTGTACAAACCACTGCCCACTGCTGCTGTACAACTCAACCCTTCTTACTTACCTAGGGGGATGTTTCGGGTACAAGACGCACATGCCAAGATCAATCAAGTAGTGATTGAAGACGCATAGGCCAAGATCAATCAAGTAATGATTGAAGAGCCATCAGAAGATATTGAACTGGCATGGGAACTAGAATTTAGTGGTGGGGAATACTATGAGGATATGGGTGATGTCACGCCAGAGTATTGTCCTACAGAATAACAAGCGAGTACCTGTGTTTCAAACCACGATACAGTGGAAGGCCAAGGAAATCAACTCAAATTTGAGAAGAGGACCTTTACAATGCTACGGCTATGGTGGGCCACATCCAGTAGCCGAATACCCAAATAAGAATATGACTCATACACACCAGCCACAACAAGTGGTGAGACCACACCCAATGACATGCCAGTGCTCACTCGCACTAAGTGTGGAATTAATCATCTGATCAAAGATTGTCCCTACACCGAGCAAGTGGTTCAGCTTCTACTGCTAATCAAGCCACCATTCGTACCATTAGTGTACAATATGGGAAGATCACACCGCTCAATGTCCTAACATGAGCTCAAGCTCAGTTAGGTGACAAAGGAAGGAATCGGGCGGATGCTATTATTTCCAAATCTGGTCGCAGGAGAAGAGTGAAGAAATTAGGAAAGGGGGACACATGGGATACAATCCGAAGAAGATACAATTGATATTGGATCCACACAATCGAAGGAAGAGGGGGGTCAAGGGATTAATCTAGAAGGGTTAGACCTGGGAAAACAAGGAGAACAACCAGCAACCCCAAACGGGGTTGGTGAATATCCTAATGCTGACAAAGAAATAAGGAAGTTAGAAGATGCCAAGGCCCTAGTTGAAAAGTACCAACAAATTCATGAAACTAAGCCTAGGGCCAGCTGAGTAAGGGATACCATCTATCCAATGGATGAACCACCAAACGGGGTTGGTGAATATCCTAATGCTGACGAAGAAATAAGGAAGTTAGAAGATGCCAAGGCCCTAGTTGAAAAGTACCAACAAATTCATGAAACTAAGCCTAGGGTCAGCTGAGTAAGGGATACCATCTATCCACTGGATGAACCACCCCACAATAGGGCTTTGAACCTACCCATCCTGATTCCAGAAGGAACTCAAGCAGAATCCCAAACAAACACAATGACTAGAATGTTCGAGCAAAATGAGTTGGGGGGGTCCATTCATTCTTTCCCCGTGTGGAAGAATACGAGACACCTTGATGGGAAGAACACTCTATATCTAAGGAACCAAGGGATATAGGAAGCCTAGCAGCTGTGTTATCCATGCCTGTCCAGATGCCCTTGGGTCAGTTGTTATGCAATTCACCCACCCTATAGGGAGATGTAAAAGAATGGGTCGAAGGAGGTCTAAGGCCAGCGGAGAATATGGATGAGGCTCTACCACCCTTGGTAGAAATACCCTTGAGGCATACAAAGGAAATGCGAGTGGTTAAGAACACTCTATATCTAAGGAACCAAGGGATATAGGAAGCCTAGCAGCTGTGTTATCCATGCCTGTCCAGATGCCCTTGGGTCAGTTGTTATGCAATTCACCCACCCTATAGGCAGATGTAAAAGAATGGGTCGAAGGAGGTCTAAGGCCAGCGGAGAATATGGATGAGGCTCTACCACCCTTGGTAGAAATACCCTTGAGGCATACAAAGGAAATGCGAGTGGTTAAGATACCAGTTAACCAATTGGGACTCTACTATGAGAGTGACGACACGAATGCTACCATTCTGATTCATCATAATGGATACCAGGCATTGGCTATCCTGGATGGTGGGGTAGGTGTCAGCATCATTACCAAACATTGCTAGGAAAATTGGGGGAAGCCGGATCTAAAAAGAGCATATCTAATCGTTAAGATGGCTGATGGAACATCTTCAAGACCCATTGGACTCTTGGAAAATGTGAAGTTCAGACTCTTTACGTTTCAATATCGTCATACATTTGTGGTTATGGACTTCCTACGCCAACCTGATACATATGACATAATATTGGGATGACCTTTCATGAGGGAATCCAAATTGGTGCATGACTGGGCTTTGGATCATGTATATGTACGCAGGGACTCACAAACATTAAAGATTGATCTAAGAGCATGGAAGGCGCACCCCATGGAAGGGCAATTGTTTGGTAATGACTCGGTCACAACGGAGCAAACCACATCCCTACAAATATGCCAGCCCACATAGGGGGAAACCAAGGATGAGGAGGATATGGAGATGGAGATGGAGGCATCACTACCTCCCTCGGATTTCTTTGAGAATTGGATGCATGTGTTAGCCACAATTGATGTGATGCAACCCAAGGGAACCCAGTATTTGGAATCTGGAAACATTCCTACGAGTTCCATCTGCATGGTTGATTGGCAAACCATGGATGGGGAGTCAGTGGAGGAGACATCAAGTATAGAAGGTACCGTGTCGTGAATTCAAACCAGTAGTCAGCGCATCAAGCAATGGCGGAGATAAAAACGGTACCTAGCCCGACGAAACGCATTGTTGCGAAGCAAACCCCAATGGTTGAGATACCTTGAGGCTACAAGGGTACATGATGAAATCTCTAAGGATTGGGGTGAAGAGTTGAGTAAAATATCATTTGGAAGGGAGGAATCTAGAGAAAAGCACCCTTAAGGAAACCGATACACCCAAACTTACAAAAATGGGACGCCAAAAATGCAACAAAGCCTTGGCAGAGGCAGAACGTGAGGCCAAGAAAATCATAGAAAAAATAAAAAAAGACAATGAGGACAAAACGGATGTACTCTCAGTGCCTAACCATTTCAAGAACTATACAATTGATGATCGAAGAGTGGTCCGGTTAACAGTCACTAGGGTAAAAGAAGAAGGGCTGTCGACATCATACGATGGCTTGACAGAAGTCAAGGAGGTTGATATTACGGAATCAGGGGAAGAATCAAGGCCCGTATATATTGCCAAGGATTTGACCTCTGCAGAGGAAGTATAGCTTATTGCTCTTCTTAAGGAATACAAGGATTGTTTTGCCTGGAACTATAAGGAACTGATAGGGTTACCGCCCGAGGTGGTACAACATACAATTCAAATTATGGAAGGATCACGGCCTGCCGGGCAGAAACCATACTAAATGAATCCCAAGTATGCAGCAATTGTAAAGGAGGAAATTGATAAGCTCATTTTGCTGCTGACTTTATCTATGAGATCGAACATATGGATTGGTTATCACCCATTGTGATAGTGCCTAAAAAGAATGGAAAATTGAGAGTATGTGTCGATCTTAAGAAAGTAATGCAACCACTCGAAGGGACCATTACCCATTACTGTATACTGAACATGTCCTGGAAAGAGTGGCTGGAAGGGAAGGGTATAGCTTCTTGGATGGGTTTTTCAGGGTACAATCAGGTGTCCATAACACTAGAAAACCAACAAAAGACTGCCTTCAATACCATGTGGGGAACATTTGCTTACAAGGTCATGCCATTCGGTCTTACAAATGCCCTGGCAACCTTTCAAATATTGATGTGCACAGCTTTTAAGGACTACTTGCAAAAGTGGTTGGAAGTGTTTATTGATGATCTATGTTCACATTCTCGATGGGAAGATCATTTGAACTGTTTGAGGAAGGTGTTTGAATGTTGCTTGTTATATCGGATATCACTAAACCCTTTGAAGTGCCAGTTCTCGGTTAAGCATGGTGTGATACTAGGACACATAGTCTCAAAAAATGGCATATCCGCTGATGATAGCAAGGTCAAGTTGATCTTGGAACTACCACTGCCCACCAACTACAAAGGTGTGCAAAGGTTTATGGGTCATGTGGGTTATTATCGACGCTTCATAATATTTTATGCAGAGATAGCCAACCCCTTGTATAAACTGCTCATTGTCTTTGAGTGGACGAAGGAGTGTCAAGAGGCTTATAATCATCTGAAGCAAGCCTTGGCAAGAGCACCCATTTTGCGACTCCCCAATTGGGCTCTTATATTCCATGTACACATCGATGCATCAAATTTTGCAATTGGTTTTGGTGAATTCAAACTATCCATTTTGCTTTGCTAGTCATCAATTGAATGATGCATAGGTGAACTACACCACTACCGAAAGAGAAGGATTGGCCATGGTATGTAGTCAAGAAATACCAACATTATCTCTTGGCTAACAAACTCATATTTTTTATGGACCATCAAGCTTTGCTATATCTAGTGAATAAACCTTGCACCACAGGAAGAATCACACGTTGGCTCTACTATTGTTGTTGGAATTTAACTTTACTGTCACGGTAAGGAAGGGGACACAACATGTGCTGGCCGACCACCCTCCAAAGTTCTAAATGGAGAACCAGCAATTGGTGTCGATGATGATCTCCCTGATGCTTGTCTATTTCAATTGGATATGGTACCGGAGTGGAGCGAAGAGATTTTAGAGTATTTGGCTTATGGCTTCCCTCACAACATACCCTCAAATAAGGATAAGATGCGAAGGCTTATTAAGCTTGCACCACCATATCAATTGATTGCCGGAGAGTTGTATAGATTGGGCAAAGACAGTGTGTTTAGACGATGCATAAGGGAGGATGAATTTAGGACCATACTGGAAGAGTCTCATACTGGGATAGCAGGGAGGATGAATTCAAGATGTAAAATTCAGGAACGATTGACAGATGATCAATTGTTACCTTGTTTCAGGAGAGGGGTTAGAGACCATAAAATGCATGATTACTTGGAACTAGCCTGGCCAGCTACCCTTGATGCATGCTGCAAATTGGCAATCGAATACGAAGATAACATTTTAGAATTGCCACAATATGAAGATGTTAGAACATTGGCAGCAACCACGACTTCGCATGCCTCGAGTCATCAAGAAATTGGAACTCGAAGCAAACAAGTCAGGCATATGACTGTGGATGAGCTCAGCAATGTCATATTGGAGAAATTAAAGGTAAGGGAAGGAAGAGAGATGTCGGGCCATGGGCATAGTCACCTTTACCCTCGCAGGGAACTGGTGTGGTGCTCCATTGTTGAGAATCAAGCTCGATGTCAGCTTGTGCCAGCAGCTGCACTATGTGCTGGCATGTTAGGTAGGCAGAATGTGTGAGACATAAATGATCGCGTCTAGCTGGTCATAGTGTGTGGACATTAGCTAGGGTTAGCTGTGTGTGGACACAACACAGTGTGTGTGTTGTGTATTATGGATTATGGCTTTTTGCATTTGTGTGAGAAGGGAGATGGCTTCCCTCTATGGTTAGGGTTTGCAATATACATTAGGGTTTGCTCCTGTGTGTGTGTCTCCTCTCCCTCTACCTGTTTTTCATCATGGTATCAGAGCCTAGTGCTCTCTATTAGGGTTTATGAGAGTGAGAGAAGAGGGAGAAGAAGCTGTGAAGCTTGCCATTGATGCTGTGAAGCTTGGAGCACACCGATTTCTATCAGATCTGAGAGCTTGGCCTATCGAGAGTAAGGACTACTAAACACCCTTGAGCGGATTGCAGGTGATTCAAGCACAAATAAGGCAAATCAGGGTTGCCCAAAGCAAAAGAAAATTTTGGTTTTTTGCAAGCTTTCCATTGGAGCTTGAAAGCGATGATGTATTGTGAAAATAGATGCAATCTGGCAAAGGAACATGTATGTGACAAGGATTAATGTATTGGCAACTCATGTGCAAGCCCTAAATTGAATTTGGAGCCAAGATTGGTGCATTTATGTGAGAGGAAAATCAATGGTTTGAACCCTTCACAAAAATAGAGAAATGATGCTCATTGTGGATGCAATTAAAGCGAGGTTTTTGTAAAAATCACTACATTGATGGATTGGGCACATGCCTAGGTGTGTTGGGAATTTAAATGTACCATCAATTATCATTATAATCTCCTCAAATCAACCCTACAGCAGGCGGCACAGCCAGATATGCAAAAACAGAGCAGTTTTTCACTTTTTTACTAGGTGGAGGCCAAAAAATCAAGTCTTGTGGTTGAAAAATTCCAAAATTCTCTTTAGCAATTGTGTGGTACTACATACACTTGAGAAGGTTTCTATATTATTGGTTGAAGCAATTATGCATTATGGAGCTAGAAATGAGCTGATTAAACAGGCTGTCTATTGTGATTAGTGAAATAGAGGGTGATTAATCGGCTAATTACTCTCTCATATTAAACAATTGGTCTAATTCCTTTTACATGGAGTTAGTAGACATCAGTGCTAAGCTAATTAATGCTTGGTCTCTCAATTTAGACAAGAATCAAAGGAATTAGAGCACTTTTACTACTGCTTTTCTGCTTTTACTGGTTTTTCTCAAAACAGAGAAGGGGATCTGACAAATTTGGTATGTACGCACCTTGGTTGGTGTTGATATGCAACATTAAGCTTGTTTAGGTGTCAATGCAAGTTATCCACACTTGATTGAACCACTACATTGCAATTTGAAGCCTTGGAAAGTGTGCCAAAACATGGTACCTTGGACTGCATATGCCAGTTCATTTTGGATGCAATCAGTTTGATTTTCTACATCAAAAGTGAAGTTTGTTGAGTACTTTGGAGTATCTGGAACACTTATTAGAGTGTGGTTGAGCTGAGGAAGGCTCATTTACAGATTTGGACGTGTGCAGAAGGTGCATTTGCATCATGGAGCAAATATGTCAGACAACCTAGTACAAATTATGGGTGAAGAACTTCCAGGCGTGGAAGTACAGGATTAAAAGTTTTCTAAAGGAAAAAGGTTTTTGGAACCTTGTTACAGGTACGGAGCCAGAGCCGGAACTACCCCGACAACCTACACAGCAAACAAGAGGTTGTAGCTCATAAGCAATGGTCAGAAAGAGCATACAAAGTTTTGCATTACCTATCTATATGTATCTCGGATGCTATACTCATACATATACATGATGCTGAGAATCCCAAGGATGCATGATGGGATACATTGGTAAAGCTATTTGATATAGACACTAGTGCTCGCAAGTCTCAGTTGAGACAACAGATTCATGATGTGAAACGAAAAGGAAGGAGCATCCATGATTATGTACAAGAGATAAAGAAGTATGCAGATGCATTGGCAACAATCAATGCCCCCATGCCTAATGATGATTTGGTAGACATTACCTTGCGTGGTCTTGGCAAGGAGTATAAGTCTTTTGATACATCCATCTCGGTTTGGAGTACAGGTTTACTAGATTTTGATGAGTTGGTTTCACTCTTGCTTGTTGAGGAAATCAAACTCAGTGACTCTTTTCATGATGCATCTACTGGCCATGACGATAATGGCAAAAATCAAGCTTTCTATTCACAAAGGGAATTTAGAGGCAGGGGGAGATTTGCATCACGTGGCCGTGGTAATGGTCGTGGATGGCAAGATAGGTCACCATAACAGAATTTTCAGCCTACATATGGTGCTAGAGGTGGTCGTGGATATACACCTCAAACAGGCAGAGGTAATCCTCGTGGTAGAGGACGTTGGCAAGGCCAACAAACATCTATGCAAAATGTGGAATGCCATTACTGTGGAAAATTTGGTCATATGGCACGTGATTGTTTCCACAAACAAAATGATTTGAGAGGGGGTAGAGCACAACATGGTGGACATTATGCACAACATGGTGGAAATTATGCAAGTGGTGAAAATTATGTATCAAGTAGTAATGATGGTAGTGCAAATCACTTGTTTGCCAATGAAACATGTTGTGGGGTCTATGATGACGAATGGTGAAAGTGATGACACTTGGTATATGGACTCTAGAGCATCAAACCATATGACTTGTCATGGTGAATGGTTTGAGCATATGAAGCCTATGGATGTGAAAGGCTATGTGGTGACAGGAGATGATACCCAACATGCTATCACACATGTTGGAAGTGTACCATTGGTTATGCACAATGGTGAAACAAAGTCTATGGTAGATGTCTTGTATATGTGCCTTCTATTACAAAAAGTTTGGCCTCAGTTGGTCAAATGGTGGAACAAGGTTTACAGGTTCGTTTCAACGAGCATGGTTGCTTCGTTGAGGATTTCAAAAATGGATGTAGAGTCATTGCCAAAGGCAAGAAAGAAGGCAGGTTATTTAATTTGGATGCTGGGATTCCTGAGTTGAAATCAGCCATGTTCTCTAAAAGCTGAAATGTGGTATAGGACATTGACATGTGGCATAAAAGGATTGACATGTGAACATACAAAGGTTAAAGAACATGCAAGCAAGAGGCATTGTTAGTGGGCTACCTAGATTCAAGTATGATGGGAATATGCATGTTTGTGATGCCTATCAGTTTGGAAAGCAGACGAGGTTGCCGTTTCCTAAAGAAGGCAACATGAAGAGCACGCCACTTGTATGGGGTCCTACACAAAACCCATCCATTAAAGGCAGCTTGTATTATGTGACATTCATTGATGATTTCAGCAGAATGACTTGGATTTACTTTCTCAGAGAGAAAAGTGAAGTGTTGGGAAAGTTTATGGACTTCAAAGCTTTTGCAGAGAAGCAATATGGCTCTTGGATAAAATGTTTGACAGATGCAGGTGGTGAATACACCTCACATGCTTTGGAGCATTTCTTAAGAAAGCATGACATAAGAAGGCAGCTAACTTGCAGGTACACACCTCAGCAAAACGCTGTTGCTGCTGAGAGGAAGAATAGAGTCATTTGTGATGTGGCCAGGGCAATGCTCAATGAAAAGAGCATGCCAGACTATTATTGTGCCACCGCGGTGTATGTACTTAATAAGACACCCACAGCAGCCATACATGGAAGTACGCCAGAGATGCGGCTTATAGGTTTTAGGCCAGACATTGGACACCTCAAAGTGTTTGGTTGCATAGCTTATGTACATGTGCCTGACGAGAGAAGGAGGAAGTTGGATCCTAAGGCAGAAAAGTGTGTGTTTGTTGGTTATGCATAGGATCGCAAGGCATACAAATGTTACAATCCACAAACTAGGCAAGTGGCTATCTCACGAGATGTGGTGTTTGATGAACTTGCTAGTTGGTACAAAGCAAAGGATGAGGGTGTCATTGATTCCCTTGATGCTGATGTGCATGTGAACTTGCCACAAGCAAGTTCTATCTCTATGTCTGGGCCAGCAGAGTCTGAGAGTAGCACTATATGTCCATGGTCAGGACGCTTGAGACATGAGAGTGTGAGCACTGGGAGTAGTGCTGTGGATAAAGGGAAAAAGAAGGTTGAAGGAATTGGCATTACATGTTATGAGTCGTCAAGTTCAGAGAGTTTGGATGAGGAACTTGGCATACGAGATTTATGCACACCTGGTGCAAGGCAGGATAGATATGTGCCTCCACATGCTAGAGTGACAGGTGTTCAGAGTGATCTGTATGCATTGTAGAGATCCCAAAGGGTCAGGTATCCAGTTTTGACAGGTTGACATATCATGATTTTGCTATGCATTACGCATATATGATCTCTTTGGTGAAGCATGTGGAACCTACATGCTATACAAAAGCTATTGGGAAGCATGTATGGGAGAAGGCAATGGATGTTGAGATGGACGCTTTGGTTCATAAAATGAAACATGGGATTTGGTTGCCTTACCACAAGGCAAAAATGTCATTGGTTGCAAATGGGTTTACAAGGTGAAATGCAAACAGATGGTTCCATTGAGCGCCATAAAGCGCGATTGGTAGCTAAGGGTTATGCACAAACCCAAGGCTTGGACTATGATGAGACATTTAGTCCAGTTGCAAAGATGGAAACAGTGAGAGCAGTCATTGCTATGGCTGCAGCAAATGGTTGGGAAATGCATCAAATGGATGTGAAAAATGCATTTCTAAATGGTGATCTACAAGAGGAAGTTTATATGGCACAGCCAGAAGGATATGTACACCCAAGGTATCCCACTCATGTATGCAGATTAAAGAAAGCATTATATGGTTTAAGCAAGCACCTCATGCTTGGAGTGATAAGATAAGCCGATATCTTATCTCCCTTGGATTTCACGTTTCTTCAGCAGATTCTTCACTCTATGTGAAGAAAACAGATCATGGGATTGTCTTACTTGTCATCTATGTGGATGACAAGATTGTCACAAGAGATCATGCTACAGATGTTATGCATGTCAAGCAGGCATTGAGTGGGCAGTTTGACATGAAAGACGGGTGAATTGAGATATTTTCTTGGGATTGAAGTGATCAAAGACCATGCAGGTACATGGTAAGTGCAACGCCAATATGCATTGGATATGTTGGCAAAATATGGGATGACAGGGTGCAAGCTAATGAGTACACCTTTGGAGCAGAATATAAAGCTGCAGGCTGATTTTGGTGAAGAGTTAGATGATCCATCTATGTATAGAAAGATGGTTGGCAGTCTTATTTACATGACTATCACACGCCTGGATCTCAGTTATGCTATGGGGCTAGTAAGCCAATTTATGCAGAGCGCCAGAAAACCTCATTTGGATGCAGTGAGACGCATTATGCGCAATATGTAAAGACCACTGCACATTATGGCCTTCTTTATGAGCATGGTAAAGGCTTGAATGTACATGGCTACACAGACGTAGATTGGGCAGGTAGCTCATATGACAGGAGGTCTACTAGTGGTTATTTACATTTGGAAGTGCAGTGGTGAGTTGGAGTAGCAAGAAGCAACCTATTGTTGCTTTATCTAGTACAGAGGTTGAATACAGGGGTGCAGCCATTGCTACATGTGAAGGAGTATGATTAAAGAGTCTCTTGGCTGATTTGGGTGAGCCTATTGATGGCAAGGTTGTCATTCATTGTGTGACAACATGAGCAGCATACAGTTGGCCAAGAATCCAATTTTTCATGTATGGACCAAACACATAGAGGTCCACTATCACTTTGTCAAAGAGAAAGTGCTGGATGGTACAATGGATTTGCAGTATGTGAAGACTGAAGAGCAGATGGCCGATATCTTTACAAAGCCACTTAGTAGGGAGAAGTTTGAGTACTTCCGTACTATGTTGGGAGTACGTGGGATGAGCTTGAGGGGGAGTGTTGAGAGCTTTGATAGCCCAAGCTCATCTACATCTTCATCTATGGCAGTACGTCATGAGCTTGAGAGGGGCTGTTGAGATTCAAGCTCGATGTCAGCTTGTGCCAGCTGCACTATGTGCTGGCATGTTAGGTAGCAGCATGTGTGAGACATAAATGATCGCGTCCAGCTGGTCATAGTGTGTGGACATTAGCTAGGGTTAGCTGTGTGTGGACACAACACAGTGTGTGTTGTGTATTATGGATTATGGCTTTTTGCATTTGTGTGAGAAGGGAGATGGCTTCCCTCTATGGTTAGGGTTTGCAATATACATTAGGGTTTGCTCCTGTGTGTGTGTCTCCTCTCCCTCTACCTGTTTTTCATCATCCATGTCCAGACTAAACCATACCACCACTGAATGTCCGTCAGTTAAGGGCAAGACCATTACTGTATTGTGCACATTGTGTAAAATTGGGCAATCATGACACATCATCGTGTAGATTTCCAAGGTTTCAAAATATAGCACAATTGCAAACAAAGAGAGCCCCACTGGCTTTGTTGGCACAACCTGTGCAAACCACTCCCACTGTTGTACAACCCAACCCTTATTACTTACCTAGGGGGATGTTCCGGGTACAAGATGCTTCGCCCTTGCCACCACCAATTCTACCGCCACAACCACCACAAGCCAAGATCAATCAAGTAGTGATTAAAGAGCCATGAGAAGATATTGAACTGGCACGGGAACTAGAATTTAGTGCAGAATACTATGAGGATATGGGTGATGTCATGCCAGAGTATTATGTCCTACAAAATAACAAGCCAGTACCTATGTTTCAAACCACGATATAGTGGAAGGGCAAGGAAATCAACTCAAATCTGAGAAGAGGACCTTTACAATGCTATGGCTATGGTGGGCCACATCGAGTAGCCGAATGCCCAAATAATAATATGACTCATACACACCAGTCACAAACAAGTGGTGACCACACCTAATGACATGCCACTGCTCACTTGCACTAAGTGTGGAATTGATCATCTGATCAAAGATTGTCCCTATCGAGCAAGTGGTTCAGCTTCTACTGCTAATCAGGCCACCATTCGTACCATTAGTGTACAGTCTGGGAAGATCACATCGCTCAATGTCCTAACACGAGCTCAAGCTCAGTTAGGTGACAAAGGAAGGAACCGGGCAGATGCTACTATTTCCAAATCTGGTCGCAAGAGAAGAGTGAAGAAATTAGGAAAGGGAGACACACGGGTTACAATCCACCAAGATGGATTCGAAGAAGATATAATTGATACCGGATCCACACAATCAAAGGAAGAGGGGGATCAACAAGGGATCAGTCTGGAAGGGTTAGACCTGGAAAAACAAGGAGAACAACCAGCAACCCCAAAGGGGGTTGGTGAATATCCTAATGCTGACGAAGAAATAAGCAAGAAGAAATAAGCAAGTTAGAAGATGCCAAGGCCCTAGTTGAAAAGTACCAACAAATTTATGAAACTAAGCTTAGGGCCAAGCCTAGGGCCAACCGAGTAAGGGATACCATCTATCCACTAGATGTACCACCCCGCAATAGGGCCTTGAACCTACCCACCCCAATTTCGGAAGAAAATGAAGCAGACACCCAAATAAACACAATGACTAGAATGTTCGAGGAAAATGAGTTGGGGGGGTCCATTCATTCTTTCCCTGTGTGGAAGAATACGAGACACCTCGATGGGAAGAACACTCTATGGTGTAGATTTTGGTTTCTAAAGTACCGCTTCTACAATGATTTGTTTGTCCTGATTTGCCAAGGTCCATAATGGTATGGACATTACTTTTGCACCGATGGTTTAGCGATGTTGTTCTGTCTTCCCACCATTGGATATTAAACTTGTTGGCACAGATCCAGGATCATCCTAAGATCATTTCCTCTTCCATTATTGTACCTGCAGGCATTACAAACACCTTTCCAACCAAGGGAATATTACTGATGGAAATGTTAACATTTAAATACCCAACGGCCTTTGTGGTTGTTAAGTACACACTACGAACTTTTGCATTCGTGTGTTCCGGGTTTGGTCTCCCTAAGGCTATCCAAGTATTATATGAGATTAGGTTATGGCTCGATCCCGCATCTATCAATGTAACACTTGTTGCAATGCCCTTATTTGTTGTGAGTCCCAACTTGAGTCTTGCTGGTTCAATGTTTAGATCCTCTTCGTCCACCATGGTTACGGATGCCATATTGACATGAATCAAGTGCTTCTGCATTTTAGTTTTTACTTGCCTAGCTTTAGCCTCGTCTTGTGCTTGCTGGATCTTTTCTTTTGCTAATTGCTTCTGTTTTTTTGGAGGTGTTCTTGGAAGAGCATCTCCTGGGTTAATGGTCCAAAGTATTTTTTTAGTTTACTCCCATTGACATAGCCCTCCATTTGGACGCAGTTAATTGTCTCTATTCGGACAGATCCTTCAGGTGTGATTTCTGATACGCGGAATGGTCCCAGACCGCGGTATTTCAGTTTCTTGTTTTTTCCATGATTTTCTTGGCCTCACGTTCTGCCTCTGCCAAGGCTTTGTTGCATTTTCGGTGTCCCGTTTTTGTAAGTTTGGGTGTATCGATTTCCTTAAGTGTGATTTTCTCCAGATTCCTCCCTTCCAACGATATTTTACTCAACTCTTCACCCTAATCCTTAGAGAATTCATCATGTACCCTTGTAGCATCAAGGTATCTCAACCATTGGGCATCCGTTGGTTTGCTTCCCAAACAATGCGTTTCGTCGGGCTAGGTACCGTTTTTGTTTCCACCATCGCCTGATACGTTAACTACTAGTTCGAATTTGCGCCACGGTTGATGTCTCCTCCATTGACTCCCCATCCATGGTTTGCCAATCAACCATGCAGATAGAAGCCGTAGGGATGTTTCCAGATTCTAAATATTGGGTTCCCTTAGGTTGCATCACATCAATTGTGGCCAACAGATGCATCCAATTCTCACAGAAATCTAGGGGAGGTAGTGATGCATACATCTCCATATCCTCCTTATCCTTGGTTTCCCCCTCTGTGGGCTGGCATATCTGTAGGGATGTGGTTCGCTCCGTTTTGTGACCGAGTCGTTACCAAACAATTGCCCTTCCATGGGGAAAGAAGAAGATTGACAAAAGGATGAGAGGGCTACTAGTGGATGTCACCACAGAATCTCAACAATTGGAAGCGGCTGTAGCATCAGAGATCAAGACATACCAAGAGGCTCTCCAATAAAAACTACAAAGCCCTACTATGCAACTCACATAAATTACCCAGATGTGGATAACAAATAAATCCCTGAAATTCAAACCTTTTTCCAAGCTCATAAACCTAGCCACCCACCCCTTAGTTCGGGTCACGGTGAGGATGAGGGTCCATCTTCTTTTTTCAAAAACACCCTATGTATACTAATATCGCCACCAGTAGGCTTCTTGATCCCTATCCAAGCACACCTCCTACTACTTCTTCATAAGCTAGATGCATCTACTCTTTCTTCTCCCCACCAGAATTAGAATTTCCCATTAACACTCTCGCCCCCCCCCCCCCCCCCCCCCGAGGAGATATTGGCACTTGTTCCATCTCCACCAAGGCAACCTCAGGAGGTACGTAATCTGCCTCCTGAGGTATGTAATCTGCCTCCAGTTAATAATGCTACACCTTACATTGACAATAATGTTTTGGATTCCGTGAGACAGCTGCAGAATATGAAGAATGCATACAACAAGGCAATCCAATGTTAAAGCTAGAGCTTATGTTTTGGATTCCGTGAGACAACTGGCAGAATATGAAGAATGCATACAACAAGGCAATCCAATGTTAAAGCTAGAGCTTATGTTCAAAGCGCTAATGTAGATTACCCCGTTCGATCCTACCAGCAAGATTCTTCCAAAGGCATATTTTGCAGTCACCCCTACACGACAACATTATGTGCCGTACCCCCTCTAGGCCACTCGTCCAAAATTAGAGGAATTACTGCCATTGGCTGGAGAGGGAACATTATGGGCCAATGTCACATAACACACAAGGATGGCAAACCCCCATCTCTTAGACTTGTTGAAAATTCGCCTGGTCACTTTCATAATAAGTTATTGTTAATTGTAGCCAATGTCTGGTTCATGAAATTATTAGTGGTTCTGATAGAGCAACCTAGAGAACCTTATGATGGCTGTGAGCCTCAGCATCTAGAGTTCAACATGAACCAAGGGCCATCAGACAAAGGTATAATGTTATATTACCATCATCTAAGATGTCTTCCAGGTTATATACACATAACATTTGAAGACATGATCGACACCGAGTTTTGGAAGTCCCATTCGGCATTTCGGCACACACTCAGAAAACTTCAATCTTGCCGCAACTTCTATCACCACGAATTCGATGACTAGGTCTTCAGACCTCGGTAACATGTTCTGAGGATAGAACCTACTTCAGGAAAGGCGGAATGTTAATCCCATTTGGATTAACACCATGATCCTCAATTGAGGACAATAATAAGTGTCATGTAAAAGCACTATAAAGGTTGTACATTATGAGACATTGGCCACCCAAGGCCTAGTTAGTAAGTTTTGGGCGTCCAAGTGTGAATAAGGGCCAATTGTATATAAGGTATTTTCTCATAATGAAAGGACACAATCCCCTTTGTGCTATTGAGAGCTCTTCCCTTATCCTTGTAAATAAGAGAGTGAGGAGTGAGAGCATTCTAGCATTGTGCCTCTTCCATGCTTATGTGTTATGCTTGTATGAGAGAGTGAGAGAGAGTGTGATTGGCCTATGTGATGGTGTGAGCAACTCCACGGTGACAGTGTGGAGGTGGAGCTTCAAGCACAAAGACAACAACTGCTCAATTGGATAAGAGCTTGGCAAAAAATACCATATCCTGCAATTGTAGCCAGTGTCAGGCTCATGAATTATTAGTGGTTTTGATAGACCAACCTAGAGAACCTTATGATGGCTATGAGGCTAAGCATCTATAGTACCATCGTTTAAGATGTCTTCCAGGTTATATGCACATAACATTTGAAGACATGATCGACACTGGGTTCTGGAAGTCCCAATCGGCATTCTGATGCACACTCAGAAAACTTCAGTCTCACCGCAACTTCTATCACCACAACGAATTCGGTGACCAGGTCTTCAGACCTCGGTAACAAGTTCTGAGGACAGAACCTACTTCAGGAAAGGGGAAATGTTAATCCCATTTGGATTAACACCATGATCCTCAATTGAGGACATTAATAAGTGTCATGTAAAGGCACTATAAATGTTGTACATTATAAGACATTGGCCACCCAAGGCCTAGTTAGTATGTTTTGGGTGCCCAAGTGTGAATAAGGGCCAATTGTATATAAGGTATTTTCTCATAAAATGAAAAGTACACAATCCCCTTTGTGCTATTGAGAGCTCTTCCCTTGTACTTGTGAGAGAGTGAGGAGTGAGAGCATTCTAGCATTGTGCCTCTTCCATGCTTGTGTGTTATGCTTGTATGAGAGAGTGTGATTGGCCTATGTGATGGTGTGAGCAACTCCACAGTGACAGTGTGGAGGTGGAGCTTGGAGTTTGGAGCATACATGCGAGTTTGGAGGCTTCAAGAGACACAAGCTCGAAGCATTAGTAAGTACCCCACGACGGTTGTGTTTCATTGCTCATCCATTAGGTGAATGTGTAGAGTGTGCACATATGCTCACTCCACTATAAGTAGCACACAAATTTATTGGTTTTATTAATGATGCCCAAAGTGCTAGTTCATTTTTATGTGTCCATGGATTTATCATTTTCAAACCTCTCCTTTAATCTATACATGTGCACATATGCTCACCCCACTATAAGTAGCACATAACTTTGTCTCTTTTATGGATGATGCTGCCCAAAGTGCTAGTTCATTTTTATGTGTGTATGGATTTATTCTTATATCACATAAATATAATCACTTTGATAATTGTGTTCATATGCTCCTCAAAGTCTACCTTTATATCATATAAATATAGATCCCTCAAAACATTACATTGACATTTGTGTCCATGCACAAATGTCCACATAAGCTTCAATACTAACATTGCATTTGTGATGTAGATGGGGTTTGGATCCCTTGATTTTCTCTCTTTTAAATTATGTGATTAAGATAATAATAAGAAGAAATGTACTAAAAATCTACAACTTTCGTGCATACCTTCCACACATCTTTTCTACCACAGATAATGTAGCCTTCTATATTAGTGGTTCATCACCTTTTATAGGCCAGATCAGATGATCAAAAGAGCTCTTGGTTCTATCAAATTTTCCTTTTGTGAATAGCTTAAATGGTCTCTTGGCCAAACTCCTTCGTTTACTCAAATTTTTCATCAACTTCATTTAATAAAGATTTGTACTTCAAAGAACAGCTTGAATGCTACTTTATAAGAACATGGTCACAACATGAACTTCGATGTTCCATTCTTCTTTATAGGACTCCAAATGCTAGCAACATGCTTGCACATCAAATGATCAATGGAGGATGATCAATGAAGATTTGGACTTCAATGGATGTTTGGTACTTCGAAGAACACCTTGAATACTACTTTACAGGAATATGGTCACAACATGAACTTTGATGTTCCATTCTTCTTCATAGGACTCCAAATGCTAGCAACATGCTTGCACATCAAATGATCAATGGAGGGTGTTAAAGCATGGAAAAAGAGTCACTTTTGTCCATCAACCCCAACTTCTAGTTATTAACACTCTTGGATTGATGGCAAGAGAAACAAAGGTTTA
This sequence comes from Cibotium barometz, assembly GCF_041138505.1. NCBI lineage: Eukaryota > Viridiplantae > Streptophyta > Polypodiopsida > Cyatheales > Cibotiaceae > Cibotium > Cibotium barometz. The sequence continues at coordinate 13,128,583 of NC_141106.1, read as the reverse complement.
GACCTACCTGCTTCTAGGATAAGTAGTATGATCAATGGAGGGTGTTAAAGCATGGAAAAATAGTCTCTTTTGTCCATCAACCCCAACTTCTAGTTATTAACACTCTTGGATTGATGGCAAGAGAAACAAAGGTTTAGGTCTACTTGCTTCTAGGATAAGTAGTAGATAAGTAGCATATAATGTAATGTTGTAGGGCTAACATGAATGGTCTTCTCAAAGAGGGCAAGTGAGCCATGTTTGTCTAGGCATGAATAGATAGTAGCAAGAAATTTTGGGATGAGAAAACACATCAAAGTTTCCACATGGTGTCTAAATTGGTAGACAATGCTAAATTTTTTGTGTGTGTGTGTGCGTGCGTGCGTGTGTGTGTGTTGCAAGCCTATGTCCTACATCTAAACTCAAGTTGTCCTCTAACCAACAATATAACATTACCCTATCAAGGACTAATTTGACCTAATCTAACTAACCTTAACACTAGGCGAGACGATCAATACAAACCAAATAAAATATTTATATACCTCTAATTGTCAAAGCTCCCAAACAAGCAACAAAATAGTGATGCAAAAAGCTCACCATTTGTGCCAACACATTTGGCTAACCAAGAAGCATGGAGGGAACACTTCAAAAAGAAAAAGGGGCACAAGGTTGCAAGAAAATGCAAGGAGAAGACACATGCAAGGAGGAGACATGTGCAAGAAAATGCAAGGAGGAGGTGCAAGAAAGTGCCTAAGAGAAAAGTATCCATAGATGTATCAACATCTATGGATACCTAAGAGAAAAGGAGGAGGTGCAAGAAAGTGCCTAAGAGAAAAGTATACATAGATGTAACAACATCGATTCACCCCCAAAAAAAGCACTAAAAGCCTCCTCTAGCTAAACCTACCCCCCTCCCTGGCCTAAATGGAAGGAGATGAGGCATGCCTCTTGTCTACCCTAAATGCTAAAGTCCCCAACAAGTAGCCAAATAGCCGATGTAGAAGGCTCACCATCAAGCTGACACATACCTAATCAAGAATCATGGAGGAAATCCATTCTTCAAAAAGAAGCACAAGGCTACAAGAGAAGCACAAAATTATCCCACATGTGCCTTCTACGTGATTCTACGGGTGAACAAACAAACTTGTGGTGGGATCATACTTTTGTTCATACCATGCCCTCTCATAACTTACGTAGTATGAAGTAGGTGCTAGGTTTTATCCCACATTTGCCTCCCATATGGAAGAGAAAGGTTATAAATAATAGCCTTGTCACATCTTGAGTCATCTCAATTTTGGTCTTTTGGGTAGGGAGTGTTCCTTAAAAAGAGTGTGAACCTACTTGTTCATATGCCAATCCTTCACTCAACTCATGCAAGTGTGTGCACCTTCTAGATTGTGATTAGTCATTGACCCTACTAGGCATGTTGGAGATGAAAGATGGTTTTAGAGCTTGGTTCGTATTGCAATGTGCAGCTCCTCTATGTGCTCGACTGGAGGGGGTTGTTTGGAAGGTGCAGATCTCACATAATTATTTGTTTATGAAGGAGGTCCTGGTTTTCCCACATGTGCCTCCTAAGGGAGGGCTAGTTAGCTAGAATGGGGCCATGCTCACTCATGCCACCCCCTACTACAACCTTGTGGTGTCACTGGTGCCACCTTGTGGTGCCTGTCATAGCTTCTCTCCCCCCTGAGCTTGGTCTTTTGGGTAGGAAGGGCTTTTAGCTAGAGTGGGGCCATGCTCACTCATACCACCCCCTACTACATCTCATGCAAGTGGCTTGTAATGGTCGATGACTCCACTAGTGTTCTTGGACTTCCAAGAGGTGAATGATGTAGAGGTGGTGAGACCCTCTTCAAGATGTAGTTAGGCCTTTTGTGAATGATGTAGTTTTAGGGTGGGCTAAGGGACTCGTTTCTTTCTTCACACACACACACACACACACACACACACACACAGACTGAACCCAACCTCCAATAGGAATCTACACAACATTGCATGGGTTCTCTCCATTTGTTTAATATTATTAGACATTGAAATCATTTTAAATTTTGTTGTGTGCATGGCTTCCCTCTATTTATTTAGTTAGATATTGAAATCATTTTAGTTAAAATATAAAATTAGTGGAATGGTTTCCTCCTTCTAGAGGATTATGGTGTAATCAGTCTTTTGAAAAGCAACTTTCTTATATATGAAATTTATTTCTCCTTGGTTGAAACTAGTAAAAACAAATGGAACTTTTTTTCTAGCATTTTTTGGCTTGCAAGTTTCTTCCTTAAAAAAAAAAAAAAATCGAACTATGAATCAGGAGTTTGACAGGTTTTGAAGATTCTCTTTTCTTCCACTTACTTTTCTCACGTTGAAAAACGAGCTGTAAACCCTAATTTTCAGGTCTTATGATGTTTGCCTTAAACCCTAATTTGGTGCTTTGTCAGCTTAACCATGGCTTCTGCAGTGTCTGTGCATTGATAATCACCTGAAAACCCTTTGCATTTTAACCACTCTTTAGCTTCAGTGAACCGTTTGTTGCTTCATTTCTCCATTCTTGCACTACATCTATGCTATAAATCTCTCAACTGAAGGGATTTTGTCCTTGATTTAACTGTTAACAGGAATCCATCAAGCGTACATGGAGCCATGACAGGGATTTGAAGCTGAATCTGATGAAGTAGAAAGACAAATCTACTCTGAAGCAGCCCTCAGAGTAGCCATAGTCAGACTGCTATGGATCTACACCTTCACAGCAGGGGTTATTGCCCTCTTTTGCAGTATATACTTGGCCATCAGGATGATCATCATGCGGAAAGTGGCGATGTACACACAGGACCTTTCACCGTTGAATCTTTCTCTCCTTGTTGGGACAGACATTGGTGTGCTTGCAGTGGTCATTTCCTTGGTTTCTTTGGTCCCCAGGATGATCATGGCATGGATCACTGCCCTGGTTTTTGAGTTCATATTTGGCCGGAAGCCGCAGCGCAACACGGGGGTTATCACCACCATCAGGAATGCCCTCAGAGGGGGCGAGGTTGCTGCCATGGTGGCTGCCGTGGCTACCCTTGTTGGTCTAACCCTTCTCAGATCACAACAGGTACTTCTGTGTTCCCATGGTGATGATCTTTTGTTCATTTACCTTGTGTGCCTATGCACATGTGGATGGCATGCCAAATGAGAACATCATATGGAAGATGTTTCTCAAGTGACAAGCAGTAGACCTGCAGTGGATGGCATGCCAACTCCAAAAACCATCACATGGGAAATGCTCTTATGTGACAATCAGTGGGCGTGTGTGTTCTGCATGTTGATGGCATGACAAATCAGAAGATTATTACATAGGAGATGCTACTCGTGTGACACGCATTGGACATGTATGTTGTGCATGTGGATGGCATGTCAAGTCATAAGATCATCATGTGGGAGATGTCAATTGTTTGACAAGCGGTGGGCCTGTTGTGCATGTGGATGGCATGCCACGTCACATGACCATCACGAGGGAGATGCCATTTGTCTGACATGCAGTCAATGTGGATATTGTGCACGTGGATGGCATGTCAATTCAAAAGATCATCTTATGGGAGATTCACTTGTGCGGCAAGTATGTGGATGGCATGTCAATTCAAAAGATCATCTTATGGGAGATTCACTTGTGCGGCAAGTATGTGGTGCACATATCAATGGCATGTCAAGATCATTACACCGGAGAGATGTGTGTGGTATGCCAAAAGCAAAGGATCTTTATGTTGGCATGTAAAGAGCAGAAGATCTCAATGTTGGTGGGTATGTTTGTCTCCATATGCCACTTAAGAGCAGATCAATTGAGGTGCATGGCCCTCGAGCACACTAATGTGTTGAGATGAAAAGTTTGAGCTTGCCCATGATCTTCCATTCCATGTATACCTTTTTTGCCATCACTCTCAATGTCTTGTTTAATCGAGAGTCAACATTTTGTGTGTCTACTCACAAGGAGCAACTTCAAGTTGAAGTTAATTAAGAGAGTTCATTGCATCATAAAATCAATTGATCGGAAATAAAATTGAAGGTAAAACAAGGCTTAGCTTACCTAGGCATAGCTTACCATCAAGATGGTATAGTAATAGTATTGTGGCTTACCAGTAACAAATTTTTATCAATGCACAACTTATCAATAAGATGTTATTGGAATAGTATTGTAGCAAGGGTGTTGAGGTGTGTGCGTTTTTGTTCGACCTTTGGTGCCGGCCCTCGAGCATTGGTGGCCATCAAGCATGCCAATTCGATTAATTCAATAATAATATGTATGAGTAGTCCACATTGCCATAAAGAAAATTTAATGGAAAGATGAGATACTAAAATAGCTCTTATTTATCTATGTGAGTTTGATGTACTTTGGAGTGCTTGCATAGCATCTTAACCAACTATGAAAATACAGTCTTGAAACCATGGACATGTCGTTGTATATGAATGTTTGTAGCTTAGATCTCACCATGGCACACTATTTGTTGTGTGGGCTAAATGGAAATTCACCCTTTCACCCCACAAATCCTATCCAATATATTTGACCATACATGATTCCACAAATCAAATCTCACCCAATATCTCTACCCACTAGGTTATCACCCACTAGATACCATAGGCTCATTAAGCTAGTGACAAATGTCTCATGCATGCTTGTTCTCTTCTTTTGGTAGTAACATAATGCAAGATGATTTTGGTGGTTCATACTAATCAAATATTTATAGGCGTATTATAACTTTACATCAAATTTCAAGAAATCAATGAGCAATCAACAACAAAGGTCTAAAGCGAGTGGCCTTCTTCCTGAGGGAATCAATGCAATTGATGAAGGTTTTATCACTTATTGTGATGGAGCCAAACTATGGATCAATGATTGATATTCATGGGTAGATAATTGAAGCATATCTTGTTATAATAAGATAAAGCTTTCCACAAATGTATATAATAATAAGTAATACTCTAGAGAGATGATTTGTGAACAACAAATGCTTGAGATCACATGTCGGCGACTTGACAAGTACTTCTATGTTCCCATGGTGATGATTTTTATTCATTTACCTTGTGTGCCTATGCACATGGGATGTGGATAGCATGCCAAATCAGAGCATCATATGGAAGATGTTTCTCAAGTGACAAGCAGTGGATGGGATGCCAACTCCAAAACCATCACATGGGAAATGCTCTTATGTGACAATCAGTGGGCATGTGTGTTTTGCAAGTTGATGGCATGACAAATTAGAAAAATATTACATAGGAGATGCTACTTGTGTGACATGCATTGTGGACATGTATGTTGTGCATGTGCATGGCATGTCAAGTCATAAGATCATAATGTGGATAGTGGGAGATGTCAATTGTTTGACAGGCATGTTATGCATATGGATGGCAAACCAAGTCATAGGATCATCACAAGGGACATGCCATTTGTTTGACATCCAGTCAACATGGATATTGTGCACGTGGATGGCATGTCAATTCAAAAGATCATCTTATGGGGGATGTCACTTATGCGACAAGTATGTGGTGCACATGTCAATGGCATGTCAAGATCATTACACCGGAGAGGTGTGTGGCATGCCAAAAGCAAAGGATCTTTATGTTGGCATGTAAAGAGCAAAAGATCTCAATGTTGGTGGGCATGTTTATCTCCATATGCCACTTAAGAGGAGATCAATCGAGGTACATGGCCCTCGAGCACACTAATTTGTTGAGATGAAAAGCTTGAGCTTGCCCATGATCTTCTATTCCAGGTGTACCTTTTTTGCCATCACTCTCAATGTCTTGTTTATTCAAGAGTGAACATTTTGTGTGTCTACTCAAACAAGGAGCAACTTCAAGTTGAAGTTAATTAAGAGAGTTCATTGCATCATAAAATCAATTGATTGGAAATAAAATTGAAGGTAAAACAAGGCTTAGCTTACCTAGGCACAGCTTACCACAGTAACAATTTTTTATCTAGGCACAACTTACCAGTAAGATGCTATTGGACCATTAGGGGGCATTTGAGCATAAAAAGGGCCTTGTAAGGATCTCTAATTTTTTATCAAGGCACAACTTACCAAATTTTTATCAAGGCACAACTTACCAGTAAGATGCTATTGGAACATTAGGGGGCATTTGAGCATAAAAAGGGCCTTGTAAGGATCTCTAATTTTAAGGGATTAAGACAAATTTTATTGAGGCTTAAGGAGACAAAGCTCATAATGACACCTACTTTTGGGCCTTAAAGTAGGAGATCTCTCTAATTTTTGAACTAGGATTCTCTTTCTAGCTATTAAAACCCCCTACTAGGATCACTGATATCTACGCTTTCAATCTTATTTACTTCACTTTAATAGTCATATTTGAAATTTCCTCCACATTCCGTTTCTTTCAATCATCATTATTATTCATCATGTTTCCTACCAACCTCTGCCAAATAAGATTCTCTCTCTCTCTCTCTCTCTCTCTCCCCCTTTTTTCCCTCCTATTGCGAATACAATAGGACAGCCTTGAGTCTATCTCCCCCCCCCCCTCTCTCTCTCTCTCTCTCTCTCTCTCTCTCTCTCTCTCTCTCTCCCTTTTTTCCCTCCTATTGCGAATACAATAGGACAGCCTTGAGTCTATCTCCCCCCCTCTCTCTCTCTCTCTCTCTCTCTCTCTCTCTCTCTCTCTCTCTCTCTCTCTCTATCTATCTATCTATCTATCTATCTATCTCTCTCTCTCTCTCTCTCCCTCTTCACAATAGAATATCCCTATTGTATTCACAATAGGACAGCCCTGAGTCACTTCAGAATAGTCTCTTCCATTTTTTTGAATGGCAGAAATTTCAAATGCAACAAGAGTGTGGAAGGTGGACTTGCATATTCGCATATTGAATGGATATGCACCAATCAAGAAACAAGGTCTGAATGCACATGAGAAGCATGCAAGAAGACAATAGGGTCGGACTATAATGTGGATCTTTGGGTTGATGGATATTTATATCTTAATGATCTTTCTTCGCATTGTCCTCCACCCTTCACTAATCTTCCTTCATTTATTCAATTTGTTTGTGGAGAGGGTGAGAATGGGCTGCTTGGTTATTGTAGAAGGTTAAGCATGAGCGATGCATGGAGAGTCCAATTCCTCCACTCACAAACACAAAGCTTACAAAGCACTTTGAGTTAGTGCGCAACATGCACTACAAGATAATATTGTAGAGCTAGAGAAAAGAGACAAAGAGAAAGAGGCTCGCGTTATGAAGCTACAAGACACAATCTCTCGCATGAAGAGCATCCCCGTGGAAGAAAGAGAGCAAAAGAGGACAATTAATAACATTCAAAAACTCGTAGTTGGTGGTGGTGCTCGTCGCAAGCGAAGAATCCATGCAGCAAGGTTTATTTTTTGTTCTTTGGCTATTATTGTTGTAAAATTTTTTGATTAAGGTATTTTTGGTTATTGTGGTTGTTATAAGCAATAGATTAAGGTGTTTTTAGTAATCTTTATTGGTTTGTGTGACAGGAACTTTTTGAAAGAAGCATGTGGTGATAATGGTCCTCAAGATTTTGGAGAAATATTATGTAGTTGTGTGAGGAGGCATGACATTCTTTCCATCATTCGAGATCCACACCACAAGAAGATATATCAGGTACTCACAAATGAGATAATGGATGACATTACCAATCTTCAGAATGCATGCGATGAGGTGGGCATTAGCACAAAAGGATATCAAGCCCTCCATCAATTGTTAAAAGATACACTCTGCAAACAAGGAAGCACAAGGAATGTTTTTCCTGTCCCCAGAAAGAGAAGATGAGCAAAGAGGACATGTGATGATGATGTTCAACGCAAAATTGGAGAATACTATTGCATCAATGATACATTAACTATTGGAGCTTGGGGGAAAAAGCGAGGCAGAAATGGTAAGATTATGTATCCCTACAATGAGTTCAACAATATATTTATTGATCTACAACGTCTTCGGAGAGCTATGATCTTATTCTATGGACTGCCTAAACAATATAAGTAATTTTTTTCATTCTTGTTTTCGAGCTAATAGAAAAATCTTTTAAGTACTAAAACTTATCTACTTTTGTTTGTCATGCAAGGTGACAAGGTAAGTTTTGTGTTGAAAGTGAATGAGTGTCAGATTATTGTGAAAGGCAAGAGGTTAGAACGAATAATTATCACACTTATGAATGACGCAATGGCATATGCAAAGAGTGATATCAACATGATTGAGAAGACTTAGTTACCTTTAGAAGGTTCTAATGAAAACCCAGACAATCAGATGAGCAATAGGGAGAGGGTTTGCAAGTTAAGTTTTTTCCTCTTTTAGTGTCTAATCTGAGAGAGAGATATTTTGAAGTACTGAAGGACACACATGAAGTATTGGCTTGGATGTTTGATAGAATACCATGGATTACCAAGTCATTAAAGCACAAATTTAGGAGGAAAAACTAGAAGTGGAGGGTAAGGGCACTTATACAATAGACTGGCATTTAGGAGGTGACTTGAAGACAATAAAGTGCCTTCTTGGGTGTCCACAAGGTGCTAACACCCCAAATCCTTGTCCATGGTGCATGAGAATGGTGAGAGAAAAGAAATAGAAGAAGGCAGGAAGGAAGAGGAAACTAGAGAATCAAGATAATGAGGATGACACAGTGGATGATAATGTTGGCAATTAGGTTGGTGGTCTCTTGTCTACTATAACATGCTAGCTGAGCCAAACAGGCATTTGAGAGACCCCGAATGGAATCCTGTAATTCCATTCGAACTCAAGAATGTCCACTTTTGTGACTTTGCATGCATTCATGCGTGTGTTTGATCGTCTGCTCAAGTGTCACGTTGATTATGTATTTACTATGCAAGGCAAGGAAAGACAACATGAAGCTCTTCAAAAAGTAGAGGAGCTACTCAACTCAATTGGGTGCCATGGCAGCAATGCACAGTTTACTGTTAACAAGAAGACCTCTAGAATAAATCATGAAGTGGCCCAACAGGTGTCAATGAGTGGATATAAGGCAAGGCATTTTCTAGAGAGGCCAGAAAAAGTAAAGAACTCAAAGTCTTGGGACTTGTGGAAGGATTTGTGTAAATGTACAACGTTTGACTGTACCAATCCAAGCCTTGTAGTTCTATGTGAGAAGGTTTGATCAGACTTCAATAAGATGGTTAAGTTAATGAGCAAAAGCAGGATGATTATAGAGGAGCGCTAAAAATTTCAAGAAGAGCTTCAAAATTTTATAAAAGCTATGGTCGATACATGGGGTGATACTAACATTACACATTACATGGTAAAAATGAATTTCTTTCTACTCATCAATTTGAAATGATTATGAAGTATAGCTTTTGAATTGGTCCTGTTTCTTCTGCAGCACATTTTGTATGCACATGGTGCATACTTCATGAATGAATATGGTTCTCTTGATATGTGGAGCACCCAAGGAATGAAAAAATCTCACTACCGAGATAGAGGAGTATATTTCAAAAACACCCGACATGGAGGAGGAAAGACTCGTACAAATTACCTCAAAGAAATGTTCAATTGGTTCTACAGATATACTTTTGGGCAAAAAATATCAATGGAAAAGGCTCATACGAGTGATTTAGCAAAGGCAACACGAAATCAAGCCAAAATGAGGAGATCACTGAAGTGAAAAGCTGGCATAGGACCAACACGTCATGCGGCATGGAGATTTTCAAGAAGATGAGAAGGAAGAATTTGGATTTAGTGTAACAAAATTTTGTATGCAAAATTTATAACATTTTGAAGTGTTGTAAACATTTTTGCTTAATATAGACTTGTAATTAAAACTTAATCATATCATTTCATTACATAAAAGATATAACAAAATATTTACAATGACGAGATAATTAATTGCTCGTGAGTCTCTTCTCTACTTGCTCTTCCTTTTCACTAGGCATTTTTTCTCTATAACGCAAAAACTTCTTGTGACTATAACCCTTGAGTGCATTTACATCTTCTAGTCCGGTACCTGGAGCATAGCTAGCATAACAGAGAAAGTATCCGGTTGTGGAGGGCCAAAATCTTGTATCGTATCCAAAGATACAAATAGCAGCACCCTTAGAAGAAGGCACTCCTTATCACTAGAAACTAGGTCCATAACCTCATTTCATCAGATTCAATCTCTGAGACAAATGATTCTTGTGAACCCTTTTGACCCTTCTGAACTTCCAGTCCATTCTTTGTGTAGTCCTCTTTGCCTTCTGAACTTCGAGTCCATCCTTTGTGTAGTCCTCTTTGTCTGCATGAAGAAATAGATAAGCAACAAATCCAAAGTAGTACTCAAGAACTTTGCACTTTTTCTTGTGCATAGGACAATGTTCAAGACAAATCTTTATCCTCTTATCTTCTGAATAAGCATCTCACCTTCGTGACATGCTCTTCTTTTCAGATGAGGATAGGGCAAAGCTAGACATGTGAACATATTGTGATGATCCCTCATTTATAATTTCTGTACTAACCAATTTACTATATACCAATTTACTATAATTTTAGTACTAACCAATTTATTATATACCTCCCACTCTTCCCCTAACATAGAGCTTACCATGTCCTTAACAATTTGTTCTAAATTAAAGGGCACATTGAATATAGGCTCAACATCTAGAAGACGTTCATCATGCCTAGCTCTCCTTAACAAATCGAATAGGTTTTCATTGGCACTAGACTCATCTGTTACCTCTTCAAGTGTCTCTATATCTTCCAAAGGATCATAGTAGTGAACCACCTCCATGCTCAAATTTTTAGCCACGACGCGAGGACAAACAACTACCAAGAAAAGCGAAATTGCCTATCGCATGGTGAACTGAAGGCGCGAGTGAAGGGGGGTGGAAGCCAAGCAACGGTGCGAGGATGAAGAATTGACTAGAAACGAATTTCCTTATTACACGGTGAACTGAAAGCGCGAGTGGAGGAAGGGGGACCGAAAACAATCTACGGTGGGAGGAAGGGGGACCGAAATAAAAAAATTAAAATTTAAATAAGGCACGACTATATATAGATATTATTAGGGTTGATGTTATACATGTACGACGGAAGTGAAGGGCTGACGTCATTGAAGAGTGCTGTTGTGCCACGTGTAGGGGGGCTGACATCATCACCCTCCAACCATGTTTAGGGCTTACATCATCACCAGAAAGCCACGTGTAGGGCTTACATCCTTGCAAAATGATGACATCGCATTCTATAAAAAGGAAAAAATATTCATTTTTTTTGTCGGGTACCATTGACGGCGCGATAACTTTTTAAGTCATTATTTCGAACTTTTTCACAGCATCTGCCCTCCTCCCTCTACAACGCAAATAGACACTTCCGTCAAGTTTCGACCCTCCTTATCGCATCGTGGATAGCGCCGGCTTGTTGCCGCCTTCTCGCCCTCCTCCCTCTATAGTGCGAGTGCTTACTTCCGTCAGGCTCCAATCCTCCTTATCGCTCTGTGGATAGCGCCAGCTCGTTGTCGCCTTCTCGCCCGATTCCTTCCACGGTGCGATTGTAGTCTTCCAGTCAGGCTTAAAATTTCCTTATTGCTCCGTGGACAGCACATCCCTTGCCTTGTCACCCGATTCCATCCGACGGAGCGAATCCAGCTCTTCTCAAAGGGTTAGATTTGCTTCATCGCTCCCTGGATGGATTCTTGCTTCATCGCTTCTTGGAAGTATGGCTCGTACAAAGCAAACTATGAGGATGGTTCACCTAGATTCCTCCCTTCGTAAAGAGCAAGATTCAGTGCCAGAGCAAGAGCCAGAGGTAACAACTTCCAAGCAACCATTAGAGAAGAAACAAGTAAAGGGTAGAACCAATTTATCTAAGGAAAGAGCTTTCCTCCAGAGACAAAAGAAATTGTTTACTGAGATAAGGCAAGCACAAGAGGCTACACATCTTCTCATCCCTAGGGCACCATTCCTGAGAATTGTAAGAACAGTAAGTGAGAGTATCAAAGGGCAAGGACATTTTAGATGGTAGAGTAGTGCAGTGGCATGTCTTTAAGAATCTTGTGAAGACTCTCTCATAGACTTCATGAATGATAGCTTCATATGTGCTACCCATGCAAGAAGAGTCGCTTTGATGGACAGAGACATGACACTTGTTAAGCAGGGTGAGGTACAGGTTTGACAAATTTCTTCATCCCTTGCCACAATGTAACGTACCCATCTTCACTAATAAAGAAATGTCCATGTAATTATGAGTTTTTATGGTATAAATATCAATAATTTTATTATTTGAGTCATTTCCAATTAGAATCTTCAAATTCTGAGCCCAAATTTGGAATCTGCGCGCGATTTTACCCTAATATAGGATTTTACAGCATCCAAAACGGACACCGGATCAAGCCTATACGCTAATTTCAATCATTTTAGTTAGAAAACGGCGACCTTTAAACCTTAATAAATGCATGACCACACGTCCGATTGACGAACGGTCTGAACCCCTGCGACCAGGAGAACCTCCCGGACAAAAAAAAATTTCGCCCCCCGGGGCGGTCCGGCACGCAAATCGAGGCGGGCGCCCCAAATTTGGGTACCCCGCCCCAAAATTTGGTCCGTACACACTTACTAGGGCGCCCGTACAATGGCCGCCCAAGAACCAAAGGACGGCCGCCCACTGTTTGGTCCACGCATACCCTTGGGCGGACACCCAGACCGGATAAGGTACATGCGTACCACTCCTTTCCCAGACAACCGACACCGTACCTTTCCGGTAGACCCATGCAGGCCACTGATCCATAGCCTTTGAAGGTACACCGTCCTTTCGTCCCTGCTTTGCGCAGCGCCCGCACCCTCACCCCTCAGCTATATAAACCCCCGAGGTGCTCCTCAGTCGGCACGCACTTCTGTGTAGCGTATGCCCTGTTGTGCCGCCGTCCGTACCGCCGTAGCGTACTTGCTGCAAGTACAGCCGCCCTTGCAGCCACCCCTCTCACACCCCCTCATTTGGCTCTTTTCAGATAAGCCAATTTTCCTCCATCCTCCTCTTGCCATGGACCAGTGTCCTTAACTCTTCTCCCCCTCCCCCCCCCCCCCCCCCGTGTGAATAGACTTACAGAGAGGCTTGCAGCAACCCCTCCCAGCCCTCTCCACGTTTTTGCCTTTGGCCTTAAGGACATCTCAACAATTCCCCCCCCCCCATTTGCGTAGACTTTAGTAAGGGATTTTTGGCTCAAGCGAGGGTTCGTGCGCCATATTCTTTTGCTCATACGGTGAGCAAACGAGCTCGGAATTCAGATCCGACTGAAGCGTTTCGATCGCAGCAGCGAGCTCTACAAGGCGACGCCTAAGATGGCCTCATCCCGGAGACGGCAAAATATTGCCTCAGGAGGCGCACGTAACAACGAGATGGAGGGAGATGCGCCCAATGCGGCTCCAGTCCTCCCTTTTCAAGTCCCTCAAGGAAACGGTGGCCAGGTTAGCTTGGTTAATTTTCAAAAGAAGAGAATTTTCCTTAAATTAGTATTAACGAATGGTGTCTTTTTCTTTTAAAACGAGGACATAAAAGTTATATGAAATTACGAATTATGTGATGTTGTTTTCGATAAATTTCGTTGAAATTGCTATCTTCATGAATTGTGAATGCTATACTTAGAAAATTGCATTGAAGTTGTATTCTTTGGAATTCAAGATTTCTTTTGGCTTCAACGCTAACTCCGTTCCGTGCTTGTGTAGCCGGGCGGCGTCATTAGCAAAGCCCGGGAATGGCCCAAGGTATCCCTCATACCTTTGGGAGAATAAGGATCGCCGATTGAGGCGAGAGATTATGAGGCTGCCTAGTTCTGAGGGCCCAGGCTAGTGCGGTAAATAAGCCCACCCTAGTGCGCAGACATCCCTCTGAGGGGCGGGAGGATCGAGCGATGGAGCCTGAGAGGGCGACAGGCCGGCTTGAGTCCTCGCCAGCGGCCGACGATGAGGTGTATGGTCCCGTAGGGTTTTGCCCAGCATGTAGAGGCTGGAAGGCCGAATTCTAGATCATCACGGCAGAATAATAATAAGAGAGCCGGATTGGCTTGTATGGAAATGGATTCATGTATAAACTTTTTATATAATTGCATCTTGTCTTTGGTATGATTGTATTGTGTAAGAAGGCTGTTATAACGAACCTTGTGAAGAAGGGCCCTAATTAAGGAATATGCTTATTTATGTCAAACAATGTGGTAGTATTAATTAGAAAACAAATTGATGCGTGAGTAGGGTGGAAAGTGGGAGGATGGAATGCCCTGACGGCACCATCCTACGGATGGGTGGACCCGATTAGTCGGGTAGCTTTCCAATAGATTAAGTGAAAGCCCTACGTTAGATAGTTAGGTTCTTGGGCAACTCTATTCAAGAACACTAGGCCAGCGGCTGTGCCTTGCATAAGATGAGGAAAAAAGCGTTGTCCCTAGAAATCAAGTCTAGTAGTTGCCCAATTTTTGATCAATTGCCCTATGGGTGATTTGATGTTTAGGAAATCACGCTCCCCCTGCGGGATAGAGCTAGGTCATACCTATGAATCGTATCCTTGAATCTCTACAGGGTCAAGGTGTCGATGAATAGGAAATTTTTCCCAAGATAAGACTTAGCGGACTATCTTAAGTGTTTCTCCCATTTTTAAAGGGAGGAACCTTACAATTGGTATCAGAGCAAGTTTGGCTCCTAGGAATTGCTGTTTAAGGACTGTTTTGTAATAAATGTTTTACCTAACATAATTAATAAAGACATCCTACTAAAACAAATAAATTAAAATGATGTTTGAATGATTGTAGGAAGAGGAAGATGCCTACTCCAAATTCCTAGTTTTCCAGTGCATCTTCGAGACTGCTAGTCACTCCTCGAATTTCGAGTTCCGCGACACCATGGTGCAGATATTAGAGAAGATATCCCTCCCTCATTTCTCTCGTATTCAGAGAGGATGGGGTAGAGATTTCTGGAGTCGTGGGCCGAGATACTTCTTCATCCGAGCAGATCAGACTGGGAACCTCACCACCGACCTTAAGCGGATTCGTTGGATTGAGAAGCTGAAGATGGTCCGCTTATTTTGGTTCGTCGGTACCCCCAGGGACGACACCTCGGTGACTATAGATGGGGTTCGCATACCTCAGGATCGTTGGGTATATGACACAGTGATGCAGGTTTTACCTGCTGATAGAGTAGCAGTGTTGGGACCCACCCCAATCCAGAGTTTACCACCCTTACCATCAGTTTTTAGAGTCTTAGAAACTACAGCGGAACCCCCATATTTCACATATGTGGACCGCTCTACCCTTATGTCACAGTGAAGCCTAGGAATTTCCCTTGATGTCAAATAAGACTAATTATATTAGTCTCAGGTCTTTGTAATAAAACTTGTCCTTGTAAATATTTGGAAATAAAATAATTTCAATGGTTTTGCTCTCCAAAAATTAAGCGTTGTGCAAATATGAATCTTGTAATCTTAAAAATTGTTTTTACGATGATGGCCAGGATGACCACCCTCCTCTTCCCAATGCGCTTTATACCGATACCCAGGAGAAGAAGCTCCTGCTCAAGCAAATGCAACCTCCCTCCTTTAAAGGAGAAGGTTCAAAGGTTGAGAAGGATGCTGAAGTCTGGATTGAGGCGATGGACGATTATTTCTCTGCTGCCGGTACTGGAGTAGCAAATCAGTCTATGCTCGCACGGTTTCGCCTCACTGGAGATGCTAAACTCTGGTGGAAACAGTGGTGCCGTGACAAGGAAGTCACCGAGCACTCTCAAACGTGGGAGGATATCAAGCAGGCAGTAAAGGAAAGATATCTTCCTCCATCCCATGAGTCCATAAAGATGAATGAGTTTTTTAGTCTTAGACAGTGCAGCTTAACTCTGGAAGACTACTATTCCAAATTCATTACCCTTCGGAAGTATGCCCCAGCTATGACTACTTCCCAGCAAGTGGCTCGTTTCTGCCAAGGGCTAAATGAACCCCTAGATTCCCGCCTTGAAGCAATGAGGCCAACCACTTAACAGGATGCTCTCATACGAGCAAAGCCCCTTGTGAAAGAAATGAAGGCTAACAAACCAAAGAATCAAAAGAGATCTTACCCTGAGGCAAACCTTAGAGATCAACCCTACAAGAAACCTCAACAGAATTTCCCCTACTACAACAGAGGGCGACAAGGCAACTCTTTTGCCCCCCGCTCGTATGCTGCTTCTTCCAGAGAAGGCCCTCTGTGTTTTGAGTGCAATGAGCCGGGACACTTTAGAGCCAACTGTCCCAAGATGGCAACATCATTCCCCCAAGGTAACAGAAGGAATCAAGGCCGTGGAACCCCTACCCACCAAGGTGCAAGAGGCAGTGGTCGTGGCAGAGGCCGCGGAGGGACAGTTGCTAGCACTGCCTGTGTTATAAGTGAAGAACCAACCTTGGAAGAGGCCGAAGAAGAGCGCGCCATCGTCCATGCGGCGGTAGAACACCAAGGTCCGAATAAACAATTTGGTGTAATCCAAGTCCCCGCCACTCATCACGGTAAGCCATTTCAGCTTTTGATTGATTGTGGCAGTACCCATTCATTCCTTTCTCCTAGGTGCTTGCAAAAATTAAACTTGAGTCAAAAATCAGCTAAAAAAATGATTGTAGAGTTAGCCAGTGGGAAGGAAGTAATATCTCGCCACTCTATAGGAAACCTTGATTTTGAGCTGGGTAATGAGCAAACTCATGGCCACTTTAGAGTCTTGCCACTAGGAATTTATGATGGAATCCTTGGGATGGATTGGTTAATTGCAAACAAAGCTAGCATTCATTGTAACCAGGGGAGTATCACTTTTGAAAATGAGCATGGCCAAGTAATATCTGTTCAGGGGATCACAGGAAAACCTAAGTCTAGGGTAGTCAAGGCAAAACATCTTCTCAAGGGAACACGTAAGGGTCAGCAAGTTTTCTTAGTCAAACTCAACAAAGTCATTGAACCTAGTATGGAGACAGAACCCTCTTGGCTCCAAGAATTCTCTGACATCTTCCCTGACGAGCTTACAGGGTTACCGCCTCCTCGAGAAGTCGACCATGAAATCGAGGTGATCCCTGGAGCTCAACCCGTCTCAAAAACTCCCTATAAAATGTCCCTTCCTGAAGCCATTGAACTTAAAGAGCAACTTTCCCAACTCATTGAACAAGGATTTGTACGCCCCAGTAGCTCTCCGTGGGGAGCACCTGTTCTTTTCCAAAAAAAGAAGGACGGGACTCTCCGCCTCTGCATAGATTATCGAGGGCTAAATCAAGTCACTATCAAGAATAAGTATCCTATCCCTCGCATCGATGAACTTCTTGACAAGCTTCATGGGGCCAAAGTCTTCTCAAAAATAGATTTGAGGTCTGGTTACTATCAGATCAAAGTCAAGGAAGCAGATATACCCAAAACAGCCTTCAATACCCGTTATGGCCACTATGAGTTTACTGTAATGTCATTCGGGTTAACCAATGCTCCTGCAACCTTCAACCGCCTAATGCAAGATATATTCCGCCCGTACTTGGATGAGTTTGTGCTTGTTTTCTTTGATGACATCCTAATCTACTCCAAATCAATGGAAGACCATGAGGAGCATGTGCGTAGAGTTCTGCAATTGCTGCGCAGACACAAACTCTATGCCAAGAAGAGCAAATGTACCTTCTTTACTCAACAAATTGAGTATCTTGGATTCATCGTCTCCAAGGATGGCATCTCAGTAGACCCCGCCAAGGTCAAGGATATTCTAGAATGGCCACCCCCTAAATCAGTTCGTGAAGTTCGTGGATTCTTGGGAATCACGGGTTGGTATAGGATTTTTATCAAAGATTATGCCTTGGTAGCTGCACCCTTGACAGATCTTCTTAAGAAGGATTGCAAAATAGTGTGGCTGCCAATCCATCAAAACAGCTTTGATCAGCTGAAAGTCATTATTACTTCTGCCCCAGTCTTAAAGCTTCCCGATTTCTCCAAGGAATTTGAAGTGGTTACCGATGCTAGTAGTCTAGCACTTGGTGGTGTCTTAGGCCAAGAAGGAAGACCAGTCGCTTATACTTCCCGCAAGCTGAAGCAATATGAAGCAAACTATGCCACCCATGATTTGGAACTCTTAGCAGTTGTTCATTGCCTCAAATTATGGAGACATTATCTCTTGGGAGGCAAATTCCAGCTTGTAACTGACCACAAAAGTCTAAAGTGGATCTTCACCCAGCCTAACCTCAACATGCGGCAAAGGAGATGGATTGAAATTCTACAAGAATATGATTTCGACATCAAATTCCGCCCTGGGAAAGATAATGTGGTAGCTGATGCACTTAGCCGCAAATCTTTCTTGAATGCAATTTCAATGCCAAATAATCCCATACTGGTCAAGGTGGAAGAAGTCTCATCTCATGACCCAGATTATCAGAGGATGATAAAGTTAGTAGAAGAAGGGGGACATTCAGAGAAAGAAAAGAATCTAATCAAGGGATACTCCACTCATGAAGGAAGCCTCTACTTCAATCACAGGCTATGTATCCCTAAGGACCCTGCTTTAAAGAGACTAATCCTCCATGAAGCTCATGATAGCCCTGCTGCAGGACACCCAGGTTATGCAAAAACATTAAATGCGGTAAGAAGGAGCTTTCATTGGGCAGGCTTGAAAAATGATGTGCTTCGGTACTTGAAACAATGTCTCTCATGCCAAAGGATCAAGGCTGAAAGAGTCAAGATGCCTGGAAAGCTTCAACCCTTAGATATTCCCCAAATGAAGTGGGAGTGCATTAGTATGGATTTTGTCACAAGTCTCCCCACTGTTCAAGGAGGATATGACTCCATTCTAGTAGTAGTGGACTTACTTACCAAAGTAGCTCACCTTATACCAGCAAAGAAGACCTTCAAAGCTTCTGATGTTGCTCGTATATTCATCAAGGAAGTCTTCAAACTTCATGGTCTCCCAAAAAGGATAGTAAGTGATTGGGATTCTGATTTCACTTCAAAATTCTGGCAGTCTTTATTTCAAGCTCTGGGGACTCAACTTTGCTTTAGCACAGCTTATCACCCAGAGACCGATGGCCAGACTGAAAGAGTCAATCAAGTAATTGAAGACATTCTCAGAGCATACTGTGGACGGGAACCCAGAAGATGGATTCAATACCTTCCTCTGGTAGAATTTGCCTACAATGCGTCTTATCAT
Organism: Cibotium barometz; assembly: GCF_041138505.1. Taxonomy (NCBI): domain Eukaryota; kingdom Viridiplantae; phylum Streptophyta; class Polypodiopsida; order Cyatheales; family Cibotiaceae; genus Cibotium; species Cibotium barometz. Next base: position 13,109,524 of record NC_141106.1, on the reverse strand, counting down.
CAAAGCATAGGAATGTCACCATTCAAAGCACTCTATGGGCAAGAATGCTTGTCTCCTCTAAATTTCTCTGATCCGACCATAAGAGTTGAGGCATCCAGGAAAATGCTCGAAGAGATGGAGGAACAAACCAAAGCTATCCAAAGGGATATTAAAGCTGCCCAAGATCGACAAAAGCATTATGCTGACAACAAGAGGTCTGAAAGGATCTTCAAGGAAGGAGACAAAGTTCTTCTACGAGTGCGCCCCAAACGAAGTTCTCTATCACTTGGGAAATATAAGAAGCTCAGCCCTAGGTATTGTGGTCCTTATACAGTTATCAAGTGTCTAGGTAAAAGTGCCTATAAACTCCAACTTCCAGCCCATATCAAAGTCCATAATGTATTTCATGTAAGTTTGTTAAAGCCATATGTCCCCAGTCTCGATCATATTCTTGATGATGAACAAGTTGTAATCCCTACTCAAGGAGTCCTTGAATTACAGCCCAATAGCATCATAGATTCTAGGGAAAGGCAACTCCGAAATAGAACTCTTGTAGAACATCTAGTTCAGTGGAAAGATTACCCTGAAGAGGATGCAACTTGGGAAGATGAAGCTACACTCTTAAAGGATTATCCCCAATTCATGACGAGATGAGGACATCTCGATTTCTTTAAGGGGGGAAGGATGTAACGTACCCATCTTCACTAATAAAGAAATATCCATGTAATTATGAGTTTTTATGGTATAAATATCAATAATTTTATTATTTGAGTCATTTCTAATTAGAATCTTCAAATTCTGAGCCCAAATTTGGAATCTGCGCGCGATTTTACCCTAATATAGGATTTTACAGCATCCAAAACGGACACCGGATCAAGCCTATACGCTAATTTCAATCATTTTAGTTAGAAAACGGCGACCTTTAAACCTTAATAAATGCATGACCACACGTCCGATTGACGAACGGTCTGAACCCCTGCGACCAGGAGAACCTCCCGGACAAAAAAAAATTTCGCCCCCCGGGGCGGTCCGGCACGCAAATCGAGGCGGGCGCCCCAAATTTGGGTATCCCGCCCCAAAATTTGGTCCGTACACACTTACTAGGGCGCCCGTACAATGGCCGCCCAAGAACCAAAGGACGGCCGCCCACTGTTTGGTCCACGCATACCCTTGGGCGGACACCCAGACCGGATAAGGTACATGCGTACCACTCCTTTCCCAGACAACCGACACCGTACCTTTCCGGTAGACCCATGCAGGCCACTGATCCATAGCCTTTGAAGGTACACCGTCCTTTCGTCCCTGCTTTGCGCAGCGCCCGCACCCGCACCCCTCAGCTATATAAACCCCCGGGGTGCTCCTCAGTCGTCGTCGGCACGCACTTCTGTGTAGCGTATGCCCTGTTGTGCCGCCGTCCGTACCGCCGTAACGTACTTGCTGCAAGTACAGCCGCCCTTGCAGCCACCCCTCTCACACCCCCTCATTTGGCTCTTTTCAGATAAGCCAATTTTCCTCCATCCTCCTCTTGCCATGGACCAGTGTCCTTAACTCTTCTCCCCCCCCCCCCCCCCCCGTGTGAATAGACTTACAGAGAGGCTTGCAGCAACCCCTCCCAGCCCTCTCCACGTTTTTGCCTTTGGCCTTACGGACATCTCAACAATTCCCCCCCCCCCCCCCCCCCTTGCGTAGACTTTAGTAAGGGATTTTTGGCTCAAGCGAGGGTTCGTACGCCATATTCTTTTACTCATACGGTGAGCAAACGAGCTCGGAATTCAGATCCGACTGAAGCGTTTCGATCGCAGCAGCGAGCTCTACAAGACGACGCCTAAGATGGCCTCATCCCGGAGACGGCAAAATATTGCCTCAGGAGGCGCACGTAACAACGAGATGGAGGGAGATGCGCCCAATGCGGCTTCAGTCCTCCCTTTTCAAGTCCCTCAAGGAAACGGTGGCCAGGTTAGCTTGGTTAATTTTCAAAAGAAGAGAATTTTCCTTAAATTAGTATTAACGAATGGTGTCTTTTTCTTTTAAAACGAGGACATAAAAGTTATATGAAATTACGAATTATGTGATGTTGTTTTCGATAAATTTCGTTGAAATTGCTATCTTCATGAATTGTGAATGCTATACTTAGAAAATTGCATTGAAGTTGTATTCTTTGGAATTCAAGATTTCTTTTGGCTTCAACGCTAACTCCGTTCCGTGCTTGTGTAGCCGGGCGGCGTCATTAGCAAAGCCCGGGAATGGCCCAAGGTATCCCTCATACCTTTGGGAGAATAAGGATCGCCGATTGAGGCGAGAGATTATGAGGCTGCCTAGTTCTGAGGGCCCAGGCTAGTGCGGTAAATAAGCCCACCCTAGTGCGCAGACATCCCTCTGAGGGGCGGGAGGATCGAGCGATGGAGCCTGAGAGGGCGACAGGCCGGCTTGAGTCCTCGCCAGCGGCCGACGATGAGGTGTATGGTCCCGTAGGGTTTTGCCCAGCATGTAGAGGCTGGAAGGCCGAATTCTAGATCATCACGGCAGAATAATAATAAGAGAGCCGGATTGGCTTGTATGGAAATGGATTCATGTATAAACTTTTTATATAATTGCATCTTGTCTTTGGTATGATTGTATTGTGTAAGAAGGCTGTTATAACGAACCTTGTGAAGAAGGGCCCTAATTAAGGAATATGCTTATTTATGTCAAACAATGTGGTAGTATTAATTAGAAAACAAATTGATGCGTGAGTAGGGTGGAAAGTGGGAGGATGGAATGCCCTGACGGCACCATCCTACGGATGGGTGGACCCGATTAGTCGGGTAGCTTTCCAATAGATTAAGTGAAAGCCCTACGTTAGATAGTTAGGTTCTTGGGCAACTCTATTCAAGAACACTAGGCCAGCGGCTGTGCCTTGCATAAGATGAGGAAAAAAGCGTTGTCCCTAGAAATCAAGTCTAGTAGTTGCCCAATTTTTGATCAATTGCCCTATGGGTGATTTGATGTTTAGGAAATCACGCTCCCCCTGCGGGATAGAGCTAGGTCATACCTATGAATCGTATCCTTGAATCTCTACAGGGTCAAGGTGTCGATGAATAGGAAATTTTTCCCAAGATAAGACTTAGCGGACTATCTTAAGTGTTTCTCCCATTTTTAAAGGGAGGAACCTTACACACAATGAGGGATAAGAAAGCCTTTGAGATCCTTGCAATTCCCCCAGCATTGAAAAGGAAATCAAAGGCAGATAATATTAAAGTTTAAGAAGTTACTTCCCCTCCCAAGAAGAAAGTTGGTTAGGAAATCTAAGCCAGATGATGAGAGTTCTGGGGAGGAGGAGGAGGTGAAGGAAAAGGTCTCACATGTGCATGATAGCTTAAAGACCCTTGTGCAGTTGGAGAAGGCCAATTCTTAGAGGCTTGACCAAGTACCAGGGCTTGACCAAGTACCAGGCCAATTCTTAGAGGCTTGACCAAGTACCACGGCAGCTAATCTGCAATGTTGGCACAATGAAGGAAGACTATCTCTATATTGCACCTGAGGACATTAAGGATAGGGAGATCAATGACAGTGTTGTTCTCATGTGTTTAAGGTATGACTACATTTTTCTCATATGTTTATTTTCTCATATGTTAACAATGTAAGAATATTTTCTATTTTTTTTATTTTCCTTTATAAACTCTTTCAAGGCACTTATGAAGGAATTGCTTTTAAATCAAGTCAACAAAATATTCATTTGTGATCCCTTAGTGTCGTATGCATTAATTTATATGAAGAAGAAGACTTTCGAGCTGGCATCCTATTTCAAGCCAATGAAAAATAAGAACATTTGTTTTGTTGTTTTGCCATATGTAGAGAGGGTCGTCTCTAGCTTATGATTCCTATGTGTTTAAATATTTGACATATGATATTCGCTTTCTTAAATATTTCTTTTACTTTTTTCCAGTGGGGACACTAGAGTGCTTGTGTTATTAATCTTCTGAGAGGAGCGTTATTCTCATGAACAGCCTAACTAGCATGCATGTGCAGATTAAATTGTAAGTAGTTCTCCTTAATAACTTGAATATTGACCTTTATACTTTATTTTTCCTTATATTCAAATTTAATTTTTAATAGGGCATGTAAGAGAGCTATTGTGCGGGTATTGAAGATGAATATCCAAATTTGAAAAAGGAGGTAGAGTATAAGTTTCTGAATCAGCCAGTGGCTTTACAAAAAGATTCTACCTCATATGGATGGCATGTTATTGCCAATGTGTGGAAATATCTTTTGTCTAAATATACCGAGATTGATAGCAATGTAGGTTAAGTTAAAAACCCACTATTTTTTGCATTAAATCTTTACTTAATGTTTTAACTTATTTTCTATAGTTCTTGGTTCTTAAATCTGAGAAATTTTCTTAATTTGACAGACTCTTGGATATCACGAGTTTTGGATGTGGAGTGTTTGTGCAAGAGCTATCAATATTATTTTGAATAATTCAATTACTCCAAATGATCCAGATTCTCCACCACCCCTAAGGCAAGCCTCTCCATCTAAGAAGAAGAAGAAAATGCATGTACATTCACCCACTAAAGCATTTTACATTTAAGCAAGGAACTCTACAAAAAGAAACCAAGGGTGCTCCTCAACAAGGCACACATAAAGAAACCAAGGGTACTAAATCAGGAAGTACCTCAAAGAAAAGTGGTCCTCAAGTGGGTGCCAAGAAGGGTGTTGGTGGCAAGAAAGCTAAGAAGGAACTCAAGTTTGCTGGTAAGAATAACCAAAAATAGTCAAAGGATATGGACATGGAGACAAAGGAGGCCACAAAACCATGTTGAGATATCAAGATCATCTAGTGAGGCGATGGACACTGATGACCCGCCTGGGGGATAGGCCCCACACTTACACCACTGGCATGGTTGGTGAGATCATGGGTGATATGCAGCCAGTGGGATGACAGGCTGTGTGACAGCCATTCTAGAGAATGGCATAGTTATAGCGCCAGCTCATTTAGTTGGATTCACACTATAGAGAACCCTAGTATGTATTTGGTTGAGTACCTTTTCATATTGTGTGTACTCTTATCTTTGTATATGGTGTGTTGAGTGTTGTGTGAAGAAGAAGAAGATTTTCAGCCTCTCACCTTGTGTGTTCTCTTTTAGGGATTTGTGAGTGTGTGTGCTTTGGAAGAGCTCAAGCTCTCTTCTCCCCTACATCTTTTCATGGTATCAGAGCCAGGTTCATTGTAAGGGCTGAGCTACAAACAAGAGAAGCACAGGAAGCGGTACGGGGGTAAGAGCTTCATCTACTCTTCCCTATTTGTGTTGGCGACTACACCCTTGTTGTGCGGGAGCTCTACGGGAGGCACCGGCTTTCTTTGCGAGAGTAAAGCTATAGGACAATATATAGTCCTATTTTTTGGGTAAAAAAAGAGTTTCGGGTGCGTTAGGACCTCCATTTTTTGGAAAGCAGGCGAGTTTGAGCACTGTGAGTAAGTCATTGATTCTATGCAAAACTCTGTTTTAAGAACTGGAGGAAGACAGATTGGTTGTGCAGACATTGTGTGTGCTGCAAGGAGGTCAAAGAGTTGCCATTGAGTGTATGTATGCACAGTGAGGTCACTGGTTGTGACATTTGAGTGTAGTACAGTACCGTTGCAGAAAATACAGCAGTTTGTGCAAGACAAAACCAGAGTGCTATTTCTGGTAAATTTGTGTCTGGCAAGATGTCAAATGATGGCCTAAACCAGATTGTTGTTGAGAAGCTTGACCAGAACAACTTGGAGGTTCAGGTTGACAAATTTCTTGATGGGAAAGGGTTACTGGGACTACATATAGAAGGTGAGCATGAAGAGGCACTGGAGATCAATCCGACTGCTGCAGATGTGAAAGAGTTCAAGGATTGGAACCACGGAGCCAGAAAAGTTATGTATTGGCTCTCTATCAGTATACAAGACACCATGATTGGGCACATAATACAAGATGCCAAGTCCCCCAAGGAGGCATGGGACACCTTAGTAAAACTCTATGAAACGAATGCCAAGGCATGAAAGATACAGTTGAAGAATGAACTTCATACTATGAAGAAAAAGAGTATGTCTGTGAATGACTATGCATTCAAGATCAAGGGTATTTTGGAATCCCTTGCATCTATTGGTGTTTCAGTAGATGATGATAATAAGGTGGAAGTCTATCTACGTGGTCTCGGGCCACAATACAAGGCATTCAAGACGTCTATTTAGACTCGAGAAAACATTCCTAATTTCCCAGATTTGGTGTCTATGTTGATTATAGAAGAGAAGAGCTTTGTGGGTGAAGACCAACGGTCTTCACAAAATAAAAATAGTTCAGAGTAACAGGCCTTCTACACAAGTTCAGGAAGAGGACGAGGTGTAGAGGAGAGGCCTTGGGGACACAGCCAAGGAGGTGGCCAAACAAGTAATCAGAATTATGGCCAGCAGCAGTCCTAGAATTCACAATAATCAATAACAACAACAACACAGGTGGAAGAGGCCAATTCAGAGGCAGGGGGAGTCAGAGAGGTCGTGGAAATTGCAAAGGCAGTATAATGATACACGTGGATGCTTTTACTATGGTAAGCATGGACATGTGCAGGCAGATTGTTAAAGAAGCAGGCTGGCATGCAAAATGGGAAATTGCAGCAAAACAACTATGCATCCTCGAGCAGAAACAATAAGGATAATGAAAGGTTGTTTGTTATGCAGCATGTCATTAATGCCATGTCTAAAAATGTTGAAGCAGCACATAAAGATGATGTATGGTACATTGATTCAGGTGCTTCGAACCACATGACAAGTCATGGGAAGTGGTTCAAGGAGATGAAAAACCTTGAAAGACCAAGTTTTGTGGAAATAGGGGATGACACTGCTCATCCAATTTCCCATGTTGGAGATGTGACATTGTCTATGCAGGATGGCAAAGTGAAGTACCTTGCAGATGTACTTCATGTTTCGAACATAACAAAGAATCTGGTTTCAGTTGGCCAGATGATTGAGTAGGGTTTGCAGGTTTGGTTTAACCCCTGATGGTTGTTATGTTGAAGACTTTAAAGACAAGTGCAGGTTGGTTGCAAAAGGCAACAGAGTGGGCAAAATGTTTACAATGAATGTAAACATGTCCCTGAAGTGAGTGCTGTGATGTATGCAAATGGTTCAGGAATTGTTGCAGACACAGACATTTGGCATAAAAGAATTGGACATGATGTAGACTAAAGGAATTGTGACAGGGCTGCCAAAGTTTAAAGTTAAAGGTATACAGAAAATATGTGAAGCATGCCAATTTGGAAAGCAAACAAAGCATGTATTTCCACGTGACAGAAATGTGAGCAAAAATGCACTAGATGTTGTGCATTTACATGTATGGGGTTCTATGAAGACCATGTCTATGGGTGGCTGCAGGTATTATGTAACATTTATTGATGACCATACAAGGAAAGTGTGGGTATACTTCATGAAGCAAAAGAGTGAGGTGTTCACTCATTTTCAGAATTTCAGAGTTATGGTTGAAAAGCAAACAGGGAAACATGTAAAGTGCCTAAGATTAGATGGAGGGGGAGAGTACTTCTCCAATGAGTTCTCTGAATTTTTGCAGAAGAATGGTATTTAGAGACAGTTTACATGCAGATACACTCCGCAGCCAAATGGAGTTGCTGAGTGAAAAAATAGGCACATTGCTGAGATTGCGCGAGCATTGATGGGAGAGAAGAATATGCCGCATAGCTATTGGGCTGAGGTTGTTTCTACAGCAGTTTACATCATGAACAGGACTCCAACTGCAGCCATACATGATGTAACTCCAGAGGAGAGGTTTACTGGCAGAAAACCTGATTTGTCTCATCTGAAAGTCTTTGGATGCATTGCATATGTGCATGTGCCAGATAAGCTAAGAACTAAGTTGGATCCAAAAGCCAAAAAATGTGTGTTTATTGGGTATTCCCTTGAGCAAAAGTGATACAGGTGTTATAACCCTCCTACACGTGAGTTGAGGGTAAGCAGGGATGTTGTTTTTGATGAGATGAGTAGCTGGTGTGCTGCTGAAAAAGAAGCTGTTGGTTGCACAGAATGCAAGTCAACAATCACAGTCTTTGAGTAGACCAGGAGAGTCCTCATCTAGTGGTTCAGTTGTTGATAGACCATGGAGTGGCAAGCTGCGTCATAATACCAGTCTTGCAAATGTGATTAGTACATCACATAAAGGCAAAGAGAAAGTGGTTAAGCCCCTTAGTATGCCTAACATTTCTGCAGGGCATTCTCATGTTGATGGAGAGTCTAGTGGCTCAGAGATGAGCCTTGATAAGGATCTTGGGATACCAGCTATGAGAACACCTTGTGTAAAGAAGGCTATGGAATCCATGAATGTAAAGCTGCGAAGATCTGGGAGAGTGAAGAATCCTATGCAGAGGTTTACCTATGATGGTTATGTGGCACATCACTATGCATACATGGCAAAAGTTGTGCATGTTGTTGAGCCCACATGCATTGATGAGGCTGTTGGAAATGTGTGTTGGGAGAAAGCTATGGATGAGGAGATGGATGCACTATATGGAAATGAGACTTGGGATTTAGTGCAATTGCCTGAAGGCAAGAAAGCCATTGGATGCAAGTGGGTGTACAAAGTAAAACATAACAGTGATGGAAGCATAAGCAAGTACAAAGGATATGCGTAGACATATGGCATTGATTATGAGGAAACTTTCAGCCCAGTTGCCAAGATGGCAACAGTGAGAGTTGTGATAGCAGTGGCTACGTTAAAGCAATGGTCTTTACATTAGATGGATGTAAAGAATGCATTCTTGCATGGGGATTTGCAAGAAGAGTTGTATATGTTGCAGCCACCTGATTATGAGGATGTGAGTCACCCCGAGCATGTTTGCAGGTTGAAGAAAGCCTTGTATGGCTTAAAACAAGCACCAAGAGCATGGTCTGACAAGATTTTTAAATATCTTGTTACTATTGGCTTTCATGTAGCCAATGCAGATTTCTCGATGTATGTGAGACACAGTGATGGAGGGGTTGTGCTGTTGTCATCTATGTAGATGACCTGATCATTACGAGGGACCATGATGCAGAGATCTTTGATGTAAAGATCTTGCTTAGATAGAAGTTTGAGATGAAGGATCTGGGGGAGCTTAGATATTTCTTGGGCATTGAGGTGATTAGGCCACCACATGGTATTGGATTACTACAGAGACGGTATGGCTTGGACATGTTGTCCAAGTATGATATGACAGGTTGTAAGCCTATCTCAGTGCCATTGGATCAGAATGGCAAGTTGAGTGCAGATTCAAGAGAGATTTTGGAGGATCCTACTATGTATAGGTTGATCTACATGATGATCACCAGGTGAGATTTGAGCTATGTTATTGGGTTGGTGAGTCAGTTTATGCAGGTTCCTCGGAAGTCGCATTTGGATGCATTGAGACTCATACTGAGGTATGTGAGGTCTACTTTGCATTGTGGACTATTTTATGAAACTGGGACAGAGACATGGGTACACAGATGCTGATTAGGCTGGTAGTATCTCAGATAGAAGATCTACTAGTGGCTTCATGTTTTCTTTGGGGAGTGCTGCTGTAACTTGGAGAAGCAAGAAGCAGCCTCCTACGGTTGCTCTATCCAGTACATAGAGGCCGAGTATAGAGGTGTTGCTATGGCAGCATGTGAGATAGCCTGGTTGAGAAAGCTACTTTTGCAGATTTGGGTCTGTTAGTGGTGGGATAGACAAGTTGTCATTTTCTGTGACAACATTAGCAGTATACAGTTGGCCAGGAACCCAGTTTTTTATGCTTGCACGAAGCATATAGAGGTCTACTACCATTTTGTCAGAGAGAAGGTTTTGGCAAGAGACGTTGACCTTGTTTATGTCAGCACATAGGATCAGGTCGTTGACATCTTCACCAAAGCATTGGGTATAGAGAAGCTTTGCAGATTCAGGGCTTTGCTTGGTGTACATGAGATGGAGTTGAGCTCGAGGGGGAGTGGAGATATCGAGTTCATCTAGTGGCGGACACTGATGACCTGCTTGGGGGATAGGCCCCACACTTACACCACTGGCATGGTTGGTGAGATCATGGGTGATATGCAGCCAGTGGGATGACAGGCTATGTGTGACATCCATTCTAGAGACTGGCATAGTTATAGTGCCAGCTCATTTAGTTGGGTTCACACTATAGAGAACCCTAGTATGTATTTGGTTGTTGAGATATCGAGCTCATCTAGTGAGACGGTAGACACTAATGACCCGCCTGGGGGATAGGCCCCACACTTACACCACTGGCATGGTTATTGGTGAGATCATGGGTGATATGCGGCCAGTGGGATGATAGGCTGTTTGATAGCCATTCTAGAGAATGGCATAGTTATAGTGCCAGCTCATTTAGTTGGGTTCACACTATAGAGAACCCTAGTATGTATTTGGTTGAGTACCTTTTCATATTGTGTATACTCTTATCTTTGTATATGGTGTGTTGAGTGTTGTGTGCAGAAGAAGATTTTCAGCCTCTCACCTTGTGTGTTCTCTTTTAGGGTTTTGTGAGTGTGTGTGTGTGTGCTTGCAAGACCTCAAGCTCTCTTCTCCCTTGCATCTTTTCAAACCATAGAAGACAAAGGGGGACATGGAGACAAAACCAGAGGAGATGGAGACAAAATAGAAAGCTTCATTCTCCTCCCTATTTATCATTGTAAATATTTATAAATTTTCTTCTAATTTTACAATCTTTTTTATAAAAATTGAGAAATTCTCTTCTCATTTTATGATGTTTTTTTACTCAAAACACATTTATACTTGAGTTTGTAATGGTTTTGAGATATTGTGCCATAATTGTCATCTCGTGACTTGAGTACATCTCTCAAAGGAAAATATTAGAACTCTTAAAGGGCTTCATAAAAAGAGCTCTAAATATTGTAATTCCAAAAGAACAACATAAAAATTTACAAAGGCATAGAAATCACAAGATAAAACTTTTCATTGATGAATTACATATGTAAATTTACAAAATCCAAAGAGTCGAAGGCAAATATTATAATTCTAAAAAAACTCCAAAGCTTTCTTATTAAGCCATGCTTATACAATCATATTCCCAATTAGCATCTACCAAAACTTCGACTTCATTCGCATTCGAATCTTTATATTCTTCACCTTGAACTATGCCCCACTTATATCCTCACTTCCCATGATATTGAGGTGCTCCCTAATATTTAGGAGGCTCCAATGCCTTCTTGCACTTACAATTTCCACCACACCATTGGGAAACCTAATGCATATGTCAAGAGACAAAGCAACTTGTTTATCCGCTTGCAATGGGACCCAACTTTTATTTTTCTTCATCCACCATTCTTCGTAATAAAAGCGAATGTATAAGGTAGCACGAGCTTTAAGATACCAAAATGTAACACTGGACTTTACTATTTTGCACTTAAATGTGTCATCCTTATGCTGCCCCTCTACAATGTTCCACTGCTCTCCAAGCAAGGCAACCATGTCATCACCTAGTACTTTCTTGCACACAAACATGGTAAGTGTTTGTTGTGAGAAAGTAAATTGATTGGACATCTTAGCAAAAAGATGAATTGGGCATACCCAACTGAGATCAAGATGGCTTTACAAACTTCAAAGATCCTTGTATGTCACAAAGCATCTTTGATTTCATGACCATAACTGTCCAAGCATCAAGAGTTGGCCATTCAACAAAAGAGAGGAGAGGAGAGGAGATGTGATGATCTCTAGCTTACCATAACTGTCCAAGCATCAGGAGTTGGCCATTCAACAGAAGAGAGGAGAGCCTAAGAACCTAGGGAAGTTGATAACAATTTTTTTTCATAAAATGAAATTTGATAAGCAACACTAGCAAGAATTAAACTCAATCAAAATAATAAATAAAAGAGGAAATAGATAGAATAAATCTCATTGTATTGATCTCTAATGAGGGAACCCAATTACATGATTTATAGCTCTCAAGGAGCCCTCATCCACAAGATACATGCACCGTAGTGCAAGGCATGTGTGCCATAAATGTGCCACCAAGAATAAAGGATAAACCATATGGCTCCCACACTAGACATGTGCCCCTAGCACTTTCCATGCGGCCATCAACATGCCTTTTGAATTCACCATACACTTTTACATTGTACACATAAACTTTGAAGATACAACTATCCAAATGGACCTTCCTAGATACACAAACTATCTAAGGTACTTAACCCCCATCAAATAATTCTAGGATCCAAGATCACATAAATTCCAACAACCAACCTTGGTTTGGTCATCCTAGAGTAAGTAGACATGATCTCATCTTGATATTTGAGCTACAAGAATGCTCAAGGTTTATACTTCCCCTGATCCAAACTCAAGATCCACCCATTAATATTTCAACACCCCCCCCACGGTTGATTTCATGATCCTAAAATGTGTCGTAGATCTGATCCTTTTATTTTGAGAGTTACAAAGCAATGACCCAAATACAAGACAAGAATCTAGAAGTTTTCTATGATGACTATTCATCCCCACTCTAGGATGGTGACATGTATTTAACTTCGTCTCCATGCTAAATGATAGAGTTTTAGTGTTCATGCTAGTCCCTATATGCCCTCTCAACATAATAGTCAGGTGCATCATGGTAGACATGAGAGCCCAATGGTTTAGTCATGGCTCATATTGCTCTATAAAGCTTCTGGATTAGTAGTAGTTGTTCACAATGGAGTTGTTGAAATTTCCTTGATCAACTTGTTGCTCATCTTCTTTTAGCTTTTGCTTCTCTATCCTATCTCTCTCAATCTAGCACTCCCTCTATTTTCTTTCTTCATGCCCCTATTCTTCTTTCTATGCTTCTATTTGTAGTTTCTTTTGTTGCTTCTTCTTCTTCTTCTTCTTAATAAATCTTGGTCTACTCTTGAGCATAAAGGAACTTCTCCTTATCCACTTTGATCTAAAGGATGGCGAGGTTTATGGGCCACATGCAATATGGAGTGGCTAGGGTTAAGGCACCTTTGGCAAGGTGGGGGTCTTGTGCTTTTAGAGGGAAGTGTCGGGAGAAATTTAAGCGAGTCATCCTTTAACAATGGATGGTTAATGAGGATGCAAGGATACGGGCTTCCCAGCTTGCAAGCCAATTAGTGTGTATGCATATGGAGTTCCCAGCTTGTAAGTTTATCATCTAGTAACATGTTAGACTTCTTGTAAGTTTATCATCTAGTAACATGTTAGACTTCTTGCAATGGAAGTTGGTTAGATCTCACACAAGAATGTGGGCTTTCTAGCTTTAAAGACTAACCTTTTTGGCATGCAAGCATGGTGCAAGCTTATTATCTTGTGGTACCAATATGAAAGCTCTTAAAGACTAAACTTCTTGGCATACAAGCAAGGTGCAAGCTTATTAGCTTTTGTGGTACTAGCGTGCAAGCTTGCAGGATTTTTGGACTTGCAAGCTAGATGGTTAGTCCATAAGCGTGCAATTTTGCAAGCACACAAGCTCATCAATTTTCAAGCTAAGAAGCTTGCAAGTTAATTATTTACAAAGTTTGCAAGCCAGGATCTCCATGAGCTGGCTAGCTCAGAGTTATAAAAGCTAGGAAATCCATAAGGTTAGTAGAAGTAGATTGGAAAGCTAGGAAATCCATAAGCTTACAAGCCAAGAAGTTTGCAAGACCATAAGCTTGCAAGCTAGGAATCCTACCAGTTGGTTAATCACGAAGTTTGCAAGACAACAAGTCCACAAGCATACAACCTAAGTGGTTGGGAAAGCAAGCTAGCCAGGAAGTCCTTAAGCATACAATTAATTAAGAAACCTACAATATAAGAAGCTCTCCCACACCCACAATCCTTATAACTAGCTCATTAGTTTGCATGACCCCCATAAGCTCACATGCTAAGAAGAGTACAACATGGTTATTTGGGAATTCTGCAAGTTAGAAGTTTGCAAGCAAGAAAGATGGTTAGTAAACAATTTTAAAAGCTAGTTAGTAAACAAGTTTGAAAGCTATGAAGTTCATAAATTGAGAATCCCATACGTATAAGGGAATTATACATGTATACGCTCCCATATACATGCATAAGAGAGGTCTAATGTGTAACATACCTATCTTCACTAATAAAGAAATGTCCATGTAATAGATAAATTTATGAGTTTTTATGGTATAAAAATCAATGATTTTATTAAATGAGTCATTTCTACTTAGAATATTCAAATTCTTAGCCCAAATTTAGAATTTGCGTGCGATTTTACCCTAATATAATATTTTACAGCATCCAAAACGGACACCGAATCAAGCTTATACGCAAATTTTAGTCATTTTTAGTTAAAAAGAGACGACCTTTAAACCTTAATAAATGCATGACCGGGCGTCCGATTGACGAATGGTCTGCACCCCAACAACTAGGAGAACCTCCCGGACCAAAAAAAAAAAATCACCCCCCGGGGTGGTCAGGCACGCAAATCGAGGTCGGTGCCCCAAATTTAGGGGCCTCACCCTAAAATTTGGGCCGTACACACTTACCAGGGTGCCTGTATGATGATTGCACAAGAACCAAAGAATGGCCGCCCACTGTGTGGTCCCCACGTACCGCTACGTGGACACCCATGCTGCCCCTGACCAGATAAGGTACATGCGTACCACTCCTTTCCCTATTAACCGACACCATACCTTTCCCCTAGACCCATGCCACTGATCAACAGCCTTTGCTGGTACGCCATCCTTTCGTCCTTGCTTTACGCAATGCCCGTACCCGTACCCCACAGTTATATAAACCCCCTGCTCCATGGGCAACACGTATTTCTGAGTAGCTTATGCTCTGCTCTGTGCCACCGTTCGTCCCTTCGCAGTGTACTTGCTGTAGTACAGCTGTCCCTTGTTGCAGCCACCCCTCTCACACCCCCTCATTTGCCACTTTTTAGATAAGGCGATTTTCCTCTATCTCCCTCTTGCCACTTTTCAGATAAGGCAATTTTCCTCTATCCCCCTCTTGCTACGAGAGGCAGTGTCCTTTTAACTCTTCTCCCCCCCCACCCCCCTCCCCCATGTGAAGAGACTTACAGCAGCCCTCGGCCCTTCTCCCCTTTAGCAAAATGTTTTTGTGTTCAGGACATCTCACAATCCCCCCCCATTTGCATGGACTTTAGTAAGAGGTTTTAGCCTTAAGAGAGAGTTCGTGCACTGTGGTCTTTTGCTCATACGGTGAGCAAACAATCTCAGAATTGAGATCCAACTGAAGCGTTTTGACCGTGACAGTGAGCCCTACAAGAAGACATCCAAGATGGCTCCTTCTTGAAAACGTCAAAATATTGCCTTGGGAAGAGCGTGTGACAACAAGATTAGAGAAGATGCTCCCGATGCGGCTCCAACCCTCCCTTTACAAGCTCCTCAAGAAAATGGTGGCCAGGTTAGTTTGGTTATCTTTTAAAGAAGAGTTTTTTTATATATTAGTGTTAATAAATGTGTATCTTTTCCTTTTAAAATAATGACATAAAATTGTATGAAGTTACGAATTGTGTGATGCTATAATCAAAAATTGCATTGAAATTGTTATCTTTAAAGAGTGCAAGTTTTTCCTGGCTTTGAACGCTAATCCGTTCCGTGCTTATGTAGCCGAGCAGCGTCGTTAGCAAATCCCGAGAATGGCCCAAGGTATCCCTCATACCATTGGGAGAATAAGGTTCGTCGATTGAGGCGAGATTATGATGCTGCCTAGTTCTGAGGGCCCATGCTAGTGCGGTGAATAAGCCCACCCTAGTGTGCAGACATCCCTTTGAGGGGCGGGAGGATCGAGCGGCGATGGAGCCTGAGAGGGCAACAGGCTGGCTTGAGTCCTCGCCAGTAGTAGCCGACGATGAGGTGTATGGTCCCGTAGGTTTTTGCCCAGTATGTAGAGGCTGGAAGGCCGAATTCTAGATCATCGGCAGTATAAAGGAAAAGAATAAGAGAGCCGGTTTGGCTTGTATGGAATTGATTCATGTATAAACTTTTTTTTTATAAATCTTATTTTTGGCATTATTGTATTGTGGAAAAAGACTGTTTTAAAAAACCTTTTGAAAAGGACCTTAATTAAGGAACATGTTTATTTATGTCAAATAGTTGGTAGGATTAATTAGAAAACAAATTGACGCGTGAGTAGGGTGGAAAGTGGGAGGATGGAATGCCCTGGAATGCCTCGACGGCACCATCCTACGAACGAGTGGACCCGATTAGTCGGGTAGCTTTCCAACAGATTAAGTGAAAGCCCTACGCTAGATAAATAGGTTCTTGGGCAACTCTATTCTAGAGGACTAGGCCAGTGGCTGTGCCTTGCATGGATGAGGAAAAAAGCGTTGCCTCTAGGAATCAAGTCTAGTAGTTGCCCAATTTATGATCAATTACTCTATGGGTGATTTGATTTTTAGAAGATCACGCTCCCCTGTGGGATAGGACCAGGTCTTACCTATGAATCATATCCTTGAATCTCTACATGGTCAAGGTATCAATGAATAGGAAATTTTCTCCAAGTTAAGACTTAGTAGACTATCTTAAGTGTTTTCCCTATTTTAGAAGGGGGGAACCTTACAATTGGTATCAGAGCCGATCTTAGCTCCTAGGAATTGCCATTTAAGGACTGTTTCCCCTATTTTAGAAGGGGGGGAACCTTACAATTGGCATCAGAGCATCGATCTTACAATTGGTATCAGAGCCGATCTTAGCTCCTAGGAATTGCCATTTAAGGATTGTTTTGCAATGAATGTTTTACCTAACATAATGCTAATAATTAATAAAGACATCCTACTAAAACAAACAAGTTGAATTGATGTTTGAATGATTGTAGGAAGAGGAAGATGCCTACTCAAAGTTTCTAGTTTTCCAATGCATCTTCGAGACTGCTAGTCACTCCTCAAATTTTGAGTTCCATGACACCATGGTGCAGATACTAGAGAAGATGTCCCTCCCTCATTTCTCTCGTATTGAAAGAGAATGGGGTAGAGATTTTTGGAGTCGTGGGCCGAGATATTTCTTCATCCGAGCAGATCGAATTGGGAACCTTACCACCGACCTGAAGCGGATTTGTTGGAGATTTCTGGAGTCGTGGGCCGATATATTTCTTCATCTGAGCAGATCGAATTGGGAACCTTACCACTGACCTAAAGCGGATTCGTTGAGCGGATTCATTGGATTGAAAAGTTGAAGGTGATCCGTTTATTTTGGTTCATCGCGGTACCCCTAGGGCCGACACCTCTATGACTATAGATGGGATTCGCATACCTTAGGATCGCTGGGTGTATGACCAAGTGATGTAAGTCTTACTTGCTACTACTGACAGAGTAGCTGTGTTGGGACCTACCCCAATCCAGAGTCTACCACCCTTACCATCAGTTTTTAGAGTCTTAGAAACTACAGCGGAACCCCCATATTTCACCTATGTGGACCGCTCTACCTTTATGTCATAGTCAAGCCTAGGAATTTCCCTTGATGGCAAATAAGACTAATTATATTAGTCTCATATCTTTGTAATAAAACTCATCCTTGTAAATATTTGGAAATAAAATGATTTCAATGTTTTACTCTCCAAAATAAGCGTTGTGCAAATATGAAACTTGTAATCTTAAAATTGTTTTTACAATGATGGCCAGGACGATCACCCTCACTTCCCAATGCACTTTACACTAATATCTAGGAGAAGAAGCTCTTGCTCAAGAAAATGCAACCTCCCTCCTTTAAAGGAGAAGGTTCAAAGATTGAGAAGGATGCTGAAGTCTGAATTGAAGCGATGGACATTTATTTCTCTGCCGTCGGTACTGGAGTAGCAAATCAGTCTATGCTTGCACGGTTTCACCTCATCGGAGATGCTAAACTCTGGTGGAAACAGTGGTGCCGTGACAAGGGAGTCATCGAGAATTCTCAAACGTGGGAAGACATCAAGTAGGCCGTGAAGGAAAGATATCTTCCCCCATCCCATGAATCCATAAAGATGAATGAGTTTTTTAGTCTTAGGCAGTGCAGCCTAACTCTTGAGGACTACTATTCCGAATTTATCACTCTTCAAAAGTATGCCCCAGCTATGACTACTTCCCAGCAAGTGGCTCGTTTCTACCAAGGGTTAAATGAACCCTTAGATTCCCGCCTTGAATCAATGAGGCCAAGTACATTTTAGGATGCTCTCATACGAGCAAAGCCCCTTGTGAAAGAAATGAGGACTGATAAACCTAAGTATCAAAAGAGATCTTACCCTGAGGCAAATCCTAAAGATCAACCCTACAAGAAACCCAACAGAATTTCCCCTGCTACAATAGAGGGCGACAAGGCAACTCTACAAGAAATCCTAAAGATCAACCCTACAAGAAACCCCAATAGAATTTCCCCTGCTACAATAGAGGGCGACAAGGCAACTCTTTTATCCCCCGCTCGTATGCTGCTTCTTCCAGAGAAGGCCCTCTATGTTTTGAGTGCAATGAGCCGAGACACTTTAGGGCCAACTGTCCCAAAATGGCAACATCATTTTCCCAAGGTGGCAGAGGAAATCAAGGCCATGGAACCCCTATCCACCAAGGTGCAAGAGGCGGTGGGCATGGCAGAGGCCGTGGAGGAGCAGTTGCTAGGACCACCTGTATTATAAGTGAAGAACCGACCTTGGAAATGGCTGAAGAAAAGCGCGCCACCGTCCATGCGACAGTAGAACACCAAGGTCCGAATAAACAATTTGGTGTAATCCAAACCCCAGCCACTCATCACGATAAGCCATTTCAACTTTTGATTGATTGTGGTAGTACCCATTCATTTTCTTTCTCCTAGGTGTTTGCAAAAATTAAACTTGGGTCAAAAAACAGCTAGAAGAATGACTGTAAAGTTAGCCAATGGGAAAGAAGTAGTATCTCGCCACTCTATAGAAAACCTTGATTTTGAGCGGGGTAATGAGCAAACTCATGGCCACTTTAGAGTCTTGCCATTAGGAATTTATGATAGAATCCTTGGGATGGATTGGTTAATTGCAAACAAAGCTAGCATTCATTATAACCAGGGGAGTATCACTTTTGAAAATGAGCATGGCTAAGTAATATCCGTTCAGGGGATAACAAGAAAACCTAAATCTAGGGTAGTCAAGGCAAAACATCTTCTCAAGGGAACACGTAAGGGTCAGTAAGTTTTCTTAGTCAAGCTCAACAAAACCATTGAACCTAGTAAGGAGATAGAACCCTATATTTCATCTTCCTCGACGACCTTACAGGACTACTACCTCCTCGAGAAGTCAATCATGAAATCGAGGTGATCCCTGGGGCTCAACCCGTCTCAAAAACGCCCTATAAAATGTCCCTTCCTGAAGCCATTGAACTTAAATTGTAACTTTTCCAACTCTTTGAGCAAGGATTCGTATGCCCCAGTAGCTCTCCTTGGGGAGCACCTGTCCTTTTCCAAAAAAAGAAGGACGGAACTCTCCGCCTCTGCATAGATTATCGAGGGCTGAATCAAGTCACTATCGAGAATAAGTATCCTATCCCTCGCATCGACGAACTTCTTGACAAGCTTCATGGGGCCAAAGTCTTCTCAAAAATAGATTTGAGGTTTGGTTACTATCAGATCAAAGTCAAGGAAGCAGATATACTCAAGACAACCTTCAATACCCATTATGGCCACTATGAGTTTACTGTAATGTCATTCGAGTTAACCAATGCTCCTGCAACCTTCAACCGCCTAATGCAATATATATTCCGTCCTTACTTGGATGAATTTGTGCTTGTTTTCTTTGATGACATCTTAATCTACTCCAAATCAATCGAAGAGCATGAGGAGCATGTGCGTAGAGTTCTGCAATTGTTGTGCAGACACAAACTCTATGCCAAGAAGAGCAAATGTACCTTCTTTACTCATCAAATTGAGTATCTTGGGTTCATCATCTCCAAAGATGGCATTTCAGTAGACCCTGCCAAGGTCAAAGATATTCTGGAGTGGCCATCCCCTAAATTAGTTACCCATCTTCACTAATAAAGAAATGTCCATGTAATAGATAAATTTGAGTTTTTATGGTATAAAAATCAATGATTTTATTAAATGAGTCATTTCTACTTAGAATCTTCAAATTTTGAGCCCAAATTTGGAATTTGCGTATGATTTCACCCTAATATAGGATTTTTACAACATCCAAAACGGACACTGAATCAAGCTTATATGCAAATTTTTGTCATTTTTAGTTAAAAAGCGACGACCTTTAAACCTTAATAAATGCACGACCGGGAGTCCGATTGACGAATGGTCTGCACCCCAACGACCAAGAGAATCTCCCAGACAAAAAAAAAAATTACACCCCCCGAGCAGTCCGGCATGTAAATCGAGACCGGGGCCCCAAATTTAAGGACCCCGTCTCAAAATTTGGGCCGTACACACTTACTAGGGTGCTCGTACGATGGTCGCACAAGAACCAAAGGCCCACTATAGGGTTCACACATACCGCTACACGTGGACACCCATGCTGCCCCCCTGACCAGATAAGGTACATGTGTACCACTCCTTTCCCTGTTAATCGACACCGTACCTTTCCCCTAGACCCATGCAGGCCAGTGATCAACAGCCTTTGCTGGTACACCGTCCTTTTGTCCTTGCTTTGCGCAGCATCCGTACCCATACCCCATAGTTATATAAACCTCCACCAGGGTGCTCCATGTGCAATACGCATTTCTGCATAGCTTATGCTCTACTTTGCCGCCGTCTATCCCTGCACAGTGTACTTGCTGTAGTACAGCCACCCCTCTCACACCCCCTCATTTGCCACTTTTCAGATAAGGAAATTTTCCTCTATCCCCCTCTTGCTAGGAGGCAGTGTCCTTAACTCTTCTCCCCCCCCTTGTGAAGAGACTTACAGCAGCCCTCAGCCCTTCTCCCCTTTAGCAAAATGTTTTTGTGTTAAGGACATCTCACAATCCCCCCCATTTGCGTGGACTTTAGTAAGAAGTTTTAGCCAGAGAGGGTTCGTGCGCCGTGGTCTTTTGCTCATACGGTGAGCAAACGATCTCAAAATTGAGATCCGCTGACTGGAGCATTTCGACTGCGACATCGAGCCCTACAAGACGACATCCAAGATGGCCCCTTCCCAAAAATGTCAGAATATTGCCTCAGGAGGAGCGCGCAACAACAAGATTAGAGAAGATGCTCCCCACCGAGATGGCGGCTCCAACCCTCCCTTTACAAGCTCCTCAAGGAAATGGTGGCCAGGCTAGTTTGGTTATTTTTTAAAGAAGAGTTTTTTTATATATTAGTGTTAATAAATGTGTATCTTTTTCTTTTAAAATAATGACATAAAATTGTATGAAGTTATGAATTGTATGATGCTGT
Organism: Cibotium barometz; assembly: GCF_041138505.1. Taxonomy (NCBI): domain Eukaryota; kingdom Viridiplantae; phylum Streptophyta; class Polypodiopsida; order Cyatheales; family Cibotiaceae; genus Cibotium; species Cibotium barometz. The sequence continues at coordinate 13,088,283 of NC_141106.1, read as the reverse complement.
ATTCAATAAATTGCATTGAAATTGTTATCTTTAAAGAGTGCAAGTTTTTCCTAGCTTCGACGCTAACTCCGTTCCCTGCTTGTGTAGGCAGACGATGTCATTAGCAAAGCCCGGGAATGGCCCAAGGTATCCCTCATACCATTGGGAGAATAAGGTTCGTCGATTGAGGCGAGAGATTATGATGCTGCCTAGTTCTGAGAGCCTAGGCTAGTGTGGTGAATAAGCCCACCCTAGTGTTGTGCAGACATCCCTCCGAGGGGCGGGAGGATCGAGCAATGGAGCCTGAGAGGATGACATGCCAGCTTGAGTCCTCGCCAGCGGGCCGACGATGAGGTGTATGGTCCCGTAGGGTTTTGCCCAACATGTAGAGGCTGGAAGGTCGAATTCTAGATCATCGATAGTATAAAGGAAAAGAATAAGAGAGCCGGTTTGGGTTGTATGGAATTGATTCATGTATAAACTTTTTTTTATAAATCTTGTTTTTGGCATTGTTGTATTGTGGAAAAAGACTGTTTTAGCAAACCTTGTGAAAAGGGCCTTAATTAAGGAACATGTTTATTTACGTCAAGCAGTGTGGTAGGATTAATTAGAAAACAAATTGATGCGTGAGTAGGGTGAAAAGTGGGAGGATGGAATGCCCTGGAATGCCCCGACGGCACCATCCTACGAACAGGTGGACCCGATTAGTCGGGTAGCTTTCCAACAGATTAAGTGAAAGCCCTATGCTAGATAAATAGGTTCTTCGGCAACTCTATTCTAGAAGACTAGTAGGCCAGCGGGCTGTGCCTTGCATGGATGAGGAAAAAAGCGTTGCCTCTAGGAATCAAGTCTAGTAGTTGCCCAATTTAGTATCAATTACCCTATGGGTGATTTGATTTTTAGAAGATCACGCTCCCCCTGTGGGATAGGACTAGGTCTTACCTATGAATCATATCCTTGAATCTCTACATGGTTAAGGTGTCGAGCGATGAATAGGAAATTTTCTCCAAGTTAAGACTTAGTGGACTATCTTAAGTGTTTTCCCTATTTTAGAAGGGGGGAACGTTACATAATGCATGTACATAATGCATTGAAGATCTCTTATGCATGTAATAGAAACCTATCATATAAGCTCTATTGTATACATATAGATATCATATGCATGCTCTTATCCATGCATTACAATGTAAACATAGTACCTCTCATGCATTAGGGTAATGTATTATGCCTATGCATTGTACTACTTTTAGTCTCATAGATTGGCAATAGAGGCTATGGCATCCTCTAGAATATCGTGTATGAATCCTTCATATATTAGAATTTGTAAATTGCCCCAAACTTATGTGGTTAAAGGAAATTATAATGATCAATTTGTAAAAAACAAATTGGGCTAATTTAAGATGGTCAATTTACACCACGAACAAGAGAAAATCCTCATTTTTTTGTACATGCAAGTCATACAAGAATGGGATCTTTTTATGTATTAGTTATTAAAATATAAAAATATATACAAGGTTAAAATAATATATTTTTATACAAATAATAAATATTAAAAAAATAATAATCTAAAATCTTCTATATCTAGCTCCACTCCCTACCATGTATTGGCACACAATTTTAAGCTTATTGACACACATTTCTAAGCTAATTTGAGAAAACTTGTGGTGGATGAGCTCTCTTTAATGCTCTTAGCCCTCAACATTAAATTTATCTTAATCTTTATCTTAGCCCTTCTAATCCTCTTAGCTCTTCTAATCTCTTCTTAACATTGTCTTAGGTTTTTTAATAATCTTAGCTCTTCTAATCCTCTTCTTATCTCTTCTAATCATTATCTTAGCTCTTAGAGTGACAAAGCTGTTCACCAAAGCTGAAAAGGTGATAGACTTAGAAACCACCCCACCCATCTAATACTCTTAGTTCTTAGAATAACAAAGTTGTTCGTGCGGGCGAAGACTGAAAAGGTGATAGGTTTAGAAACCACCCCACCCATATCATTCATGAGGAGGAAAGGATAGCTCGTGTGAGCAAAAGAGAGTGGAGATGATGCCAATGAGTAGCAACAACTATCGTAAGTGAGCAAAACCCTCCTCCTCCCTCTTCCCCTCCCTCTGAATATTGAGCATTCTCCACTCCCTTCTCCTCCCCCATCCCCTCCTCCCCACCCATCCTCCACCTCCACCTCCACCTCCACCTCCTCCTCCCCCCCCCCTCTCTTCTTCTTCTTCACAAGAACCCACCCCTCCTCCTTTAGGTGCCCATAGAGAACTATCCCAGGGTGGGCATTTTCATGAGACAAAGTAATCTTCAAGTCCTATTTCAAGGATCTCACAACTTCATCCTCACAGTCGACGGCCATGCTCACTTCATTGATTAAGCATCCTGGCATGGTGAATTTTAGGGTGCATTCCCATATTAGAGGTCAAAGAGAGAGGCGGTCTAGCATGGTGATCTTAAGTAGTGTGCATAGTTTCTATACATCAATCAAGAGGAGGAATACTACGGATGTATTGGCAGCTTGACGGGCCATTTTGGCAGCCATAACTACCTCGCAATGTGAGTAACAACACACACACTTAGAGTTGGGTCTAGTAGAAGGGAAAGTTTGGATGCTAATGATCCTAGGGCACTATGGGTGAGTAGTGGTTGAGCACCTAGATGTGATCAATCACAGGTTAGACCAATGGGAAGAAAATTTCCGTGCCTCAAGAGTTTTTAAGAAAGCTTTGCATAAGAGAGTTGCAAATCAAGAAAGCGCAATACATTGATCATGGCGCTTGCTTTTTTGAGATGAACCAAAACAGAGTTGTATGATCTTTTTATAGCTACATTTCCCCACATTAGGACTGGGTAATGATCATTTAAGGCATGTAAGCCAAGGTTTTTGAGATATTCACCTCAATGAGACACATGTTGTCTAGATACCACATGGAGTTTCAACTCTTTTATGCTATTTTCCGCTCTCTTAGTGGGCATAGCCAAATTCCTCGTATCCGTCAAGATTTCATCCATGCTTTATCATCAGCTCACTTGTGTGGGGAGTACTTGTGCCACATGTGGATCTCTTGTGAGAGATGGTGGACCAGGATACTAGTGAACTGGAGTTGGTGTGATGGTCGTACTATGAATATATTGAGCATCACCTGTAGGGTGGTGGGCAGTTTAAGAGATTACAATTTGTGGAGCATCAGACACCACGTGGAGTATTCACATGCACTTTTAGGGGAGCAGGTGTATCCATACATATGGCACATATATACTATGGACCAAAATATTTATTTGCAAGTGTGTGGTGGGGGTTACCCTCTCCACACACTTGCAAAGTTTGCTTCACCATTTCAGATCTTGTTATGCCTAAATGACATCCAATGGTGATGAAACTTTGCAAGTGTGTGGGTGTTACCCTATCCACACACTTGCAAAGTTTACTCACTCACCATATCAGATGTTGTTTTGGCAAGACATTGTGCTCTATCTCTCACGTTTTCTACATGGGGTTTCTCCAAGAGGGACTAAACAAAAAAAATATGGATTTTCAAAATCCCGCATGGTGGAACAACATCTACTGATGGTGACGAACTTTGTAAGTATGTGAGGGTTACCCCCTCCATACACATACAAAGTTTGTACGTGTATGGAGGGTTACCCCCTCCATACACGTACAAAGTTTGGTCTCACCATTGGATGTCATGATGCAAGCAAGATATGTTGCTCCATGTCACATTTTCTACAAGGTTTCTCCAAAAGGGCCAAATGAACAAAATATGGGTTTTCTAAATCCCATCATGCCCAAACGACATCCAATGGTGATGAAATTTACAAGTGTATGGGGGATACCCCTTTTCACACACTTATAAATTTTGATCACCACATCGGATGTTGTTTGAGTGAGATATGGTGCTCCATCTCACATTTTCAAGAGGACCCAAATGAAAAAAATATGGGTTTTATGACTCCCATCATGCATGAATTACATTCGATGGTGCTAGTCTTTGCAAGTGTGTGGGGGGTACCCCTTTTCGCACACTTACAAATTTTGACCATCATCGGATGTCATTTAGGTGAGATATGGTGTGCTTCATCTCACGTTTTTGACATGGGTTTGTCCAAGAGGGTCCAAATGCACAAAATATGAGTTTTCTAAATCTCATTATGCCCAAACCGACATGTGATGTGGGGTGACCAAACTTTGCAAGTGTGTGGGGGTACCCCTTTCCACACTCTTGCAAAGTTTCATCATAATCAAACATCGTTCGGGCAAGAGATGGTCCTCCATATCTTGTTTTCTATGTGGGTTTTCTCCAAGCAGACCCAAACACAAAAAATATGGGTTTTCTAAATCTTGTCATGCTCAAAAAATGACCTATGGTGTGATTGAACATTGTAAGTGTATAGGGGGGTACTCCTCTCCACACACTTGGAAAGTTTAGTCATCACATATGGTGTGGGATTTTCAGCCCCGCACAAGGTGGTAGAGGGCCATATCCCCGATGAGGTAGGGGGAGATCAAACTTTGCAACCCTCTTAAGAGGAGTGAGGATTCTTCCTTGTGTGGGTGTTACTCATGGACACAACATATTTGTATGATCGGTATGCTAAACAAACTTACAAGTGAGGAGTGTGTTGTCCCTACCATATATATAGGAGGAGATAATCAATTTTAAATGTTGGGATCTTACTACTTCTTCTTTTATTTTTATACATTGTTAATCCCATTTTGGATTAACAAAGATTCTCCTCCAATTGAGGAAATTAATAAGTGTCATATAAAGACACTATAGAAATTGTACCTTTTGAGATATTGGCCACCCAAGGCCTTAGTTAGTAAGTTTTAGGCACCCAAGTGTAAATAAGGGTTGTATAAAGGCACCCAAGTTTTAGGCACCCAAGTGTAAATAAGGGCCAGTTGTATAAAGGCACTATAGAAATTGTACCTTTTGAGATACTGGCCACCCAAGGCCTTAGTTAGTAAGTTTTAGGCACCCAAGTGTAAATAAGGGCCAGTTGTATAAAAGGAAAATTCTCATAATAATGAAAGAACACAATCCCCCTTGAGAGCTCTTGCTTTGCCTTATGAGTGAGAGAGAGAGAGAGTGAGAGTGTACTCTAGTGCATGTTCCTCTTCTATGCATGTGTGTGTGGAAGAGTGAGAGGAGGTAGATTGCCTTGCAGTCTGCTGGTGTGAGCGACTCTACGGTGACAGCGTGAAGGTAGAGATTGGAGGAGTGGAGCTTCCCGCTTGGGGAGCCTCAAGGGACGTGAGCTCAAAGTATTGGTGAGAGTACCAAACGATGGTTGTTGTCTATTGCTCCTTCTAATTGTGAATGGGTAGAGTTGTCTCTTGGGAGTAGCCCATAACATTTTTGGTGCCGTTGTCGAGGAAACACCATTGTTTCTTCCATCCTCTTAGATCTCCATCTCCCATTATGCAAGATTCACTATTGCCTTTGCATTTGGAAGGTGCATTGTGAAGAAATTGTGTAGATAAGGTTTGAGTGGTAGAGAAAGAATTATAGTAGTTCTAGAAAATCGTGTGTTGGAAGTGTAGGTGAGTATTTGGGAAAACCTAGAGGAAAGCTAAACTTAGATTTACATTCAATTTTATTGTTTTTCGTCTCAATAATTCCTATAGCATGAGCTAGCAATTGGTGACACACACCAGTGTGTTGTTTTTTCTAAAAAGATATTAGTTGGATAGGGAACTCACCTTCTAAACATCATTTTGTCGCATGGCTGTAAATACGTAAACGTGCAGGAAGCCGTTCATAGCATGAGAATCTTGAGATTACCTTGCTAAAATTAGGGCACCTTATCTTCACACATTTGACACAACAAAACAATAAAATCTTATCTCATGAAATAGTAGCGAAGCACTTCACAACGTGAACAACATTCTATTTCACGGCGTGAAGCATAGTCTATTTTACGATGTGAACTGTAGTTTGCTACTTCACGGCATGAAACATAACTTACTACTTCATGAGTTAATATTTCACGAATTAACCCTTCACATACAAATGCTTCACGTGTTATTAGTTCACGAAATAACCTTTCATAGACTGCAAGTTCACGAATTAAGGGTTGTCAGACTAGAGATAAGAGAGTACCCTAATTGCACCATTGGAGTCTACTCGACTCCGAATTAAGGAGAGTACCCTAATTGCACCATTGGAGTCTACCCGACTCTGATTAAAGTAATTTTGAGCTGAAAATTTCAAAATGTGAAAAACCAATTACCGTAGCATGAAAAAACAGTTCACGACATAAACAACATTTTGTTTCATGGCGTGAACTATTGCCTGCTACTCCACAACGTGAACCATTGTCTGTTGTTTCATAGAGATTTGCTATTTCACGAGACGAACAGAAAAGGCAGTTTGATAGAAAACCAGGTGAAACGGATGGAGTTGTGATTTCATCTACTATTGAAACACATTCTCATGCACTTGAGGTTCGGGAAACTCATTGGAGACGACCTTAGCCCCGATGATAATGCATCAAATCACCCAGGTTCTTCCTATTAAAAATGTGTTGGCTCAGGCCGCTTGGCGAGTACCCAATTGACTGTTTCAGCTTGGAGGAATTTGAGCACCATAGAAACAAGTAGTGAGGAATCTATGGAAGAAGGGTAGAAGAAGAAAAACCCTCTTCTCCTGCGAGATCCAGTGGAATCTTTGATATGGTCAAGGGATTTTTTGGTCTCCACCAGCACGGCACGGAAGATGAATCGCAATCTACGAGAATGGGCCCATCAATAAGTGGAGGACATGGTCTAAGACCAAATTTACCAACCCAACCTTTTGGCCCCAGGAATGCTAACACAGTGAGGATTAGTAGGATGAACCCTAGGGTTAGAAGGGATAAGGAAAGTGCTACCAGGACAGGTCAAGTCTTCTTCTCCACATCGAAAGAAATGGAAATGAACTTGAAGAGGGCTAAGGTAGAGTGACAATTGCAGCTATTGAGCTTAAGAAAACAAGAGCTTAATACATGAAGAATAAGGGTGGAACAAAGGGAAATGGAGGATTTGAATCAGTTCCGACCACGTGGAAACGAACCAAAAACATCTAGAAATGCCAGTGAGATAGCATGTGGATGGGAATAACAAAAGGAGTGATACCAACTCTAAAACCCATCAATGAGGAGCCAAGGGATGGTGAAAGCCTTGAAACACAAGAAGAGGAGGACAATCTACCTAGGGCACCTGTAAGAGGTGAGGATCGTCTCTATACAAAAGAGGATATACAAGAAATGATCAATGATCCCATGTTTTTGCAGAGCATGAAACTCTTGATCCTACAATGGCAAGTTGAGGCTGCTAAAAATGAGCTAGGAAATGAGGAATTACCTGGACCCAGCCAGAGACCCAAATTGAATAGAAGAACCTATCCAAGAAGAGGACATGGTCTAGGTAGGGGGGAGTAGCTCCTCGGAGGCCAATTCTAGATCCTAACACAGACCTTAACACAATCACAAGGGCAGATCTACTAAATATGGCCATGGGAATGGGCCGAGGTATGGTTAGGAAGCTAGGCACTGCCCTGGAATCCAAACTATCCCAGATGAAGCCACATACTATTTCAAAACTTGTGCAAAAATTCTCAAGAGATAGGGACCCGATCCAACATCATGTAGAGGTCTTTGAGTCTACCTGTGAAACATATGGGCCAGTAAGCAACGTGACCATGATACATGTCTTTTCCTTGATCATAGAAGGGAAGGCTCACCAATGGTATCGAATAGTAAAACATGAGGATAAAGTCAATTTCACTCGACTTAAAAATTTGTTCATACTGAGCTTTGCTTAAAGTGGTGTGACAGATGGAGTGCTGTGGAGCTCAGCTCCACAATATCAAGCAAAAGGAAAATGAGTCTATGCAAGATTATGTTTCTCGGATCAAGCACTTAAATTCAAGATGCAAGTTGAGGGAAAGGCTAACTGATGAGATCAATTATTGCCTTGCTTTCGGAGAGGCGTCCGAGATCATAAGATGCATGATTATGTAGTGTTAGCCTGACTAGCTACTCTAGATACTTGCTGCTACTATAAGCTAGCAACAATTGAATATGAGGACAATATGCTTGAGTTGCCGCAATTAGAAGACGCCAAGGCAGCTTTAGTGGGGGTGGCAACATTGCAAGTCTCTAGTCATCAGGACACAGGAAACCAAGAGCAAGCAAGTTGGCAATACGATGGTGGAAGAACTCAGTAATGCAATCTTAGAGACATTAAAAGTCAGGGATGGGAGATAAGCATTAGGAAATGCTCATCTCTATCCCCATAGAGAACTAATTTGGTGCTCAATTTGTAGAAAAAATCACACAAGCACTGAATGCCCTCGCTTAAGAGGCTATTGTGCTCATTATCAGAGATTGGGAAACCATGACACTGCCATGTGCAGATATCCGAGGGTCTAGCCCTTATAGCACAACCGCGAGCACCCAAAGTGCCACTAGCCTTGCCAACACTACCAGTGCAAACCAATGTGACTGCAGGGCAACCAAATACCTACCTACCAAGAGAGATGTTCTGAATGCAGGACATGTCGCCTTTGCCGCCACTTGTTCTACCCCCACAGCCACCATAGGCCAAAATCAACCAGGTGCTGATTGAGGAGCCCTTGGATGAGGGAGAAATCATGCGTGAGGTAGAAGTCAATAATGAATACTACGAGGAGCCCATAGAGATCACACCTAAGTATTATGTCTTACACAACAACATGCCAGTACCAATTTTTTGAAGTAATTTGCAAATCTATTCCTTTTACAAATGGAATTGGTCTGATTCCTCTCAGCCCCAAGGGTTTTCAAGGGAACTCTACAAGCCTATGATCTCAGATTTCATAGATTCTTCATGGATAAGTGGAATCAAGCTCTGCATCAAATCTGCACAAGTGACTTTGGTAAAACAGAGATTAAGCATTCAATGTTTGGTCAAATATTTTGTTTCTTGGCTTAATCCTCTACTAGACTAAATTCTATTGATGCCTTTGAAAGGATTTGAGCTCATTTGAACTAGCTAAGTTCAACGGGGAGTAGTTCCACGAGGAGTAGTTCCCCGTTGAACTAGCTAAGTTCAACGGGGAGTAGTTCCATACATGGCAAACAAAGACCATGTACTTACTCTCATGAGGAAGAATCTGTGGGGGCTAATTAAGGGAATAGATGAATGTCCAATAGAGAGTGGGGAGAATGAGTGGAATAATAGAAATGAGAAAGCATTAGGGCTCATTGCGCTCGGATTAAATAATGAAATCATTCACCACATTGTAGGGATACAACAAGCATTCGGGCTCATTGCGCTTAGATTAAATAATGAAATCATTCACCACATTGCAGGGATACAACAAGCTAAAGATGCATGGGATGAACTTAACAAATTATTTGGCACTCAAGCAAAGAATTCAAAGATAAATTTGCTAATGCAATTCTACAAACTTGACATGAAGGAAAGTGACCTCTAACTACACACTTAAACAAATACAAAAGCATCAAGCAACAACTGGCCATTGGGAAGAAGGTAGAAGATGATGAGACACTAGCAATGCTTCTAAAGAAGGGAGAGTATGAGAACATTGTGGCAACTTTAAAGAATGTACCAGACTTGAAGTTGCATGAGATAGAAGGAGCTCTACTAGAGCAAGAGAACAAGGTCAAAGAGAAGAAAGGATTGGAACCAATAACTAGAGAGGAGAAATCATTCTACACACCCGAGGAGGCCTTGCACGAGGACAAGGACAAGGAAGAGGAAGGGGAGGAGGAAGGACCTTCTCTTGCCACAACTATGGGAAGCCAGGACACATGGCTAGAGACTGCTATAGCAAACCAAATGAAGAAGGATCGACATTGGCAAACTTCATGGAGACTCCTAAAGTAGAGGAGTTAAGACATCTTTTCTGAGAGAGAAAGAGAGAGAAACCCCACAACCCAATGTAACCTACCCCAACAAAGTAAAACCACCTCTGAGCCACTGATGATGTGGTAGATGTATGTGTGAGTACTTCAGTCAAGGTCACGAGCACTTGTAGTAGCCTTGGACACATAGAAAGAGAGAGAGTGTCAAGGACTATGAGTTAGGGACTTGAGGCACTAGTTGCAAGCTACCAAGTAAGAGGGAAACTTGGTATAGGTTCCAAGTGTACTAGAATTATTCACTTGAGGGGGAGGTGTTGAAATATGCAAGTGAATGGGTGTGTGCGGGAACAAGCCCTTAGAGCTAGAGATCATAAAAGGGAGTCAATATGGGTAGAAGTGAAAAGGTGAGAAGAATCTAATGATGAGAGAATCAAGGGTAGCATGAGTGAGTATAGGGATGTGGAAAGATTCTAGGAAAAGGTGCCCCTAGATGTAGGGGAGGTGGCACAAATCAAGAAACACCAGGCATTATTCCCCTCATCTTCCTTTCAATTTTCTTCTTCCTGCCTTTCTTATCAAGCTCTTTCATGATTTCCTTTATGTCCTTCAATAAGGCTTGTGCAGCTCTTAAGAGGTAAGTGATGGTGGTATGATCTGTGTTACTTGCTGCATCTGTTCTTCTTGATCTAGATCTGGAAGAGGTCCGATTCAACACCTTTGTCTCATCAAGTACAGATTGCATACCTTTGACTGGTGTGCCTTTAGATAGTTCTCCATTTCTCTATGGATGTACCATGCCCAGTCATCCTCTTTTTCTTCATGTACTTTGGATATTTTGTTAAGGGGAACCCTATTGTACCTATCCACTGGCTTCACTTGCATTATGAGTGACATAGCTCTGCAAGCTTTTTCAGTCACCTCATCTCTGATGTTGTCATACTCAGCCCCTTTGGAGTTGTAAAATATTTTCTTCAGCATGGCATCCTGGGACATCTTCTTGTAATTGTGAGTGTATTTTGAGAGGTGGTGGTAACTATAGAGCCTCCCATATCAAATCCTCTGAGAATAATACATGTTCTATGGTTCCATCTACTTTAGTCACTTTTCCCCTCTTAGTGGCCTTGTCATAAAACTTGAGGTAATCCACACAGAATTCTGTATTGATGGTTTGGGGGGGAGACATTCTACCATTCGCCCTAGGCCAACTTTCTCTAGTTTGTCCTTGACTTCTGCATCCTCCAAGATCTACAAACACTCTGGGCTGTGGTACTATAGAGCTATCTTTCCATAACTAGTCTGGACTTCCTTACTGATGATGGAGCCATGGAACACATGTGCATACTGACCCAAATAGCTTACTTTTGGGCCCCTTGTGGGTCTTTTCTTTCTATTAATTGGTGATCCAGTTGCACTAGCTTGTGTTACTGTAGGAGTTACTTTGGCTTCCAGGTCAGAGGTAGCTAAGGTCGACATCAATAAGAATGAGAAGAAGCTCTGTTTGATGACTAGTAAGAGCATGTGACATGCCTTGTTGTTTTCTCTCCTTCTTCTTCTTCTTTTTGTGTGTGTAAGGTTATATTTGATGAGAAGTGTGCTAGTGGTATGAGAAAATAAGGAGGTATGAATTTATAATTAAGAAGGTGCACATCGTGAATGTACATTTATGTACCGTGAGATGACAGGGTACGAAACCCATGAGATGGGCTAAAACCGTGAGATGGGTAAAAACTGTGAGATGGGCTAAAATCATGAGATGGTCTAACCCGTGAATTAGTTTCTCCATGAGATATGTTAAAGCTGTGAGATGGGCTAAAACCATGAAAGTGTAGGGTGTAAAACCTATGAGACTGTTTTTCTATGAAATAGGTTAAAGCCATGAAACAGTCTTTCCGTGAGATAGGTTAAATCCGTGGGATAGGTTAAAGCCATGAGATGGGCTAAAACCGTGAAACAGTCTTTCTGTGAGATAGGTTAAAGCTGTGAGATGGGCTAAAACCATGAGATGGGCTGAAACCATGAGATGGTTTAACCCGTGAATTAGTTTTTCCGTGAGATAGGTTAAAGCCATGAGATGGGCTAAAACCATGAAAGTGTAGGGTGTAAAACTTGAAAATCGCGAAAGTGCAGGGTGTGAAACCCATTAAACAATTTGGAACCGTGAGACTGCAGGGTGTAAACCCGTGAAACAACTAGTGCATGTACCCTTTTTTAAGAGTTAATTGGTGAGTATATGATTATGTCATGTTTAGGGCAGAAGAACAAAGCACTCGTATGCATCAATCAAACTTCGTGAAAATGTAGAACCGTGAGAGTGTAGGGTGTGAGTTACAAATGTGATTGCGGGGTTTTGTGAAATGAGGAGAATGTAGGTTTATGCAGACAAGGGAAGTAAACAAAACACACACATGCAATTAAATAAACTCATATACTTGTAGTATGACTTTCCTATCATGTAGTTTTGATTATGTTCAAGAAGGAAAGAACCAAAAAAATGGAAAGAAAACATGAAGGCAAGGCACAAGCTCCCACCTTAACTTGGAAATGTCAATTGTGCAGGCAGATGATCAGTCAAAAATCGAAGACGTGGAGATGCAAGCTCGGGGATCTCACACATTGCAGAATGCACAAAAAAGGAAATTTTGATTTTATGGCATGGTCGTCGGACTAGGTGGCTACCTTAATGGAGTATGCCACATGGCCTCCCATGATTGGTTGAAGAAAAAGTGATCATTTCATGGAGTTAACCATTTAGAACCGGTTCACAGCGTGAACTGTTTGGACTATTTCACAATGTGAACTATTTGGAACCAGTTCATGACGTGAACTATTTAGAATAGAGTGCGTGCAAGGTTGATACCCTACATACCTTTCATGCTCAAACACTCAATTATGCAATCAAAAGTTAGTTGAATGAAGTGAATGATCATTTTTCATTTTAACCCTGTTTTACCATGTATCCACTTTTGAGTAATGGTGGATACCTTTGTACTTTCTTTTGTTTATTGGAACCAAGGTGGTACTTTGGCACTTCTGGGCATTTGTTGTTACAATCATTTTAACTCTGTGTAAGAGTGCTTGATCTTTCCCTCCATTCAACTAAAGAGTGCCTCTACTGAATCTTATTGATTGGGATTTCTATCTGTGTCCATTTGTTGCACCTTTTCTTTTTTATTCTCAATAACATTTCCCAGCTCCTCTATTGTGGTGTGTACAAGTGGTGGGTTTTCTATCTTTAGTTCATCTCGTTGAATTGGCTTCTTTCTCTTCACACCAATGTTTGTGCATTCCTAGCATTTGTTTTTAGCCGCCGGTATTTGGCTATGGTTGCTCATATTGTCCCTTTATTTGTTTCTGAAGGCATTTGCAACGATTGGCTTTGGGTTGGGATTTGGGCACCCATATTGTTGTATTGCCCTAGTAATAGCCTTGTGCCAGTAGCAATTCCTTTCAAATCCATTGCTTACGAGTTCCTTGTGGAGTGCGGCTTCGTTTGGAATACTGCCGGCTAACATTTGAAGACCATCTTTGTCCCTTATTAGTAATTTAAACTTTTTTCCTTGATTCCTTAATTACTCCATTTGCATCATTGTATAGTAGGTTTCTGAGTTGATCCTTTGGCACCCACTGCTGAGTACCTGGTGACTTTGGTTGTTTTTTGCGTATGGATTGTGGGGTTGATGTCTTCTCTGGTACATGAGAGCTGTTGTTACCGTCCTTGGTGTTTCCATACCATCAATCATAGCTTGCTTTCGTTTGTTTATTAGGATCCATAAGGACATGGTAATGACATTCTTGCCCTCGTCTAGTTGTGTCGTTCTCTTTTCCCACTGGATATTACAATTACTGTTGCAAATCCAAGATCATCCCAGGATCATTTCTTCCTCCATAGATCCTGCAGGCAAAACAAACACCTTCCCAACCAAGGGATTATTTCTGATTGAAACATTAACACTTAAAGATCCCTCACATTTCATAGTTGACAAGTGCACACTTCATACTTGTGAGATCCCACTGCCCCCTCCGTGCACCGGATTCTCGATTACTGGTGGCAGAGCGGAAGCATCTCCCTCTTACGCAGGGTAGGGTTTCCCACTCGGGGCCTCACCCTCGAATGTCCGGGCACGAGACTGGTGGCCATTCCGAAAACCGAAATCGGTAAAATTTCCCATGCCCGAACAACGGGGACGATTCCACCTTTTTGGATTTCTTAAATAATGAATTTTCTAACAGGGTCAAGAGACTTAACTAACCTTCATCTGATTAAACCACATAGAAGGAAAACTATCACTGACTTGACTTGAAGAAATCAACGCTTTTTTTCTAATTCAAGATCAGGCACAGCCGTTGATCTATTCATTTCAGAAGTCTTTAGGTTATTATTTAACTATTCGAGTTCTAAGCGTATTCCTATTGTTCAATTTCATTATTAAAACTCTACTAATTCCAGCCTAACCCCATCCGTCCCATGGGTTAGCCACCACCCTACCACTGGTTAGCCACCACCCTACCACTGGAATCGATAGAACCAAACAATTACTCACCCACCCATAATTGAATGCCTTTCTTAACTTTAACTTTATAAAACAGCTACACACACACTCCTCTTTAAAACTTGAACCTATAAAATGATCCATTGAACAAACAATTATTGATTACAGATATCATAACTCAAAATTTCCATCCAGTTCCTTGTTTCTCAAAAACAGGTATCACTCTGGACTCTTCGTCAAGACCAGCTGGTCAGCAAAAATGAGATCCAGTAAATAGATTACAATATAAAAAAAAATTGTCTCATCATACATATATATCTTCCATGACATACGCATGGGTGTCCTAAAAGCACCGCGAGCCCATGCATCGCCTGGTCAAAACCCTCCAAGATCCTCCTTAGGTGTCCTGGCACTTCACTCAGGGAGGACCGCTTTGTCAGCCCTCGCCCATCATACTGGTGGAAGCACACCATTTTTTACCATACTGAGGCTGGTCAAGACTTGGGTACGTTTTTGTCGCGTGAGCCGTCCTTTGAACACTCCCTGCAAGCTGTTGTTGCAACCAAACTTCCCTAAGAAAAACACATATACCAAATGCTCCCTCCCAGCATTCTGGCATAAGACAGTCCTTTAAGAAAACACGGTTTCTATACAAGTTTTCAATTTTGATTTTCTTTTGAATACAATGAGTATATCTTAAATCCGTATCCAAGACTTCTAGATCGCAGGTCTGAATTCCAAACAGAATTCCTTGAATTTTGTAACCTTAATCCTCATATCAAAATCAAAGGGGTCTCAACTTAGTTTCAAATTTGGTGGGTGATTTGAGTGTATTTTCCTGAACTGGTCACATCGTCTTTCCTTGAAACTAACGAAGAGTTTGGTCTTGGTCAAAGTCTGATTCTGGATTCGAGTCTGGTAAGGTTCTTCCTGAACTACCTTTCTCGAAAGGAGGTGATATTTCAATCACTATTTTACTGAATTTCATTCATTGAATATTCACTTAACTCATTTCTAAACGAATCACGAATTCCTATGAGGAATAAATTAATCAATTCATCAAAATTTTTGACTTCGATAGATTTTATAAATTTTCTCATTACCGTCCGAGTGAATATGAAACGATAGAATTTTCTCTCACAGTGTATTTACTTATTCATTTATCGATTATTCATGGAAATTAAACATAGAATCAAAGAGAACTCTAATTTTGATATAAAAATTCTTTATGCCTCTTTTTATACATAAAATCCAACTTCAATGGAAATAACATTTTTATATAAAAGAAAATCTTTTTATGCATCTATTTATGCATAGAATCTAATGAAAATCACACTTTTATAATAAAAAATATCCAATATGCATCTTTCTATGCATAGAATTTATATCTAATGAAAATCACTCCTTTATAATAAAAAATATCCAATATGCATCTTTCTATGCATAGAATTTAAATCTAATAAAAATCACACTTTTATAATTGAAAAATATCCAATATGCATCTTTCTATGCATAGAATTTAAATCTAATGAAAATCACACTTTTATAATTAAAAAAATATCCAATATGCATCTTTCTATGCATAGAATTTAAATCTGATGAAAATCACTCTTTTATAATAAAAATATCCAATATACATCTTTCTATGCATAGAAATTAATTCTAATGAAAATAATGCTTTTATAATAAAAATATTTCCAATATGCATCTTTCTATGCATAGAAATGAAAATCACTCTTTTATAATAAAAATATTTCCAATATGCATCTTTCTATGCATAGAATTTAAATCTAATGAAAATCACACTTTTATAATAAAAAATATCCAATATGCATCTTTCTATGCATAGAATTTAAATCTAATGAAAATCATACTTCTATAATAAAAAATATCCAATATGCATCTTTCTATGCATAGAATTTAAATCTAATGAAAATCACTCTTTTATAATAAAAAATATCCAATATGCATCTTTCTATGCATAGAAATTAATTCTAATGAAAATAACGCTTTTATAATAAAAATATTTCCAATATGCATCTTTCAATGCATAGAAATTAATTCTAATGAAAATAATGCTTTTATAATAAAAATATTTCCAATATGCATCTTTCTATGCATAGAAATTAATTCTAATGAAAATAACACTTTTATAATAAAAATATTTTCAATATGCATCTTTCTATGCATAGAATGAAAATAACACTTTTAGAATACACAAATGGAGGGGATTACTCTTTTTGAATAACATAAAGATAAAACTTATTTCCACAAAATTTAAGAAAATTTTGCCATAACCTCCTTTGTATGGCTGACCATTTCTCAATTTTTACATTCTAAATCTACTTAGAATCTACCCCAAGATGAATTAAAACACTCTAATCTAATCAATTTTCACTTCCAAAGAGCAATCATTAGGAAAGGTTTAGCTTAATTTATTTTTTTCATTTTAGGATAAAGAAAGACTGAAATTCTTAATGAAGAGAAGAGGGAAGCCTTTCCATCGAGGCATAGCATCCAATTTCACATTAAAAAAAGCAAGAAATCTGAAAACCATAGAATAGAATGAAAAAAAAAGTAGAATTTCTAACTTACATGGAGTTTTGTGAGCTTTCCTTTGGCTTGAGGGATTTAGGGTTCTACTCTTGCTTGGATCAAGAGAGGCCACCAATTCTTTGTAGAGGAATAATTAGTCAAAAACAAGTGAATTATCAACGAATTCAATATTTCTGGCTCTGGGGAGGAGTAGAGTAATAGTGCATAAAACACTATTAAGCTTCTACAAAGGAGGAGGCTTCTATTTATAGGAAAAAATGAGCCTCTAACCAAGCAAACTGATTCTAGAATTTTCCAGATCAGTTTGGTCAATTTTTGACCATTTTTGGGTCAGTTTAGTTCACTTTTTGGATCTAGTTTAGTTCACTTTTTGGATCAATTTTTGGGTCAATTTTTGGGTCAGTTTAGTTCACTTTTTGGATCTAGTTCTGAATTAGGAGAGAGGAGAGATGAAATATCTAATTTTAATGATTTAAAATTGAAAAGTAATGATGAGAAAAAGGCACCTACTTCATGAGGGCGAATCCCTATCCTGAGGTGTCAAAAATCAGTTTTTTAATTTTTTTTCTTTGGTCCTTAGTCCACTCTTCATCTTATGTGAACATTAACTCATTTTTGGGGGGTTTTTCTTTTATTTTTCAATTTATCTCCTCCTTACATTTGGATTAATCTTATTGGTCCATAGGAACCTTAATCTTATTGGTCCATAGGAACCTTAATCTAAAATTTTCAGAAAATCTGGACCCTTAGGCGCTAAGGCCTTTTGAACAGATTATAATTTATTTCTAATGCACCTTCTGAAATTCTTTTTGAACTTATGTTTTGGAGAAACTTATTTTAATAAGAAGAGATATTTTTTGATCCAAAAATATCTAAAAGATGAATAACCTCTCTCTAGAATTTCTCTCTCTAAGCCAAAATAGATAAAAATAAGATCTTTCATTATTCTGAAGAGGGGATTGATTACAAGGGAAGATACTGGACATCTTGAGGGCTAGGGAGGAATCATACATTTTCTCCTACTTGAAAAACGCGAGATGTCCTCATCTCACAAACTGGGGGTAATCCCGTAACAGTTCGGCTTCTTTCTCCCAGGTGGCATCTTCAAAAGGATAGAACTTCCATTTGACCAATAATTCTCTTAGAATTCTGTTCCTGAGAACCTTCTCTTGAACATCAAGGATTTTTTTAGGTTGGAGTTCCATCTACCCTTGGGTTGAAGAAGTTAAGATTTCATCAATCAAACACATGATTCCCGCTTGGTACATACTTTTTAAGTAGGCTGACATGAAATACATTATGTACTTTGAGATGAGGAGGTAGAAGAAGCTCGTAGACTAAGTCACCAACTTTCTTTGTAATTAGATATGGCCCACAATACCTGGGGGATAACTTCTTGTACTTCCTAAGAGATAGAGGACTTCTTTTGGGGCGTACTTGAATGAAGACCATATCTGCTTCTTTGAATTTTCTAACTGTCCTCTTCTTATCTACGTACTACTTTTGTCTATCCTGGGCAGCTTTTAAATCTTTGCGGATTGACTGCATCTGCTGCTCCATGTCATCAAGCATCTATCTGGACATCTCAACCCTAATCAATGTCAGACCAAGTTAATGGAGTTAAGCAATCTTGTCTATATAGAGCTTTGAAAGGGCTCATCCCGATACTTCAGTGATAAGAAGCATTGTAGGCGAACTCGACTAGGTGTAGATAGCTTAGCCACTTCTTGGGTTCCTTGCCACAGCATGACCGAAGTATATCTTCAATTACTTGGTTTACCCTTTCTGTTTGACCGTCGGCCTCGGGGTGTTAAGCTGTGCTGAGATCTAAGAAAGTTCCTACTGCTTCAAAAAATGAAGTCCAGAATCTTGACGTGAACTTGGGATCTCAATCACTTACTATTCTCTCCTGGGTAGGCCACACAATTTGAAGATTTCCTTGAGGAACACTCTGGCCACATCCATTGCAATGTAGGTTTCTTTTACTGGAACCAGATGGGCAACTTTGGTTAGTCTATCAACTACCAAAACGAAGATGGAGTTGTAACTTGATTGCACTGAAGGTAATCCAGTAATAAAATCCATACTGATACATTTCCACTTCATCTGGGGGATGTCTAATGGATGTAACTTCCTACGCATTTTTACTCTCTCGGCTTTGACTTTTTGACATGTCAGACATTGACGTACATGATTAAGCACATCCTTTTTTAGTCCAGGCCAAAAGAAGCTTTTCTTTACAGACATGTAGGTTTTGATGAAACCTGGATGTCCTGCAATAAGGCTATCATGGGCTTCATTCAGAATTTGACCCTTAGTCCCCTCATCATTGGGAATGCATAGCCTACGATTATAATACATAATTCCATCATCTAGGTTGTACCCTTAAACTCGGTTCAACACGTGAGGAGTTTTGCTTTTCGGCATAAGTAGGGTAGCAATAGAGCCAAAGAATCTATCCTGCATGATCTTCTCTCTTGCCTCATTAATCAATGGATTTGACACCACTGTAATTGCAAGCAAGGAGGCTTTTCTCTACTGAGGGCATCTGCTACCACATTTTCTTTGCCTGGGCGATACTTGATTTTAAAATCAAATTCCTGCAGGGTCTGCATCCACCTTCTTTGGCACATGTTGAGATCCTTCTAAGTGAAGATCCACTTTAAGCTCTGATGATCTAAATCAAAGTGAATCTTTGACCCAGTAGGTAATGTCTCCACAACTTCAGGGCATAGACTACTGAAAGTAGTTCCAGGTCGTGGACAGCATAATTCCTCTCATGCGTTCTGAGTTTTTGGGATTCATAGGCCACTGCATGACCTTCCTGCATGAGGGCACCTTCCACCAGGGCAAAACCACTGGCATCAGTTATTTACTACCTCAAAGGGTAGAGAGAAATCTGGCAATTTCAGAATGGGATTGGTTACCAAGGCGGTCTTCAGCTTATCAAAAGTGCTCTGACACCTGGTAGACCATTGAAAAAGGATATTCTTCTTGAGAAGATTAGTCAGGGGGAAGCTATGAGAGCATACTTAGGTATAAAAATTCTATACCAACCAGTTAGTCCCAGGAATCCCCTGACTTCTCTCACTGTCTTTGGTTCAGGCCAATCTATTACTACCTAGACTTTTGTGAAATCTGGAGAAATTCTGTCTTTGGACACCAAAAAACCCAAGTATTCAACATGATCGACAAAGAAAGTGCATTTGCTCTTTTTTACAAAGAGTTGGTGCTTCTTAGAATCTCAAGAACTTTTTGGACGTGAGCTTCATGGTCAGTTGCATTCTTTGAGTAAATCAGAATATCATCAAAGAAAACTTTTCGGACGTGAGCTTCATGGTCAGTTGCATTCTTTGAGTAAATCAGAATATCATCAAAGAAAACAAGAACAAAATCATCCAAGTATTCTCTGAGAATGTCTTTCATTAGGCAATTGAATGTAGCTGGGGCATTTGTCAATCCAAATGGCATGACAGTGAATTCATAATGCCCATAGCGAGTATTGATAGTTGTCTTCATGATATCTTGATCATTAATCATCGTGATCTGGTAATACCCTGATTTGAGATCTATCTTTGTGAAGATTCGGGCTCCATTTAGCCTGTCCACAGAAGCTCATCAATTCTGGGGATAGGATATTTATTCTTAACTGTCAGCTAGTTGAGACCTCTATAATCCACACAGAGTCTTAATGTTCCATCCTTCTTTTTTTGAAAGAGAACTGGTGCTCCCCAAGGTGAAACATTGGGTCTTACAAACCCTTGTTCTAACAGCTGTCTAAGCTGTTCCTTGAGTTCGATGGCTTCAGAAACTGGCATTTTGTACGTGCGCTGGTGGGCTATTGGTTGAGCTCCGGGATCAATTCTATCACATGATCTACTTCCCGAATTGGAGGCATCTCTATTAGCTCTGCTGGGAATAAATCATCATATTCACTTAACCATTCAAGTTCTTTAGCTTTTAACTTTGTGTCTAACCGGATTCATTTTGACAATGTAAATGAGCTGCTTCTTTCTAAGTCCTTTTAGTAACTTAGAAGCTTTTACTAATTGCAAACTTGGGGATCCTGAAATTCCGATTCCTTGAACTTTGTTCCCGTGAAGGTCACGGAAGGAAATGGTTCCATTGTGATAGTGTATGTCAGCTTGATTTTTGTGGAGCCAATCCATTCCAAGGATTCCATCGAAAACTCCCAAAGGTAAGACTCTGAAGAACTGGCAGTCAGTTATATTACCATCTAGATTGAACTAAATACGATCTGTCTCATGGTGAGTGAAAAGAATCTTCCCACTGAATACGATCTATCTCATGGTGAGTGAAAAGAATCTTCCCACTGGCCAATTCAACTTGCATAGGTTTTCGTGAATTCTATTCCAAGACTAGCTTACGCAAGCATCCTGGGGAAATAAATGAATGAGTACTTCCTGAATCAATCACAAGTTTGAATGACTTACCCTTATACTCAGCTAGAGTATGGATGACTGAGAATTGATGATTTGGCCCTTGGTTTTCAATTGCAGCATAAATCTGGCCTCTTTCCTCTTCCACTACTTCTGCTATTGTAACCGCTCTGGCTGCTCCAGACTGGGGCAGAACTCTTTCTCTCTGGCTACCCCAGTTCTAGGAAAGAGTTTTGAGATAACTTTGTACTACAGAGGCAGATGGCTGAGCTGGATTCCTCCTGGGATTGCCCTGATTTTGATGAGATGGTTGACTGATAGAAAGGGACTGGTCTCTGCAGCATTCTGGGTCCTTGACTTCCCTGTCCTCTTGACATGGCAGGAGTCAGGCAATCTTTAAGCTGGTGACCAAAACCCTGACATCCAAAACGCCGGTTCTCACTTTTGAGCTCATCCCTCTGAATCCTTGAAATAGGTGGGGCTCCTGAGAAATTATTCTATGTGGAAAGGGTCTTCCTTCACTTCTGAATCTCCCAATATCATGATTCTGATTTGGGCCTTGATGCCTCCTTGAGGGTGGAAAGTTTGAAGTACTTCCTGGGGTTTGGAATCTTTTAAAGTTAGAGGGTGCGGGCTTTGACAGAATCTTAACAACAAAGGCTTTGGCAAAGTCCTTTGCCATTCTTACAACTTTGGCCATTGAGATAGGGGTATTTTTCACTAAGGTGTCCAATGGCTCGTTCATTCCTCGAATGAATCTGGCCATCCAATTGTGGGAAATATTTGAGGAGAAGGGCAAAGGCCTGATGGTACTCTTCACTTGTCCGGCTATCTTGCTTTAGTTCTAAGAACTCATTCATTTTGGTTTCAAGGAAGCCCGAAGGGCAGAACCTTTTCCTGAGGTATGCTTTAAGATTTGACCAAGTCTGGGTATTAATGTCGAGATGGTTTATCTTGCAATGGTTCCTCCATGCAACCTTGGCCATTTCCACAATCTTTAATTTGGCGAGAGCCATCTTGCTTCTCTCGTTATAGCTAGTTACATCAAAGTATTCTTCCATTGCCTCATCAAAGTATTCTTCCGTTGCCTCAATCCACTTTTCCACTACTTCACCTAACTGCTCCCCTTCACCCTTGAAGGGACCAGGTTGGGATCTATGCTGCAGGGCTTTACGAACATCCAGATCTAACTCTTCCTCGTCGTGGTTAGAGGATCCGGTTGCCTTGCACGGGCCGTGCGCCTCATGATTCTGGACAAAATGAGATCTTTGACAACAGATTTATGATTATTTAATTTTTATGATTTATTCTTTAAATAAATAATTATTTCATCATACTTCTTGAAATTTTTGCAAAACATCGTTTATCAAAAGTTTGAGATATATACATAGAGCATCACGGCTCCAAAATCACTACCTCAATCGCGTATGCACATAAAGAAGCGAAACTGCAAAGGAGACATGCCATGATAAACATTCATCACTGAAAGAGGTGCTGTAATTCTACTTCTAGGGATAAAGCGACTAAGAAGCCTAAAAACTCGGCAAGAAATTCTAAAATTCTTGGGTGAATGATTAAAGAGTTGTACATAATGAAGATCATGGCTAGGGAAATATTTTGCCTGAGTCTCTGACACTGATTGGTATTGATATTAATACATCTTCCTCCAGAGAACCACATATACCCCTCTACTCCTTTGAAGCTTTTTATAAAGAATGGTGGACCTTCAATAGAGATGATATCGGTGAATGCATGCAAATAGAAATGATATGGGGGATTATCCTTTTATTGCCTTAAATAGATAGGATTGCAAATAGAAAGCATGTGGATTGATGTACTCAAATAGAAAGGATATGGGGGATCATCATTTTATTTCCTTAAATAGAGAGGATATGGGGTCATCATTTCATTGATCATTACATGCTAAAACGAAACCTTAGAAAAATATTCTTATTCTTGAAAATCTCACATAATATACTTAATTTAATGGAAATGCAAAAAACATTTTGGTGCCAAATATTATTCGGTCTCTTATGATCAATGCCCAAGGGGGCATGTTAAAGTGAACAAACCTTTAAAAAATGAGAGAATCAGCTCCACATCCCTGTGGCTGATTCCTCCCTCCAAAAAAATGACGTCGCTCTATAGGATCAGGGAAGTATAGATCCTCAAAGTGACGGGCAAGCCTCACTCTGCTTACACGGGTTGTAGCGGAGTTGACGAAATGTTCGAAGGCAAAGGCGATCATATCCTAACTCTGGGAAAGTCCAGGAATGCTAGATAGATTTGGGGTATCCATCTAAAAATCCAATTCAATTTATGAGTTTTCAATTTATGAATTCATTTCAAACATAATCTTAGCAAGTGAAAACATTTTTTTCGCAGATTTACTTTAGAATTTTAGGTAGTTTCTGCTACTGTTTCATGAGTTTACAACAGCACTCTAATACCAATTGTGAGATCCCACTGCCCCCTCCGCACACCGGCGGAGCAGCAGTGGAAGCAGCTCCCTCTTGCGTGGGGGGTAGGGTTTCCCACTCGGGGCCTCGCCCTCGAACGTCCGGGCACGAGACTAAGCTGGTGGCCATTCCGAAAACCGAAACCGAGAAAATTTTCCATGCCCGAAAAACGGGGACGATTCTACCTTTTTGAATTTCTTAACGAATTTTTTAACGAGGTCAAGAGACTAAACTAACCTTCATCTGATTAAACCAGATAGAAGGAAAACTATCACTGACTTGACTCTTGAAGAAATCAATGCTTTTTTCCTAATTCAAGATCAAGCACAGCCATTGATCTATTCATTTGAGAAGTCTTCAGGTTATTATTTAACTATTTGAGTTCTAAGCGTATTCCTATTGTTCAATTTCATTATTAAAACTCTATTGATTCTAGCCTAACCCTATCCGTCCCATGGGTTAGCCACCACCCTACCACTGGAATCGGTAGTACCAAACAATTACTCACCCACCCATAATTGAATGCCTTTCGTAACTTTAACTTTAGAAAACAGATACGCACACACTCCTCTTTAAAACTTGAACTTATAAAATGAACTCCATTGAACAAACAGTTATTGATTACAGATATCATAACTCAAAATTTCCATCCAGTTCCTTGTTTCTCAAAAACATGTATCACTCTGGACTCTTCATCGAGACCAGCTGGTCAGCCAACGAGATCCAGTAACAGATTGCAATATTTTTTTTTATCATCATACATATATATCTTCCACGACATACGCATGGGTGTCCTAAGCACTGCGAGCCCATGCATCGCCTGGTTGGAACCCTCCAGGATCCTCCTTAGGTATCCTGCAACTTCACTCAGGGACCGCTTCATCAACCCTCGTCCATCGTACCAGAAGCACACCATTTTTCACCATACCGTGGTTAAGAACTCGGTAGGTTTTTGTTGCGTGAGCCATCCTTTGAAAACTCCCCGTCAACTGTTGCAACCAAACTTCCCTTAGAAAAACACATATACCAAATGCTCCCTCCAGCATTCTGGCATAAGACAGTCCTTTAAGAAAACAGGGTTTCTATGCAAGTTTTCAATTTTGATTTTCTTTTGAATACAATGAGTATATCTTAAATCCGTATCCAAGACTTCTAGATCGCAGGTCTGAATTCCAAACAGAATTCCTCGAATTTTGTAACCTTAATCCAAAGATTTAAATCAAAGGGGTCTCAACTTAGTTTCAAATTCGGTGGGTGATTTGAGTGTATTTTCCTGAACTGGTCACATCGTCTTTCCTTGAAACTGACAAAGAGTTTGGTCTTGGTCAAAGTCTAATTCTGGTTTCGAGTCTGGTAAGGTTCTTCCTGAACTACCTTTCTCGAAAAAGGGGGTGATATTTCAATCACTATTTTACTGAATTTCATTCATTGAATATTCACTTAACTCATTTCTAAACGAATCACGAATTCCTATGAGGAATAAATTAATCAATTCATCTAAATTTTCGACTTCGATAGATTTTATAAATTTTCTCATTACCGTCCGAGTGAATATGAAACAATAGAATTTTCTCTCACAGTGTATTTACTTATTCATTTATCGATTATTCATGGAAATTAAACATAGAATCAAAGAGAACTCTAATTTTGATATAAAAATTCTTTATGCCTCTTTTTATACATAAAATCCAACTTCAATGGAAATAACATTTTTATATAAAAGAAAATCTTTTTATGCATCTATTTATGCATAGAATCTAATGAAAATCACACTTTTATAATAAAAAATATCCAATATGCATCTTTCTATGCATAGAATTTATATCTAATGAAAATCACTCCTTTATAATAAAAAATATCCAATATGCATCTTTCTATGCATAGAATTTAAATCTAATAAAAATCACACTTTTATAATTGAAAAATATCCAATATGCATCTTTCTATGCATAAAATTTAAATCTAATGAAAATCACACTTTTATAATAAAAAAATATCCAATATGCATCTTTCTATGCATAGAATTTAAATCTGATGAAAATCACTCTTTTATAATAAAAATATCCAATATACATCTTTCTATGCATAGAAATTAATTCTAATGAAAATAATGCTTTTATAATAAAAATATTTCCAATATGTATCTTTCTATGCATAGAAATTAATTCTAATGAAAATAACGCTTTTATAATAAAAATATTTCCAATATGCATCTTTCTATGCATAGAATGAAAATAACACTTTTAGAATACACAAATGGAGGGGATTACTCTTTTTGAATAACATAAAGATAAAACTTATTTCCACAAAATTTAAGAAAATTTTTCCATAACCTCCTTTGTATGGCTGACCATTTCTCAATTTTTACATTCTAAACCTACTTAGAATTTACCCCAAGATGAATTAAAACACTCTAATCTAATCAATTTTCACTTCCAAAGAGCAATCAATAGGAAAAGTTTAACTTAATTTGTTTGTTTCATTTTAGAATAAAGAAAGGTTGAAATTCTTAATGAAGAGAAGGGGGAAGCCTTTCCATCAAGACATAACATCCAATTTCACATTAAAAAAAGCAAGAAATCTGAAAACCATAGAATAGAATGAAAAAAAAAGTAGAATTTCTAACTTACATGGAGTTTTGAGCTTTCCTTTGGCTTGAGGGATTGAGGGTTCTACTCTTGCTTGGATCAAGAGTGGCCACCAATTCTTTGTAGAGGAATTCGTCATAAACAAGTGTATTATCAATGAATTCAATGTTTTTGGCTCTGGGGAGGAGTAGAGAAATAGTGCATAAAACACTATTAAGCCAAAGGGAAAGGCTTCTATTTATAGGAAAAAATGAGCCTCTAACCAAGCAAACTGATTCTAGAATTTTCCAGATCAGTTTGGTCAATTTTTGACCATTTTTGGCTTAGTTTAGTTCACTTTTTAGATCCAGCTTTGAATTAGGAGAGAGGAGAGATGAAATATCTAATTTTAATGATTTAAAATTAAAAAGCAATGATGAGAAAAAGGCACCTACTTCATGAGGGAGAATCCCTATCCTGAGGTGTCAAAAATCAGTTTTTTAACTATTTTCCTTGGTCCTTAGTCCACTCTTCATCTTATGTGAACATTAACTCATTTTTGGGGGGGTTTTCTTTTATTTTTCAATTTATCTCCTCCTTACATTTGGATTAATCTTATTGGTCCATAGGAACCTTAATCTAAAATTTTTAGAAAATATGGACCCTTAGGCTAAGGCCTTTTGAACAAATTATAATTTATTTCTAATGCAGCTTCTGAAATTCTTTTTGAACTTCTATTTCGGGGAAATTTATTTTAATTAGAAGATATATTTTTCCATCCAAAAATATCTAAGCTTAATAACCTCTCTCTAGAACATTTTCTCTCTCTAAGCCAAAATAGGTAGAAACAAGATCTTTTATTATTCTGAAGAGGGGATTGATTACAGGGGAAGATACTAGACATCTTGAGGGTTGGGGAGGAATCTTATAGTCCTTGTGCATTGGGGGCCTCAAGGTGTGGTTTGGTTTGTCTAGAGCTACCCATGTCTCATAAGAGATCAAATTATGGCTTGATCCCGTATCTATTAATGCAATGCTCGTCGTAGAACTTTTAGTCATATAGACTTTTAGTCATATAGTCTTTTACCCTGAGCCGTGCTGGCTTAATGTCCTGTTCATCCTCATCAAGGAGGGTTAGTGAAGCCATGTTCACATGAAATACTCTCTTTTGGAGTATCTGTTTAGCCTTGGCCTCTCTTGCCTTAGCTTCTTCTCTTGAGCTTGATTAATTTTTTCTTTCGCTAGCTCCTTCCGTTGTTTTAAAAGATTCTCTTGCACGAACATCTCTTGGGTCAGTGGTCCAAGATATTTTTAAGGGTTGCTTCCCCATTGACGTAACCCTCCATTTGTACGCCCTCAATCGTTTCAATTCTAACCGACCCTTGTGGTGTGATTTCGGACACTTGGAAAGATCCTAATCCTCTGTACTGGAGTTTCTTTTTTCTAGTGCTTCCTACACCATACATAAGGACAAGGTCTCCCCTTTTTCTAGTTTCTTTTGTTTCAAGTTATTGTCAAACCAACGTTTTCTTTGTAATTTTTCGACCATAAGACCATGTGATGCAATTAGTCGGGTTTCATCAAGTTTCTCTAAGTCAACTAGCCTTTCGGCTAATGCATTCCCAGTCAATCATTCATGCACCGCAATTCTCAGGCTTGAAACTAGGTACTCCATAGGCATTACCGCTTCAAGACCATAAGCTAGACGGAAGGGAGTATATCCCGTCGCTACCTTATACAATGTTTGATATGACCATAAAGATGTTGTTAGCTTATGTTCCCAATCCGTTTGACTTGCTTCTAATGTTTTTGTCAAGATAGTACACAAAATCTTGATTGTACTCTCTGCTTGACCATTAGCCTATGGTAATAAGGGGATCTGCTTGACTTTCTTTGGACTACAAGGAATCTAGCAAGTAAGTGATCAATCACCTCATTAATGAAGTGTGAACCGCGATTACTCACTAATTCTAATGGGTAGCCAAATCTCAAAATGATTTGTTCATAAGAACTTAGTTGTTGTTCATGCATCAGCTCTGGCCTCTACCCATTTTGTGAAATAGTATGTGGCCATGATCACATATTGGGCTTGTGATGTATGCGCAGTTAGACTAATAGGTCCAACAAAATCAGTTCCCTATTTCTCAATAACAGGGGTAAGTGGCCTCCTATCCTTTTGTTGTGGAATAGCAAATTGTTGACACTCTTCACATCTTTTAACAAACTCCATGGTGTCCCCGAATAACGTAGGCCACCATAGTCCTACTTGAAGCACCTTGTGAGCTGAAATTTTCCCAGCAAAATGTCCTCCAACTATCCCAGAGTGTGCTTCACCTAATATTGTGACAAATTTATCTTCCTGCACACATCTCCTTATTAAAACATTATCCTTACCTAGCGTGTATAGTTCTCTAGCAATTAATTGATAAGGTGCAGCCAGCTTAACGAGCCGGCGCATTTATCTTTGTTCAAGGGTCATTCTTGTGAAAAACCATAAGCTAGATAATCTAATATTTCTTCGCTCCATTCGGGCACCATGTCTATTTGAACAAACAAGCATCTGGGAGGTCATCATCAACACCAGTTTTCGGTTTCCCATTTGGAATTATCGACATATGATCGGCCAACACATGTTGTGTTCCCTTTCTTACCATGACCGTGAAGTCAAATTCCAATAACAATATAACAACCAGCGTGTGATTCTTCCCGTAATACAAGGTTGTTTCACCAAGTATAATAAGACCTGATGGTCCACAAAGAATATAAATTTGTTGCCAATAGGTAATGTCGATACTTCTTGACAGCAGAAACCGGCCAACCCTTCTCATTCTGTGGTGGTATAATTCACCTCTGCATCATTCAATAGCAAAGCAGACTAGGTAGTCCAGTTTGAACTCACCCGGTTGTGCCAATACGCATCCAATAGCAAAGTTTGAGGAATCGATGTTCACGTGAAATATAAGATCCCAATTAGGTGGTCTCAGAATTGGCGCTAGTGCCAGTGCTTGCTTCAATCTATCATATACTTCTTGGCATTCTTCAGTTCCATTTAAAGACAAGGAGTAGCTTATATAATGCTCTGGCAATTTCAGCATAAAATATTCTCAAGTGGTGATAATACCCAACGTGTCCCATAAATCTCTGCACACCTTTGTAATTAGTGGGTGGGGGAAATTCCAAGATCAACTTGACTATGCCGTGGAGATACCGTTCTTAGAGACAATATGTCCCAATATCACATCGTGTTTGACCCAAAATTGGCACTTTAAAGGGTTTAAGGATATACGATATAATCAAGATTGCTCAAACACTTTTCTCAAGCAAGACAAATGGTCTATCCATCGAGAGTGTGCACACAGATCAGATCATCAATAAATAGCTCCAACCATTTTTGCAAGTAGTCTTTGAAGGCTATGCACAAATCATCAATAAATACCTCCAACCATTTTTGCAAGTAGTCTTTGAAGGCTATGCACAAATCATCAATAAATACCTCCAACCATTTTTGCAAGTAGTCTTTGAAGGGCTGTGCACATATTAATCATTGGAATGTTGCTGGGGCATTGGTGAGACCAAAAGGCACGACTTTGTACATAAACATCCCCCACATTGTATTGAAATCTATCTTATGGTGGTCTTCGGGTGCTATAGACACCTGATTGTAACCTAAAAATCCGTCTAAGAAGCTATAAGCTTCTTCACCAGCTACTCTCTCCAAAACGTGTTCCGTAAAAGGCAATGGGTAATGGTCCTTCCTAGTAGCTGTATTGACACAAACCCTAAGTTTCCCACTCTCCTTTGGCACTATTATGATTAGTGGACAACCAATCTGTAAGTTCTATCTCATAGATGAATTCCGCAGTAGCCCAATGAGTTTATCACTTTCCTCCTTTTTAATTGGTGCATATTTAGGATTCATTTGGTATGGATTTTGCCTAGTTGGTCTTGATCTGTCCATGATTGGGATCATGTGTTGCACCACTTCAAGTGGTACACCCTTCATCTCTTTGTAGTTCCACGCGAAACAATCCTTAAACTCCTTAAGGAGAGCAACAAGCTCCTTTTCTTCAGTCGAATTCAAGTCCTAAACAGGTTTGGTTTCCTCCCCTAGCTCTGTAATATCAACTTCCTTGACTTCAGCTGGGCCATCAATGTGGATAACCCATCTTCCTTAACCCTTTTTATCATCAATCGGACCACTTTTCGTTCATCAATTGTGTATGTCTTAAAATGGTATGGTACTGAAAGCAGGTCTGATTTATCCTCATCCTCACTTTTTGTTTTAGCCATCACCTTCTTAGCTTCTTGTTCAGCTTCTGCCAAAGCTTTGTTTTGTTTTTGGTGCCCAGCTTTCGTAAGCTTAGGCATTTTTGGTTCTTGAAGGGTAACTTCCTCCCTATGTTTCCCTTCAAGGGATATCTTGCTCAATTCCTCACCTCAATTCTTAGAAAACTCATCGTGTACCTTAGTAGCTTTGAGGTATCTCAGCCACTAAGCATCCGTGGGTTTTCTTCATAGAAGGGCATTTCATTGAGCAATATACCATTTTTGCTTTCGCCATCTTCTAAGGCGTTGGGCACTAGTACAGCCTTGTGATCCAATCCCTTCTATGATTGAAACTTCCTCCTCCAATTCCTCTTCAATGGGTTGCCAATTGACCATACAAACAGTGGTAGTGGGAACAGTCCCAAATTCAAAGTATTAGGTTCCTCGGGGTTGCATCACATTTATGGTGGCTAGCACATGCATCTAGTTTTCACACTGAAATCCAGAGGAGGAATTGATGCATACATTTTTGCTTCCTCTTCCTCTTTGAAGCTTCCACCATGGGCTGGCATATTTGTACAGATGTGGTTTGCTCGATTGTGATTGAATCATTACCAAACAGTTACCTTCCATGGGGTGTGCTTTCCATGTTCACAGATCTATCTTTAGAATTCGCAAGTCCCTTTTCGAACATACACATGGTCTAATGCTCAATTGTGCACCAATTTGGATTCCCTCATGAAGGGTCTCCCCAAGATTATGTCATATGAGTCTGGTTGGCACAGAAAGTCCATTACCACAAATGTATGATGGTAGCAAAATGTAAAGAGTTTAAGTCGCACATTCTCTAAAAGCCCAATGGGTCTCTTGAAGATGTTCCTTCTGCCATTTTAAGATTTGCTCTTTTCAGATCGGGTTTTTCCCAATTTTCCTAACATCATTTTGTGATGATGCTGCTCCACCATCTAGGATAGCTAGTGCTCTGTATCTATATGATGAATTGGGATTGTAGCAGTAGTGTCGTCATTTTCATAATAATGCCCCAATTGATTAACCGATATTTTGACGAATCTGGGTGTTCTTTCCCTTGCGTGTTTTAAGTTTCTTTCTACTAGAGGTGACTGAATCTCCTCTGCAGTGTCTGCTGGCCTTAGTTCCCTCTACCCATTCTTTTATATCTACCCACAATGTTGGTGGTGAACTGCATATAGCAGTTGTCCCAATGGCATTTGCATGGAAGTGGACAGTACAGTTGCAAGACTGCCTATGTCTCTGGGCTATCTGGAAAATGAGGGTTCCTTCCATGTGTGCATCTCATATTCATCCCTAGGGAATGAATGAATGGAGTCATCCTGTGCAATCTTCTCAAACATTCTTGACATTAGGTTTCCTTGAGATCCCTCTTCCGACTCTTCTAGAATTGGAGTAGGTATGTCCAATTCTCTTTCCCTTGTCAGTTTGTTTCTTGGATACATTGTATCCCTAGCCCAGTTAGTTCATAATTTGGCTTCATCATGAAGTCATTGACACTCTTCTACTAGGTCCCTGGCTTCTTCAAGTTTTCTTATCTCTTCTTCAGCGTTTGGATATTCACCAATTCCTTTAGGGGTTGATGGTCTTTCCCCTTGTGCCTCTTGGTTAAGCTCATTTGGTTTTAGCGCTTAATCCCTCTCTTCTCTTGATTGAGTGGATCCGGTTTTGATAGTATCTTCTTCAGATCCATCCTAAATTGTGACCTTGGTGTCACCTTTACCCACTTTTTTCACCCTCCTTCTCTTGCCAATTCTAGAAGTGGTCTACTGGGGTTCTTCCCTTTGTCCCCTAGTTGGGCTTGAGCTCGTGTTAGGACATTTAGTGGCGTGATGTTTCAAGGTTACACACTTAGTGTCCGGATAGTGGCCTGGTTAGCAGTGGAAGTAGAACCACTTACGCGGTATAGGCAATCTTTGATCAAATGATCAATTCCACATTTAGGACAAGTAAGTACTGGCATGTCATTAGGTGGTGCAGTCAATTGTTGAGTTTGATGCATATGAACCACATTCTTATTTATTAGGACATTAATTGATTCAATGAGGTCCACCGCAACCACAAACCACTATAATGGCCCTCTCGTCATATTTGCATTTATGTCCTTACCTTTCCACTATACCATGGTTTGAAACACAGGTACTGGTATATTATTCTATAAGACATAAAATTCTAGTGCAATCTCCACAGCTTCCTCATAGTAATCACCATTGATTTCTACCTCACACACCATTTCAATATCCTTTGATGGCTCTTCAATCAGTACTTAGTTGATTTTAGCTTGTGGTGGTTAGGGTGGTATAACAGGTGGTGGCGGGCAAAGGGTGAAGTGTCCTATATTTGAAACATCCCCCTACGTAAATAGGAAGGGTTTGGTTGTCATGCAGCTATAGTGATTTGCACGAGTGGTGCTGGTAAAGCTAGTGGTGGTGCTCTAGGCGTCGGCAGCTATGCTACGGTTTGGAACCTCGGATACTTGCACACGGAGGTGTCATGATTCCCTAATTTTACACAATGAGCACAATAGAGTAATAATGGACTTGCTCTTAACCATGGGCATTCAGTGGTAGTGTGATTCAATCTACACATAAAACACCATACCAAATCTCTACAAGGGTAAAGATGGGTATGCCCATGCTAAGATGTTTCTCTTCCATCCTTCACCTTCAATTTGTCAAGTATGGCATTATTGAGTTCGTCCACAGTCATGTTCCCAACTTGCTTGCTCCGAGTTCCTGTTTCTTGGTGACTTAAAACTCGCAAAGTCGTTGTTGCCGAAGATATTTTGACATCTTCTGGTTGTGGCAATTCTAGTATATTGTCTTTATACTCAATTGCCAACTTACAACATGTATCCAGAGTAGTCGATCGGGATAATACTAGATAATCATGCATTTTGTGGTCTCGGACTCCTCTCTAGAGGCAATAACTGATCAGTTAGCCTCTCTTATAGTTTACATCTTGAATTCAAGTGCTTTAGGTGGGACACATAGTCTCGCATAGACTCAATTTCTTTCTGTTTGATGTTATATGTAGTTGTGCAACAGAACTCCATCTGGCATTATTGAGTTCGTCCACAGTCATGTTCCCAACTTGCTTGCTCCGAGTTCCTGTTTCTTGGTGACTTAGTCGTTGTTGCCGAAGATATTTTGACATCTTCTGGTTGTGGCAATTCTAGTATATTGTCTTTATACTCAATTGCCAACTTACAACATGTATCCAGAGTAGTCGATCGGGATAATACTAGATAATCATGCATTTTGTGGTCTCGGACTCCTCTCTAGAGGCAATAACTGATCAGTTAGCCTCTCTTATAGTTTACATCTTGAATTCAAGTGCTTTAGGTGGGACACATAGTCTCGCATAGACTCAATTTCTTTCTGTTTGATGTTATATGTAGTTGTGCAACAGAACTCCATCTATCTCCACTTCGAGCAAAGCTTGGCACACACATTCTTGAGCCGAGTGAAATTGATCTTATCTTCTGGCTTGAGGGTTTGAAACCATTAATGAGCTTTTCCTTCTTCTAGGGTCAGTGAGAAGGCATGAATCATGGTTACATCACTTAGTGGAGCCGCAGGTTTTGCATGTCGACTCAAAGATCTCCACATGTTGGATAGGGTCCCCATCCCCTAAGAACTTTTGTATGGGATTTGAAATGATGTGTGGCTTCATTTGGGATGGTCTAGATTCTAGAGCAATGCCTAGTTCTTTGACCCCATTTCTCGGCCCGTTTCCGCAGCCAAGGGGGGAGGCGAGGCTTCTTGATGTGGGGGTGAGCTTATAGCCCATGGCTTTAGGGTTTAGCTCATTCCCTTGGCCACTTGATAACATGCACCTCTTTTAAGGAGGGCTACGGTTAGTATAGTTATCTAGTTCTATTGTCATTGCTTCTTCTAGTGTTAGAACTATTGTTATCTTGTTCATTCTAGTATTATATTGTTTGTTAGTCTAGTTAGCTTGTTACTATTATTACTTGGGCTTACAAATGCACCCGCAAACTTCAATAAGATGATGTCTAGGATTTTTGTAATCCACATTGGGAAGTGTGTTTTCATATTCCTTGATGACATATTAGTCTTCTCAGCCAGTGCGGAGCAGCATAACCTAGTAGCCGATACTCTAAGTCGAAAGGCCAACATCCAAGCAGTTCAAGAATCTACCATTGCTCTTATGATTGAAGTTGCTTGTATGCTTTCTCTTCTTCCTTGTTGCATACATGCTTAAGGATTGTGTGGGTGAGTGATGATATTAGTGTATGTTCTCTTCTCCCTCTCTCCTTCTCTTGGCTACTTTTCAAAGGGTCTTATCAATTTGCACTGTAAGCCACTCTTGGTAGAGTAACTCTCTCTTGTGCAAAGCTCGGGTCCTCAACCTTTGCAAGTGGGTGGGGAGTAAAGAGAGAGATAGCTATGGAAAGACAACCTCCTCTACTTGGATGCCACAGAGCAAGGGAATGAAAGCGTATACAAGATAAGCAGAGAGGGAGAAGAGAACATACACCAACACCATCACTCACCCACACAATCCCTAAGCATGCATGCAATAAAGAAAGAAGAGAAAGCATACAAGCAACTTCAATCATAAGAGAGCAAGAAGACTCAAACTCAATTATGAGAATGGGATTTTGTGTTTTCTCATTAGTCAAAATGTCTTATGTACACAAGACTCATTTATAAAATGTCTAGCCTGCCCAACGAATGTTTAAGGGCTAGTCTAAACTAATTTCCTAGTAAGCTCAATCTTTGACTATCTTTTGACATTATACAAGCTATAAGCTTAGAGATTTTCCATAATTGTTTTATAAGCACATTGCATGGTACAAAAATTTTTCTTCAAGAAGTTACCACACATTTTGGAGTAATGTTAGCCAATGTAGTTAATAAAATCCCCTCCCTAATCAAAATTTCATCCTTAAAATTGGCAAGGAAGCTTCAAGGAGGTTAGTGGTAGAAGCCATTGAAGTTCTAGTAGAAGTCAAAGCAAGGCTCCGTGTAGGGGTGGTTTGATGGAAGGCTTTGTGGAAGTCAAAGCAAGGCTTTGAGTATGGGTGGTTTGATGGAAGGCTTTGTAGGATGTCTAGAAGCTTATTTTAAATATATGCCAACCTTGCATCCATTGTATTCACTTATTATAGTAGCTGAGTATTTGACAAAGTGTGGGACACTTGTCGATGTCAAAGGACATGCCCAATTGACCATCAAATGCATTCCAATTGAGAAACTCCACCAAAAGGACAATGATGAGCCTAAAAAAGTGGACGGTGGTGACCATGTCAAGGTCCGACATTGCATCATAATCCTAGATAAACTTCCACATGGTGAAAAGAATCCATTCTTCATGCAAGATGAGGGGTGGTCGAGGTGGAGGCATCCATGGAAAGTTGAACTGCAGCTTCGGGTTCTTCTCAAGCTCCTGCTTGAAGAGGTCTGAGGCCCACCTACATTTGATGGGGAAATAAACAAGGCTGATCCTAAGATACCTTGGAGCATAGCAATACTCATTCTTCATGCAAGATGAGAGGTGGTCAAGGTGAAGGCATCCATAATAGTTGAAGTGCAGCTTCGTGTTCTTCTCAAGCTCTTGCTTGAAGAGGTCCCATGCGCACCTACATTTGATCGGGAAATAAATAAGGCTGATTCTGAGATACCTTGGGAAATCCCACGCTTGAGGAGAGTGCCTCAAACAATGCTGAATCAAGGGAACCTTATCAAAAGGAATCTCTATTAAGACCATATTAGGGAGTTTGGAAAAATCCCAATTCCTATTTTTGCAAGATCAAAAAATTGGGTGCACAATGAACCCTTTTAAAATTTAATCAAAACCCCCTCATGTGAC
The DNA here is from genome assembly GCF_041138505.1 of Cibotium barometz. Taxonomy (NCBI): domain Eukaryota; kingdom Viridiplantae; phylum Streptophyta; class Polypodiopsida; order Cyatheales; family Cibotiaceae; genus Cibotium; species Cibotium barometz. The sequence goes on along the minus strand of NC_141106.1, from coordinate 13,051,846 downwards.
ATTGCATTAGAAAGCTTTTGAAGAGTAGGTTCTAAATCTACATTCTCCAAAACATTTGGAATTGGTATGCTCAAGATATACCAAAAAGTAGATTGAAAAGAAAATTTCCAAAGTAATGGGATTTTTTCGAATTCCCTAATATGGTCTTTACTTAGATCTCTGAGATCTCACAGGAACCAATCATTTGAGTGATAGCGAGGATGCTAGCTTGAGTGAGGCCTATTCCTCTGGGAAAATATTTCTTCAAAGATGCATATGGACCAAGAAGGTTGAGAGCCTAACTCCCCTACCACTACACAAAGGATTTTTGTAGACCTCATTAGAAACATTATGACACATGCGGTCCAGTCGAGGAGTTGGAGACTGACTCATCAATTGTCCGAGAGAGTGACTGCCCACTAGAAAGACCAAGCATGGCTCTTGATATGGATCCTAACATGTGCTTCCCCATGGTAGACCACCCACCTAATGTACGTGGTCAAAGTGAACCCATTGAGCACACTCCCACTAGGTTAAAGTGAAACTACTAGGCACCCATTGTTTCCGACTATATTGGAGTGTAAAACATCACTTAATTGGGTATATATAGAATACAAAAAAAAAATGTAAAGACAAATCAAGGGTGGTTTGAATAGGTTTGACTATCTAAAACTAAGAGATAATAGATTTTCCATAAAAAATAGTAGCCTTTTTTTTAAAAAAGAACAAGTCGTTTCTAATTAGAACTAGGAAAAATTTAATGCTAGTGGCAATGTCCTTGGCAAAAGAAAGGAAAACCCCATGATTGTTCAAAAGCTTCCAAAATTTTTCTTGGGCATCTCTCTTCAAAAAACTTGAACTCACAAATAGGTATTGTCGGAATCTCTCGTAGATATGGATCATAAACATGTGCCCCCATGGTAGACCACCCACCCGATGAACGTGGTGATCTAGCCCCTACTTCTTGGGGTTAGGAGAGTCAGCTGGGGAGGGAGCTACTAGGGTTATCTCTACAGAGGAGGCCTTCTTAGGGTGGCAACACTTTAGTAGCTATAAGGTTTGGGTAGCTCTTCCCATCCCACGGTGTAGTAGAGGACCAAGTTTGTGAGAGGATCATGGCAACTTAAAACTTGTCAGTCAGGTTCATATAGATGCTATGGAGTTCATGGTGGAAATGGTCGGGCCCAGCTCACTGGCAAACCTTGCTTGAGGTGGGCGAGGATGGAGAGGTTGCATCTGCTATACCTATTTGTCCATCGGATATCAATCACATGGTGAGGATTCGGGCAGGGGTACACAGGTCCGAGTGAGTGATGTCCTCCCATTTAACTCTATCATTGTTTTGTGACTGATGCCCGAACAATGTCTCTAAGCATGCCTTCTGCTCCACTTAGATTTTGGTAAGGCTCTATAGCTGAGGTGGGTATCATAAGATGAGATGAATCTGAAACAGGTGCTGAAGTCAGGGCCCCAACTGGAAAAAGCTACCAACCCACCAAGTCTCTAAGCATGCCTTCTGCTCCACTTAGATTTTGGTAAGGCTCTATAGCTGAGGTGGGTATCATAAGATGAGATGAATCTGAAACAGGTGCTGAAGTCAGGGCCCCAACTGGAAAAAGCTACCAACCCACCAAGTCCAAGTGTGTGCAGGTGCTTCCATGAGTTCTAGTTACCTCTGGAAATCTAGTAGCACTCCTGGGTGTGGTTGGTGAGCTTGTCTTTCGCCTTCTTGTCGGAGTAGATGTGCTCCATGACTTCCAGTTACCTGACAATCTGGTAGCACTCTTGGGTATGGTAGGTGAGCTTGTGCTCCACCTTCTTGCTGGACTAGATGTTGCTGCCAACCTCACGAAGTAGCTCCAGTCCCAGTGTGGGGAGAAGTTGGTAATGGGCAGAGCTACCTGGTATTCTAAGAGCTTGGCAACCTTGGTGACCTTCATCTTCTTGGTGGGTGTGAGGAGCACAGTATCATAAGAGGTATCTAAGGCCTCTACTGTACAATCGTTTTATGAGGATAGTGGAGGATGCAGAGAGCTAGAAGGCAGGGAAGATTCTAGATAAAATTGACAAGAGTTTATCTAGATCAAGAGGGAATAGTGGAAAATGAGTGGGGTCCCCTGTGTTTTTATAGTATTTTACCTAGGAATGTATGTATGCACTTGGTATGTACATTCGCGATGGAACATGCATATGTAATGGGTATGTACATTCACAAACCATTCTTGGGGGAACATGTAAACACAAAATAGTGTATGTGCATTCTCAACACCGAACATGCATGCTGAGATGTGAATGTGTGTGCAATGAAATTGGAAACATGCGTACACAAATGAGAATGTGCATGTGCATCTTACACATGGTTTTTTGTTTTTCTATTTTTTTGGTAGGTTATGGAGTACATTAGTTAATGGTATTTTGATCATTAGCAATCAAGGCAATGGTCCATACCATGGACCAAGTTTTCACCCACCATCCTGAGATGTACATAGAAGGACAATGATTAGATAACCATTTTATACAAATAGTGTTGGCCTGCTTGGCGGACTCTCCATCACAAGTCTCCATCCCTCTATTTTCTTCTAGTTCTGCTTTCTTTTTTTCCCCTTCTCAAAACTACTTTTCTCCTAGTCTTTTTTTTTGTTTTCTTCAACATTTTTCATGAGTTTTTCTGATTGATACCCCACTTCATATGGCACAAGTAAGATGCCTATTATGGCCCACTTAGTGAGGCTTGAGAGGAAGGCCCGCGGCTACGAGATAGGGAAATGGGTGGTGCAGGGCCTTCAGCTGCATAATAGGGTCGTAAAATCAAGTTGGCTAGGGTTGCACCTAGGGTTTTCATGTTTTTTGTAACATTGCCATCTCTCCTTGGTTCTTTTTGTGGTATTTAAAGAGTTTGGGGAAACCGATGGTGTGACCTTAGGGACCTAAATGCTTTTGTTACCTTCATAATACCCTTGGGCCACTAAGAGCGTGCCAGATACCCACCATCTTTGGATAGGGCATTTTTATCAAGATTGTCTTGTTTGATGGGTTGGTGTGGACTATGCCTCTTTGGGTAGCTGGAGTTCTTTTTGTCCAGCATAGTACCCTTGGGCTTCCAACAACTCCCTATTTGATGAACCATGTTTTTGGTCTAGGGTTGGGATTGTGTGTTATGCTACATGGTCTAGTAAGTGGTGTGACTTTGATTGGTATATATTGGAACTTCCTCTTGGTGGTAAGTCTTTGTTTTTTTCCTTTCTTTGTAAGAGAGAGAGTTTTATAGACTCGTTTGATTTTGTAGGTTCATCTCTCTCAGTGGCCATGAACCTAACCAAAACTTTAAAAAGATTGAGCTCCTTCTGTTAACCAATGGGAAGAAGTCACGTGGGAGTCTATGGCTTCGATGTATCAAAGCCAATGGTCTTCTTTTCCTCCCTAGAAAAAGATATAGGTCATCCCTTTTTTATCTTTTTGGGCCCCAAGGTACCACCACTTGGTCACAAATATCACCTTTAAATTTTGGCACACATTGCATTGTGGCACACATATATATGGAAGCGATTTTCTTGCCATCTATTGTGGCATATCTTGTGGTTGTTATAGGTATATCTATGTCATCACTCTCTCAAAGTAGTGGCCTAGCTTAGTCACATATGCCTTTGGAAAGGTTTGGTGATGAACTGCCTCTTCCTTAGTTGGATCATCATTATCTGACTCATCTAAGGAGTCTTGAATCGGTTGTTCATCCATTCTGGCTTTTAACTCTACATCCATCTAATCCTTTAAATCCTTCCTTAGGCTTGGACTTCCTTGAAGTAAGGAGCCAATAGAAATTTGCACTTGGGAGGAAAGGAAGGAAGTGCATCTAGCTATGTCTCTTAGGTGTGTGTCCACTATCACTTACATAGCTGCTTTTGGGGTCAGTAATGGTGTATGGAATGTTTATAGGCCCCGTTGAGTGTGGTACTCTTCGGTCGTCATCTAAGATTTTAGAGGCCATGGCCTCAAAGCTTTTTTCCTCATCCCCTAATCCATGTCCTGAGTTTTCTTGGGTTGTGGAATGAATTGGGATCTTCTCTTGAGCAAGGTGAAACTGGTCTCTGCATTGGTGTCCTCTCCAAATGTGGGGGCTATAAGAGGTTCAGCCTCCATTTATGCTTTGCATGCTCTTACCAGTTCTTGGGATACTTCGAGCTTACTTTTTTTCTCTAGGGGTAGAAAAATGCCTTGCTAGTAAGGTAACTACTATCAAGGCAAAAAATTGTACCTATGAAGGAAAAATATATCAATCTTCTGAGAAAGCATGGAAGTGTCAGATGGTTCTCACAAAAAGTCTCAATGCTTAGAGACATTAAATAAATATACCCTTCCTATACTATATGTAAAATTAACCATTCATACATGCCATCCTATCAACATTATCATATTAAGACTTATAGAATTACGTAGATTAAAAGAAATAAGAAAAATTCCAAAGTCTTCTTCATTCATAATATTATTAAATACAAATGTAATTCTAAGAAAGAACCTACTCTAGACCTATGAAATGAGAACAACTTTGCAAATATATACGGATGTAGATATAAATGGAATTGATTGATAAAAATTACACAAACTAGTAGTACATTCTTTCTTCCATTAATTGTAAATCAAATTTAAACGGAACTTTGTTGTAATCAATCATTTATGGCATCTTTCTGGGAATATATAAAGTAGCATGTGAGTTTCATAGAAGTTTTTTTTTAATGGGCTTATATAAAAGTTTATTTTTCCTTATGGGATTATATAAAGTATAAATACATAAATGGAATTTTAATGAAAAATGTTAAAAAAACCATTGGTTTAGTCCAAAAAAGGAGTGGTTTAATTACCCCTTTTTAATTACCTTTAAATTTACAAAAAGTTACTATAGAAATTAAATTCCATACACAAGACTTTTTTAAATACCCCTTGAACACACGTGATAATATATGGAATTTATATGACAGATGGGGATTCTCTTTTTTTTTCAAATCTTCTTAGTCCTATTCTTCTTTAGTGACCACTTGTTTTGTACATGCTCACTTCTTTACTTCTTCTTTTCTAATGAAAAATTGAAAAAAATAAAGCTACAATGAGGATATACAATTATATAGAGTTGATTTGCATCAAAATAAAGCCATGCTACCACAAAGCATTGTAGCATATATCAAACAAGATGCAATTCAAAGAGAGTAGGGTACGCGTCATCTACCTTCTCTAATTCAAAAATCTGTAAAGGGATAGGATTAACCAATGTCTTAATTCATCTTCTATTTTGTTTGCATCTCTAATGATGTAAGTTGAGAAGGTAAGATCCACTATCCAAACTTGTCTTTGGACGCCATATAGTTTTTCTACCATCAAGAGAATTCTGTGTGTGTGTGTGTGTGTGTGTGTGTGTGTGTGTGTGTGTGTGTGTGTGTATAAGTATGGATTTTGAATATATTATTATGGACTATAATAAAGGGCCTAGTGTGTACCTTAGAGATAAGAATGATTGATCTCCCTTTGCATGTCTTTTAAAATGGCAACGTCTTCAGCTATATTGGCAGTTCATTAATATTCCCTCTCCATGGGTAGCCATGATCTGCACATTAAAGCCTTGAGAGATGCTTGAGACTGCTTTCTTTTCTCTTCCTCAAGTTGTGTGAGGAGGTCAACTATGAGTTAATTGCAACCCTTTTCTAAGGTTTCCACTAGGCAGCGTAGTTGTTTTTCTAGAGTATGATGCCATCACAAAATTTCTAGAGCTTGATGACATTTTTACTCTAGTAATACAATGACATGATGAAGTATGTGGACTAGTAGTTGTTATGGTGTACTTGTTAGAAATATGAACTTTGAAGTAGACAAAATGGATGGAATTAGTACCATATACTCCATAAAGGAGTATGGTTGTCGAGGGAACCTAATTTGAGCATTCCAAGATTGTTCACTCCATATGGGAGTATGGTTGTTGAGGGAGCCTACTTTAAGTATCCCAAGATCGTCCACTCCATATGGGAGTATGGTTGTTGAGGGAACCTACTTCAAGCATCCCAAAATAGTCCACTTGGTATAGGAGTATGGTTATTGAGGGAAACTACTTTGAGCATGTCAAGATCGTCTAGCTATCCATGTAGTTGTGAATCACAGTTGGCATGGGGAGTGTAAGTGTCTCCAATCTTTTTTATGTCTGTTAGATCCCCTAAAATTGGAACGTTCTAAACATGATAGTGAAGATCACTAAATTTTGAGCATGATACTCAAGAGAAGGTAACATAAATGGTTTTATACTTTGATAAGAGACTTCATCGTCGCTGCTTTTTAGTGCATCATAGAGAATAAGTTATCATTTACACACTAAGGTGCAAGTTTTAAGATAAAAATGTATAGGATCAAAGGAAAATTCAAGAAGAGAACGTAAAGGAGCACATGAGTGCAGCAACATGATGTGAATAAAAGATCGATGTCAAATTGAGGTACCAAAAAAATCTCGTTAAAAAAGGATTAGATGTTACTGAAATCTTTTCTCACATTGGTATTATATTTGATACCTTTTGTACTCTTTGAGAAATGAACGAGTAAGTAAATATTTTAACTTATATAAACTTTTTGTGGAGACACATGTTCCTAAGAAAAATATCTAAAAGTAGTACCATGAGCAAAATCATTATCTATTTTTTATTTAAACTATTCAACATTCTTCTAAAAGTTAGGCAAGACTCTTTTGTTTTATGTTTGGAAAGAAGCTCTAAAATTTGCCCCAAATTAGACAAACACACCAATCCAGTTTTTTATGAACCTCAAACTTGTTTTAATTCAAAATGATTTTTGAGAAGTAGAGCTAGGTTGAGGTTGGCTAATACTTCAAAGTGAGCTAGTTTGGAATCAAGCATTGATTAAGCTCAACAGTAACCTTTGGATTTGTGAAAACAAGGGAAAGAAGAAATGATCTCTTGAGGAGAAACTCCATATAGGACCTATTTTCAAGCATTATGTATGTACATTATTTTAACTTTGAGAAAGTAATAAACCCTTCTATTGAACTCTAGTGATGTGTTACATAAGTGCAAGCAACCTCATTGGGATTAATCTAATATTGAAGGAAAGGTTAGAACTAGTGGGGCATAATTGAAGGAAAACTTAAAACTAGTGGGGCATAATTGAAGGAAAGCTTAAAACTAGTGGGGCATAACCTAACCACCATCATAAGAAAATGGACTCTTTCGCACTCATCAATGAAAAGTCTATGTAATTTATGGTGATATAGCATCTAGAATGGTGGTAAAGTTTACTTCATTTTGTGGTGAATCAATAATGTGTAGGAAATAGCTAATGCTTAAGATACGCTAAGATGCATAGTGGTCATGGAGACTGTACTTTGATGCAACTCTAAGAGCACACACAATCAAGGTCGTAAGTCTAATAAAGACCAGGATGAATGTAATTTTGGGAATAGGTCATGTAAAGGTGTGCTTATGTATTAAATGTGTAAATAGAAACTTCTTTGGTACCTTAAATTCTTTGCTAGTATGTACCTCTATTAGTTGTAAGTTAACGAAGGTAGTACATGAGTTAAAGGGGTAGCCCTTGTCTAAATTTTTGGGATTTTAGAAGCATCCTTTTTGGTTTGAAAGTCTAGAAAGTATCAATTTTTCTTTTAAAAATAGCAACACCATAGTTGCCACTTTTCAATTTGAAGCCCAATTTTGGTTTAAATTAGGTTTGTAACTCCAATAAAACAATAACTACTCGTGTGAAATTCTCATGATATCTTACTTATGTTGAGTGTTCATCATCCCAAAAATAAAAAGTTATTTTCTTGGCTTATGAAAAGTAAGATTATCCATGATGGGGGGGCAAATGGCAAGGTGATTGCCTAAAGTCTAATGTGTTAGTTGTCTATCTTTACAAAGTCTAATGTGTTAGTTGTCTATCTTAGCTATCTTTACAAAGTCGAATAACATTGTATTGAATGTAAAATTGATTTAGATTTTGTAAAGCATTCTAGCTTATTTTAATATTACAATGATGTCTCAAATTATGAAAGTGTAAACTCCTAATGTGAACTCCTCACACGATATCAAGATAACCCTTGATATTAGACATGATTTTTTCAACGTTCATAGGGAATTTAACTTCACATCATTCATAATTTCATTGTATTTTTAGACCTTTTCTCCATTGAAATTTGCTGGTGGGGAATCTCTCTCTCTCTCTCTCTCTCTCTCTCTCTCTCTCTCTCTCTCTCTCTCTCTCTCTCTCTCTCTCTTCGTATTGTGTCTTTGGTCTCATAGGCCATTTTGGCCTTTCGTAGCCATTAATATAATTTTCTTCCTTCTTCTTCTTCTTCTTCTTCTTCTTCTTCTTCTCTCTCTCTCTCTCTCTCTCTCTCTCTCTCTCTCTCTCTCTCTCTCTCTCTCTCTCTCTCTCTCTCTCTCTCTCTCTCTCTCTCGTGGTCTTCGTATTGTGTCTTTAGTCTCATAGGCCATTTTGGCCTTTCGTAGCCATTAATATAATTTTCTTCCTTTCTTCTTCTTCTTCTTCTTCTTCTTCTTCTTCTTCTTCTTCTCTCTCTCTCTCTCTCTCTCTCTCTCTCTCTCTCTCTCTCTCTCTCTCTTATGGTCTTCGTATTGTGTCTTTGGTCTCATAGGCCATTTTGGCCTTTCGTAGCCCCATTAATATAATTTTCCTTCCTTTCTTCTTCTTCTTCTTCTTCTTCTTCTTCTTCTTCTTCTTCTTCCTCTCTCTCTCTCTCTCTCTCTCTCTCTCTCTCTCTCTCTCTCTCTCTCTCTCTCTCTCTCCCCATGTGAACACAAAGAAGCACTGAGAAGGACATGAAATAAAAAAATAAAAAAGAAAACCAACTTTGAATTAGAGGCTATTAAGCTTAGTCAAATTTTATATTAGTATGTAGTACAAGTTACATGTAGTTTTTCTTGCAATGGTAGTGCACAAACCCACTCTCTATGTTGGAAAGAAAGAGACAAGCAAACTGCCTAGAATTTTGTTTTTATAATGATAGGAAGATATATGTACATGTCATTGGAGTGATTTGATTAAAACTAAGTGGTAGGGCTTTCCAACACACGTAACATAAACATGATGAGAAATCTAATAAAGAACAAATGCATATCTTTCTTCTTGTTGTACTACTCCTACTATAAGAGGGAGGACCAAGCAATGCAAACCAGTTTGTTTCTTCTTTGTTGGTTCCTTGAGTTGCACACCTCGTAAGATTAGCTCAAACTTGCAATAATGAAGGGCCCACATAAACTCTCTCTCTCTCTCTCTACACATGCATGGACTCATGCACACAATGTGGTAATGGGGGAGAAAGTTTATCATGCTTGCGCACAACTACACACATGCACAAGCACGATTTGTGTGGCACAAGCTACATGGGAGAGAAGGTTAAAATCATGCTTGGTTGTGCATGCACACATGTACAAGCATAATTAACACATGTGCATACACACGCGCACACACATGTGAGAGAGAGAGAGAGAGAGAGAGAGAGAGAGTTAACCATGCTTGGTTGAGAGAGAGAGAGAGAGAGAGAGAGAGTTAACCATGCTTGGTTGTGCATGCACACACGTACAAGCATAAACAACACATGTGCATACACACGTGCCCACACGCAAGAGAAAAAAAGTTAATCATGCTTGGTTGTGCATGCACAAAGTTAATCATGCTTGGTTGTGCATGCACACACATACAAGGATAATTAACACATGTGCACACGCGCGCACACAAGAGGAGAGAGAGAGAGAGATGGATGTGAAGTGTGTGTGCATGAATCAATCAAATAGTCAATTCCTAGAGGCTAGGCTCAATTGGGTGGCCCCAAGAGTGATCTCCATCATCCAATGTGGGCGCATGCATAGCAAAGAGTCAAGAGAAGACAAGCATGCCTTCCCCCACCACCCACCACCACCAAACAAACACCCTCTACAGAGTGTGTTATTGGGGTTGACTTTGGGATAACATCCATTGAACCTCACCACCAAAACGAAAGTGCCTATGATGGTCCCCTTCTTCTTTGCTTCAAAAATTTTGTAATCATGTATGAAGTGATCCAATCCTTGATTTAATTGCTAATCTCCTCTTCTTTTGCTTTCCCATTGGAGTATTTGCAAAGCCAAAGACTTGAAAAAGCACTTGGTTTTCATGCTTATTAATCACCTCTTGCTTCCCTAACAAGTCTCACCTCAGCATCTTTGATAAGACCCAATTGAAGGGAAATATGTTGCCATATCCTTGAGCAATACACACACAGCCCAGGTTGAATCAACCCCATATTATTTCTTAATCATAGTTTTCATTCTAATTTCTTCGCTTAATCCGAAGATTCCAAGCATAATATTAACGATTAATCTTCTTTTGCTTTGCTTTGCTTTGCTAGGCTTGCGTTTGGGCAAAACGGAAATCGTTCACCAAAATACACAGAGAGCTAAGGTCAATCCATGGTTTTCCATGATAATAGCGATTTAATTCTGTGATTTTGGGTGTTTATCCTAAGATTAGAGGCATAATAATGATTAAATTTCGCTTTGATTGCAGGGTTGCAGTGCTTGTAAATCGCCCATTTGTTTCTAAGTATGGCTTCATCCAAACAAAGGCTTCGCTGGACATGCGATCTGCATGACCGTTTTGTGGATGCTGTAACACAGCTTGGGGGAGCAGATAGTAAGTCACCCTTTTCTGTTAATCAGGCATTATATTTAATTTTTCTTCCTTTAAAACTTTCTTTTAAAAAAAGGGGCCATTATATTTAAGACTTTGCAGCAGGAAAATCAATCAAATCAGCTGCAAAAGCAAAGCTGTGACCTTGTATGTATGTATGTATAAACATATATACATACATACATACATACATAACATCTGTGCATATATATGAATGGCTTTTATACCTAGTATAATTGATTATTTCTCATTTGAGCTCTAAAAATCCCTTAGTTATTAGCATCTCATTTGCATAATTAGGCATATAATCATATTATCCCTGCTCACTTAGGCTAAATGTGGAATTGATTTCTTCATCTCATTAATATAACCCATGGGGCACTAGTTATTGGCATTTCTTTCATTTAATTTTTTGTCATAGAAACACAATAATTCTAGACATTAGTTGTGTTTTTATTTGCCCAAGACACACTGATTAGAGGCAGCCTTTTCTGTTTTGTTTGCTTAAAAGACAGCTTGTAAGCACATATGATGATTCTTAAGCCTATTCTAATAAGCCTTCTTAGTTGGATTTTTTAATTAAAAAGACAAAAGCCTCTTTTTTTTTTAACACAGGAGCAACGCCGAAAGGCATCCTTAAGGTGATGGCGGTACAAGGTTTGACCATCTACCATGTGAAGAGCCACTTGCAGGTTCTTTTTGATATAGTAAAGCCTTTTTCCCTCTCGCAGTTCTTGTTATGAAACGAAAACTCATGGTCCTCCATGTATGTGTTTTCTTGAATCCATCGCAGAAGTTCCGACTTGCGAAGTTCATGAATGGTTCCAACCCAGATGGTAAAATCATGCATGAGCTGCCCTGACATCAAATTTAGTGGACTCTAATTGGATGTGTTGCATGTTTATGTAGTACACAAAATTTCATCTCAAAGTGAAGTTTGTTTTCCCTCTTGAATCAATAGCAAGCCAGGTTGACAAGAAAAAGAGCTTGGAATTGGTTATGGAGACTGATCATGGAACATCGTAAGTTCCATTCACGCATGTATATATGTATGTGTCTATGTATGCAACTTATGTATATATATGTGTGTGTGCGTGCACGTGCATGTGCGCATGCATGTGTAAGTATATGTATATACGTGTGTGTGCAGATGCACGTATGAATGTGTGTGTCCATTCATGTGTGCGTGCACACATTTGTGCACGACTTCGTGCCTGTTTATGCATTCATATACATACACATGCACACGTATGCATGCATGTGTAGGTATATGTATATACGTGTGTGCGGACGCACATGTATTTTATGTGTGCCTATGTATGCACATATGAATGAGGGTGCATACGCACATTTGTGCATGACTTCGTGCCTGTTTACACGTTCATTTGCAGATGACTCTGACATGGGGCTTTTGAATGTTAAAGCTTGAACAACCGCTCTTTGTTTTGTGTTGTTTGCAGGAGCGTCCACTTAACAGAAACTCTCCGAGTGCATATGGAGGTTCAGAAGAGACTGCAAGATCAACTGGAGGTATTTGTGCGGGACATGAAAATGACGTCTGAAGTGTACATAAATATTATCTTTCAAGATTATTGTTGCTACAACACATATTCAATACTTTTGTTAGTGCATGTATGCATGCATGTGTGTCTTTGTGTACATGCACACATGTATGTATGTATATGTATATGTATGTATGTATGTATGTATGTACATGCACATACATGTATGTATGTGTGTATCTAGTATACTTTCTAGGTATCTATGTATACGCGTATGACTGTATACATATCTATAATTATATGCATACTGGCTGCTTATACATGTAGATATACTCATACCGAAATACATACACGCATGTATGAAGTATACTTCGTGTTTAAGTATCTGGTGTATGTATGTATACAGACAACATTATGTAGACGTATTGTATGTTTTAATAACACTTGCGGATTGGTACTCAACAAGGCATAATCCATGTCAGATTTGGATTGGTACTCAACAAAGCACAACCCATGATAGATTTTTACTTGGATTATTGTATGCTGTACTTACATATACCGCAACACATTTTAAGTTTGTGCTCAACAAAGCTCAGTCCAAGAGTTCTGTTTTGATGTGTATGCTGTGTACAGACATGCAAATGCATGCATGCATGTATGCGTGTGCGTGACAACTTTGTGCACATTTTAGAACAAAGAGCATTTCAGAATACACATTTGAGTGAATTTTTGTATAACCCATCAAAATCTACTATTTTTTCTTCACAATCTGGTATAGGTACAAAGGCAACTGCAATTAAGAATAGAGGCTCAAGGGAGGTACTTGCAGAAGATCATAGAAGAGCAAGAGAGGGTGAGCACAGCCGCTAATGATGGCACTCATGGTTTAGCTGGTCCACTTAAACAAACATCAGAAGGCTCATCTGATCCTGAATCAATACTCGAGGAGGGGGCACTATGTGGATCCGGCCTCTCTTCACCCGAAACTTCTCATGGTGCATATACTGGTGGTGATAATGCAGATTTAGCATCAAGCAAGCTCTCTAATGCTAGTGCTAATATCACTGTTAATGGTAATGGTAATACTAATACTAGTGATGAGCAATTGCCTCCTATGTATCATGCAATCTCATCGTCATCAGCATCATCATCATCCCATTTAATGCAGATGAGTGGGCCACAAGCTCACTCTGAACGGCTCCTACACGTGAGGAGTTACGATAACTTGAAAAAAGAGGCTGTGCATGCAGGTTATGATCATCTTGAACATCATCACAAGCTTTCGAGCTTTCATAGCCCATTGCATGGAACCACCCACCACCACCATGAGCTCCACCCTTGGCATGATGATGGGTTCTATCACCATGATGACATACATCTAGGAGAGCAAAGTTTTTGAGGTCTCACTTGTAATAATTACCAAGGGTGATGGGGTGCCCCTGTCACACCTCAAGCCAAGCTGGTCAACCCCAAAAGAAAAAAGAAATAGATCATTGAATGATTAGCAATTAAGTTTTAGTTTATATACCGAAAGACTACTCGCCATCTTGTCCAAGTTCTAATACAATAAGAAAGGCTGATTAGGCTGTTCTAACGTGATAAATGCATCTCCACTTCCCATTGTGTGTGTCCATGGTCTCTATAGACCCCAACAAGCAATGGTGCGTGTACACATGCACGTGTGCACACTCCCAAACTGAGTGACTCGCGGGTAGGTAGGTGATATCTCCTCTTTTAGTGGGTAGGGTTTATGTTTGTAAATCCCCTCATTTGTCCATAAGTTCCCCCTGCCCATTCCACTTAGTAGTGGTGTAAACTGTGTGTCAACTTTTTTCCAATGTTGATTGTTATATGATACTAGTATAGAAACATGTAGCCATGCACGAGTAAAGGGTGTTAGTGTATTATATGAGAGTTTTTGAAGGACCTTATTGAACTAGTTGAAATATTTATTTATATTGTTGAGTTTTCCTTATTTTTTGAGATGTTATTTATTAGAAACTAGCTAAGGGTACATAGTGTCCAAAAATATAAATTTTACAAGTAGGACTCTCTTCAATACAAACATGGTTGTGAGCATCCACTACTATATCATCAAGACATTGTGCGTCTCCAATGCCTTTTTGCATTCTTTGTATGGAAATGAATGCAATCTATCTAAAAAGACTTTATATCAAGTGGAACACTTCATGACATCAAAGTTCTTATTAAAAAGGGAAGTGGGTTTTTAATGCACTTGAGGAAATGACTTTCACCCTCATATTTTGGACAGGAGTATAATTAGCCCCCTTTGACCAATGGAAATTTGAGAGTAATAAAGTTCATCGAAGCAGTCAGTCATGTTTAATACAATACATGTCTTAAAATGAACCATTCCCAAAATTAACATTGTCAAGGTCCTTAACATTCCAAGTTTTGTTTATCTTTGACACACTTAAAGTGCAAGATTCGTTTCCATGACTGTCGGGTGCACCCCAAAATCCACATAAGGGTGAAAAATAAGAGGGGAAAGTGCACAAATAGGTGGCAAAAGATGCCCAAGACAAGTTGCATGGTAGGCAAGACAAGTGTCCCCTTTTGAATCTTGAGTTTGTTATTTGGAGGATATGTGATGTTTAAGACGTGAGAAAAGGGTAGAATAAGAGCCTCACATGGGCTTTAGATTCAATGAGGGTCGAAGATGAAGAGAAGGAACAAGCTTGGAATGCTTAAGAGTGTAGGGGTCCACTTTACCACCAACTTCGTTACTATCGTGGGGGGCTTCTTGTTGGTGGGGATGATGAGCTCAAGCCATGCTCTAAGAGCTCCACTCCTCGTTAGGAAGCTGGTTCTATCGCTTTTGTCCCACAAGTGTTGTCACACCTTCATGTTGCACTACGAGTCCTCATCCCTCCTCTCACCTCACACTCCTCACACGAGCTCGCTAGCATGTGATCAAGAAGAAGATTGGGAAAAGGATTAACAAGAGTAAGACTTAATTGCACAATGGGAGGGCATATTGTATTGCAAGAGAAATCGACTAAGGTATTACACACGTATTATGGTCAGCCAAGCGATGCCCATGCTCGTAAGTGGTCTATTGCTAATACAATGCTTAATCTCATAGTACATCCATGAAGTAAATCATTAGGGAGTTCATTCTAGCTTGCTCCACATGCTCTTAGAGTGGGTCATCGGACATTTACCGACATTTGTCCAAGTTTTAGATCTGGATACCATTGCTTCATAGCTTGCTTGTACATTATTTTTGTGTATTTATCTTTACTCTTTGATGTCAAATATTAGTGACACCATCTATTAATCCTACAATGGGTTAACATTTTCTCCTTTCCTAATGTCGATCACATCCTCGTGATTGTGCAAAAGACTTTGTTGTGGGGAGAATAGAGAAGTTGTGTGGAGAAAATTCTCAATGGTCATTGCTTCTCTAGAAAGAAGACTAAATGAAAAAGTTGATGATAGGCAAGAGTATTTAAAATGGATGGAGACCTATGCACATAATTGCATTTTTTGAGTTTTTGCCCATTTTCTTATTTTGGAAATGACAAGATGTTTTATTTTGAGGTTAACAAAAATTTAAGGCATGTTAGCAAGGGAGGAGAAGAGATGGAGGATCTGGGGGACGAATGTAGACACAAACATCATAATAAGAGTGTTCTAATTTCTCATTTTATACATGGAAGCAACACTCAAGTAATTTTAGAGACTAGTTGATGCTCCCCTATGGCAATTCAGGATGATAAAGAAGCCTAGAAGAACATGTCTCTACATTCTTCTTCCCATGTGCTTTTTAAATCTTTTAAGTGCCAGTGCCATTGATGTTGAGTTTTTTTCTATCGTTGTATAGGCTTAGGGGGTTCTTGGTGTGGATTTTCTTGGAATCCATACTTTAGCATAACCTTCATGGTATTTTTGGCCCACAAATTTTGAGCTAGCTGGGGTTTTTGTCAAAGTGGTGTAGGTTTTGGTGGAAGATAGGGTGCAGTACCCTGGGTTTGAGACTTCCAAGATTTGCATTGTGAGCATGGCTTAGATTGGTGAGGTAGCCAAATTAGATTGATATTCTCATAGTAGCCTTAAGATACCAGTAATTGCTTCTCCACCCATCTTTTGATGCTTTGTAGATTCTCGATAATGATTTTTATGGTGGATGTATCTTCTTCGGTGGAGCCGAAAGTTTGTGAGGAAGCTATGGTTTTTATAGGTTTGGAAAGTGTCAATGATGAAGATTGTCTTGGCCACATAGAGGCTACTAATGTTAAGGTTACTACAATGGATTTACCTTTTTCGGCAGTTACAAAGATGGACTTTCTTGTTGTTATAATTATGGTGATTTTCAAGAGGGGTTGTCAATGATAATGTTTTTGAGATGGAAGTCTTTGTCTCTTTGGGTAAGGTTAGTCAAGGATGGGTTGAGTCTTCAACATGGAAAATATTATCAAGGTAAAGGGTTAGTCTTGATTTTGAGTGGCATGTGTTGGAGAAGTTATATACTCTTAGACAAAGGGTTTATGATGTTGAGGTTTGCGTGGGGCTAG
Organism: Cibotium barometz; assembly: GCF_041138505.1. Lineage (NCBI taxonomy): Eukaryota > Viridiplantae > Streptophyta > Polypodiopsida > Cyatheales > Cibotiaceae > Cibotium > Cibotium barometz. Next base: position 13,035,153 of record NC_141106.1, on the reverse strand, counting down.
CCTTGCTAGAGTAAGATTTGATCTTTAAGATTGGTGTCGATAGGGTATGATGGGAGTGGGTATTAAATGACTTCGAAGTTATGGATTTGGAAATAGAAGCATGGTCCTTGGATGGAGAAAATGATGTTGAAGGCATAGAGGCTTCTTTGGAGAGGGCTTCCAAAGGAGGATGCAAGTCTTCAACAAGCAGAGCTTTTGGTGTGGAAGCTAATATTTTTTTGCATATCATAGAGATTGTTTACTGTAGGATATTCTCTATTACAAAATGGTACTATCATCTTCAGGTTGTGGATGTTCAGAGCTATTGTGTTATTGGTGAAGCATGGTTTAGCCTTGGTAGCAATAATCCATTCACCCCCCAAAATTAAATTTGCATCCACATAAGCACCAAAATCTTATAGTTTAGGGGCTAGGTTGCATATAGATTGTATGGCATGTTCATGTCCTTCTCGTGAAGTAATCCACTCATGATGGAGCTTGTAGTATGGGCAGGCCTAGCAAATCCCAGATTCAAAGGTCACAATATCATTTTCATACCAAGTATACATTTAAGCTAGTATTGTTTTGATTTTCATGGCCACTTTAAATCTAACCTCTATTCTAGGAAGATTTAGATTAGGGTCAAGTTCAGGCATTAGGGTTTTAACTCTTTTAAGGATGCCTCATCCTACAAGAGTAATGTGATTGTTTTATTTGGAATTTCTATGGGGATGGCTTGCATGTATTGATCATGCAAAGGCCACCAAGGATGATGTCATCCTCAAGTACATATGGGGGGTTATATAAAACTCTCAAGTACATATGGGGGGTTATATAAAACTCTCATTCCACAATATCTCTAATAATGAGAATGATTTGCCTAAAATAGTGAGAGCGATTTGCTTGAAATAGTGGGAATGATTTGCCTAAAATAGTGAGAATTATTTGCCTAAAATAGACCAAGGGTTCAATGTACTCTCCTATTGTGTGTGTGTGTGTGTGTGTGTGTGTGTGTGCGCGTGTGTGTTTTCAGTATTTTACAATAGTATAGTCAGAAAAATCCAAGAACCTTATCCAACTTGACCAGTGAAAACATTATACATGATTATATAACAACAGATTTGTAAACAATAATCATGTTACAAGTAAGTGAATCCAGTGACTTCATTATTTGGAAACTTTTGGTGTAGAGAATAAACCCAAAGATATATAGATCCTATTACCTACATCCATCCAAACAGACATACAAAGAGTTAGCCTGTGCGTGTCTTGCAGGTGTCATAGGATCTACCACGTGTTATAGATGTCACCCAAACTATCTTATGATTTATGCGATAAAGGGATCTTGGACCCTTGATATATATATTAGGTTTGTTACCTTAGTATCCTTCATGAGTAAAGGAATCAGACTCTATCTTTATCTATAAGCAGGGAAGAAAGTTTGCTTCCAGATACTATCAGGACAGTTGGCCTTATAGTAATCCCAATAACCTAGTAGATATTCAATCTATCTCCTATATCACACAGGTAGAAACTGTATTTGTTTCATAATTTCGTGTAACTCAACAAATGTACCGAAAATTACCCTCACTCATAAACCAATGACAGTAGATTATCATATTAGAAGCTTACTATAAAAAATTTAAAAAAATATACGAGTCATGCAAGCCCATCAGCGGCAGTATTAAGATCCGCAAAACTTGTAAAATCATTCATTTTTTTCTTTCTAGAATATGAGCTATATTATCACCCATATAGGCAATCATGCACAAAAAGCCGAATGAAAATAGAACATCAAAATGCCAATGAAAAAGTAATATTGCGTTAGGCCATTATTAAACAATATTTCCAGACCTCATGTATCAATTTAGAGGTAAATTGTACGTAACCATATGTATCCTTTGTAATCATACAAAATTTGTGCATTACGATTAGGTTCCCAGTTTCGCCCATCGACAAGGGTCAAGTGAGTTTTTTATCTCATAATAGCTGTCAGTTATTCACCCATTAATATAGCTAGTAGGACGCAAAGATCATCTCAGAGTGCAGAACATGCCAGATGACTCACCATCCAAAGTCCATAGTTATGTATGACCAAGGGTAAAGGAGACTTATTTATAAAAAACACAGCTAGATCATCGTATATTGTTCCTAGTTAGGCACAGTCCCGTATCGTAAACTAATCCAACATTCCATGTATGAGGGGGCTTAGGGCATCTATAGAATAAAATCAAGGTATGCCCATATTAACATAATAGGTGTAATGTTAATCGAGCATAACAGTAGGAGTGCCGCATGTAGAATTGAAATAAAAGGGACCAGAGAACATATAGTCATCATCCAAATACAAATCCCAGATAGGATACCCCGAGAGGTGTGAATCATATCAACCTTCGAAGATAGATAACATGTACTATGAGTTTCCATCAAGTCTTAAGCCTATACTCATATGCAGAGTACCACATGTAGAACTGAAAGGAAACTAGAGAAAATATTGTAATCATCCTACTATTAATCCTAGATAGGATACCCCAAGAGGTGTGTATCATCTCAACTATCGAAGATTGATAGCACAAATATTACAGTCAACGCATACTATGGGTTTTCATCAAGTCATTAACCCATAATCGTATGGAGAATTAGAATCACATAGTATGGTGAAAGCTATTATAGGAAATAGCGAGTCGCTATGATTTACCTTGAGAGAGGAAGAAGAACTCCCAACTGTTGCAAGCACAATAGACATGGCACAAGAACACCATTACATCGGCTAATTGAGTGTCAAAGAACTCACCATTCACTACTATTTATAGGTGGAGTCGAGCTGATGCCACCGATTACCACCATGAAATCTCTATATCATGTTGTCCACTCCTCAGTGCATTAATCACAAACCAGCCATAGCCAATTTGAGCCCAAAATGAATCTCATGTCAGGTGGAGTTCTATTGCACAAAATGTTAATCCACAATTAGCCATGGCCAGCTTTAGAGTAAATGAGATGTTAGGCGAGTGACGCCACATGTAGAGTGTAAGAGAATGGTTGAGGTAGGTGGCATGTGTGAGTCCTACCCTATTCTTAGGTGTTTGTGTGAAACCAAAACCTTCCGATTTATACCAATAACAAGAAATTTACCCTAGATGCAAAAAAGTCTAGGTGTAGTAAATTATTGGAAAGGTGCCTATCTGCGAATCAAGTAATTTGTGTGCATCAACCCTCCGGGGATTAAATAAGGGATGCAAAAATAATAATATCATGCAAGTGAGAGTGTTTGTGTGTGTGTGTGTGGGTGGGTGGGTGGGTGGGTGGGTGTGTGTGTGTGTGTGTGTGTGTGTGTGTGTGTGTGTGTGTGTGTGTGTGTGTGTGTGTGTGTGTGTGTGTGAGAGAGAGAGAGAGAGAGAGAGAGATGTACTCCCCTATTGAGAGAGATGACAAAGCTATAGAGTGAGATCTAGATTTCACAACTCAATGCACAACTCAATGATGATTTGATTGATATGTTGAACCTTCACCAAGTACATGGTTTTAAGCTTAAAGCCTTATCTTTTGAACCATCGAAATCTCACATATACACTAAACTGATGACACATTGCACAAATATCATATCCTCACAGATAGGGGGTGTTCACACCTACTAAGTCCCTAACAAACCTCCCCTTGGAGTGTAGGAGGTGTTGTCTCAGAAACCTTCAAATAGCCATCGTTATTTGGACTCTAGACTGATCATTGTGCTCAAAAGAGACAAAATGACACCAACACTTGAACTCTCATGTCAGGCTTAATATAAGATTTTAACCACTCATGACAACAATTTAATCCCCCTTGTTCTCTAAGTAGGGGTATGAAGAGAATGATGGAGCCTTTTCTAACAATAATACATTATAAAGTGGAAAACACATATAAGGATTATTTAATTCAAGTTTTGGGGGACACCCAAACCCTTGACTCATGAATCAAAAAGCCCAATCATAATCTTCCTCATTGAGAGAAAGATTTCCTACCATTATGAATGCTTGCTCATTTGGTCATCTTCTTAAAGCATGGTCCTCTGTGTGTCCAAGCTTCTTATATACAGAAGCTGCATCTCACAATCATGACTTCCTTCCTACCTTTCATTTTGTGATCATGGCTTGACTCAAATTCATTTTTCAGGTTTCTCTTTGAGACAATGGTCTTCATCTATGAGGATTGCATCCAAGCTTTTTATAAAAGTTGCATATATTAATAGTCCTGTCTTCCTTCTTAACTTTCCTCTTTGTGATCATGGATTTTTCTTACTCAACTTGCGCTTTGGTGATGATTTTCATCTATGAGGACATCAATCATCTCACCATAGGAAATGTCTTGGGCCATCTTCATTAACATTTCCTTTCAAGTTTGCAAGTTCTTGAAGAATGGAGCCTAAGTTACACAAATGTTCTTCCAGGGTATTACTCTCATTCATTTTCAAATTAACTAATTTTTGTTTGAGAAATACATAGAATTGGTGATTTTGTTACCAAAAAGATTCTCAAGCTTATCCCATACCTCCTTGGCTAATTTTTCAAAATCCACATGATGTGAATAAGACTGTCTATACAAGGTAAGCCCAATGAACACAAGGGCTTTGTCGTTATTTTTTACAAGATTCACATCTTTCAGCTTGATCTGCAAGTTCCTTTTTAGCACCCTTGACTATATTCTCCACACTCCATCCCTCATCAGTAGAGGAGAAGCCGAATCTTTCTGTGTGCTAGGTTGGGAAGTTGGAGCTGTTGAATTTTTTGAGCACCATGCTTCTATTGATCTCCATGGTTTTGTAGAGGCTTCAATTTAATGCATGAAGCTTGATTTTTAAAAAGGCTCGAATTTTTACAAAATTGTAAAAGCTTCAATTTGGTAATTTTCACCTAATTTTAGAGAACGGTCTAATGATGGTAGTGTTTAGTAAATGCAGAACTTTGTTGGGGCAATGATTGAATAAAAAATTAATAATGCTAATGTTAATAGTCCTGTTAAATTGTGAGAATGCTACTTTATTTGTTTTAAATTTGTGTGTGTGTGTGTGTGTGTGTGTGTGTGTGTACACACACACACATATATGTATATATATTGTCCTCTTATCTCTTATCAAACTTGTGAATATAAAGTGTGAAAGATGAATTCATCTCACTTTACTTCACTTCACTCTCAAGAAGTAGTATGGCACGCACGAAGTCTGCTCGTAAAACCCCAGTTAAGGTACGACCACAACCGCCTCTCCTAATCCTAACAAACAATGAAACTGATTAGTGAACGTATACTATCCGCCGCGACAATGGTGTTGTTGCTCCACCACCACAAGTTCTGCAAATGAAAGAGCTCCTCCAGTCCAGATCCAGCTCTAAGAGAGCTCTAATGGATCCTCCATGGCCACCTCACAAAAAGTGAAGATGGAGACCAAGCACTGTTTCCCTTCAAGAGATAAGGAAATATCAAAAGGCAACAAACTTACTTATACCAAAGGCCCCTTTTGCAAGGCTAGTCAAGGAAGTGATGCAAGATCTTCAAAAGACATCTACAAGGACGTACTATGCACAACAATAACCCCGTTGATCTTGTTAGCCCAAGCATTGATAGCAATTCAAACAGCAGCCGAACATTATCTTGTTGATTTATTGCATGATAGCCAATTGGTAGCTATCCATGCTAAACATATCACCGTCAAAGATAAGGATTTAGGGTTGGTTTGTAGGATCCACAACAACAATAGTGATGCCTTCAATCTCAACCCAGACATGATGTGAGGACCTATAGGTGCTAGGAGATATTTTAGTCTGAGGAACATTATGCACACTAAATCAAGCTTTACACTCCTTACTTTTTTAGCACTTTTTGGTATTTAGTTTGTCCCTCATACCTTGTACTCAAATTTCAACTAAGTACTTTGTTCTATGAAATTTGTACCTTGTACTTTAATTATGGTAATTTTAACTTGTCTCATGGATATGGATTTTGTGTGATAGTAATTATTTTTTGTATTGAGCCTATGAAGGAATTTGGATAACACTTAAGCGCAATTAAGTTGTGTATAGTGCAGACAACATTTCACTGCAAATATTAATATTATTGTCACATTTCATCATGATATTGGTTTTTTTCCAAAAAAATGACACAATTATTTTTGGACATTATCAAAACAAGACACACATGACTGTTATAATATATTTATGCAAAAATGACACTAGAGCCAAAATTTTATCTAGCCCTGGTAACACGAATCAAAATATGTCGATAGATCAACTTTATCAAAATGATACAAAATTTGATGTATGCATACATCTGGGCGTGAGGGACACCCCTAAAAAAAATTCGGGGTTGATCTAAGGCCTATAAGGCCCCTAGTCGAAGACTGGCAAAGTGGACACATGGATTTAAAAATTGTGTGGAGGCTTGGATGTTTAAATCTATGTGTCCACACACCATTCTTTAAGTAAGGGTCTTACAAGCCTCTCAGATCAGCCCCAAATTTTTTGGGGTGTCCCTTAGGCCCAAATCTATGCACACACAATTTTATTTAATTTAGAAAACTTTGAAAGTTTTAGTAAATTTAAAATTTTGATAAAAATCACTTTTGGTTTTCTAAAATTGACTATATTAACAAAAGTTTCTCTCATTTTGTTCATTTCTTGTTTATCATCTTTTTTATTCATGGCTCGCACAAAGCAAACCCTATGCAAAGTGTGGCTCCCAAAAGACAGCACACCTATGCCATCAAATGCAAGGCTCCGACTCGGAATCCAGAACCTCCTCTCACCATGCCCAACCTAATCCATTATACCTCACCCAAGCCCCACACCAGTGGAGGATGAGGTGCAACCCCATCCCGAACCTTAGCCCCTGCCTCAACCTCAACCCCAGCCCATAGCCCCAGCCTCGACCGTCCCACATTCAAGACACCGTAAATGGAGATGGAGGCCAAGTACTGTGGCCTTGCAGGAAGTTAGGCACTATCAAAAGACAATGCACAACTTAATTCCTAAGGCAACATTCATGAGAGTCGTACAAGAAATTCATGACGACTTAATATTGAGGAGCAACCGCAAATTTGGGCTTGGCGACAAGTAGATTGCCAGCTGCCATATCGATGATGGACACCACAAGCAATGGATGCTTTGTAGGTGGCTGTGGAGGCTTACCTAGTAGATATGTTTGGTAATACCTTGATAACTATACATAGAAAGTCACCTCACCAAAAAGGAAAAGTGGCTAGTTCGTCACTTCCAGATGGAGGGATACTCCTGGAGATGATAGCCATTCGTAAATATACCAATCTTTTGTAATCGTATAACTATGTAACCATCAATATGTAATTTGATGGCTTTGATGAATATCAAGACATTTTCTCTGCTCCTTGTGTTGTGCTTTTGTTCATTTTCTATCTTGTCTCGTAAGTTTATTTTTTTTAATTATGTGCAATTGATTATGTAACCATCAATATGTAATTTGATGGCTTTGATGAATATCAAGACATTTTCTTTGCTCCTTGTGTTGTGCTTTTGTTCATTTTCTATCTTTTCGTAAGTTTATTTTTTTTAATTATGTGCAATTGATTTTACTATGTCAACCACAAACTGTCTACCATATCGAGTTTAATTTTTAAACACTTAGATACAGGATCAAAGAGTTCAAATTTAATAAAATCAAATGAGCATTCGATGCAACGATAAAAAAGGAACTTGATTTTTATTACTATAGAGAGTACAATAAACCCATGATCATAGAGAGGATATGTTCTCTTCCTCTTGCTTACTTGGCTCACCAGAAGATGAAGGAGGGGCTTTGACAGCTGGGAGCAAAACTGCCTCCCCCGCAAGCTCCCTTTGGATTGCTAAGGGATAATGTATCCCTGCAATGTGGCCAACTACCACACAAGGGCTTATAGTTCATCCCCCACTGCTCTGAGTATAGAAAAATTAGCTTAGAGTGTTGCAAGAGCACGACTTTCTCCAAGCTAGACATTGTAGGAATAATTTTGAAAGCAGCAACTTTGGTTAATGCTTTCAGCTTCAAAAAACTATTTGAGCTAGCCGAGGAGCATGTCTTGTGGAAGATAATGATATCGTCCACCATATGGCCAATATATTCTTTCAAGGTTGAGTCTTGGACTCTTGCTTGCCTTCCAGATTTGCTGGCCTACCTAGATGAGAACTCATCAAGGTATAAGATATACCGAAATCCAAAAGTGAAAAATTGTGTCAGTACAGGTGCTGCATATGCAAGAATAGCATTCACACTACCAACCAAGTCCAAAAAAAAAAGAATCTTAAAATTTTTCCAAAATTTACCTCCGCAACTTCATCTTACTCCTTCACCATCATTGCTTCGAGGTCATTGCCTGGAATAGGCCTCCCTTCTTCACTTCCCACCGCTTGTATCTCGTGCTCTTATCGAGGCCCAAACATCTCCTCTTGCAGCCTTTCAAAATTTACATTTGAAATCTCATATTTGGGAGCAGCTTCTTCAATTGATTCTTGGACTTAGATGATTGGCTAATACATCATCCAAGCTGCTACCATCGTAGTGATTGACTTCATTGACAACAAGTGGAGCATCCTGTATGTTGAAGTCAATGAAGTCATCTGTAGCATCTCGAACAAGTGTACAATGTTGCTCATCTTCACTCACATGTCCAAGAGCTCCAAGACATCTTATGTCAATAGGTACTCCTCACCCTCTAATGATGATGGGTGTTAGGGATTCAAGGGGTGGGCCTTTAAATTATATATGTTTAGGCTCTTGGATACCTATGCGTGATAGTTTTAGACTTTTCTTAGCCTCTACTTGAGGATCAAGAGACGTCTCTGCTTAATCAAGGTATGTCGAGCATCATCTTCATGCTTGTCTGTTAATAGAATGTAAATTTCAAGAGCAATATCCCGTTCAATCAAATTGATTGGAATATACTCTTTGAAGGAGGTGGGAACGGAGGTTATAAGAGGAGGTCCGAGGAGACATGCTAAGGCTCTCTTTATAACTTTCTTGGCTATCCCCGCTCTTCATGGAGAAGAGGAATTCCACAAGGATCCACCTAGAAACAGAGTTGGGAATGGAGAAGGTAATTTCATCACATCCCAAGTAGAACTCTGCCAAGATAGAGTTTTCGGGATCTAGGCTAGACAGCAAGCTTTCAAGCTCTATGTTCTTACAAAACCTTGTGTAAATTGAGTTTACAAGTGAGCGTAGCGAGTGTGACTAATCCACTCATCAAAGGCTACTTGAGGGGAACATCCATGATGATATCAAAATACGCGAGAAAAAGTGAGAAATTGTACGGGATGAAGGCTAGAGAGTGAAAGCAAGTGAAGGTATAATGAAAGAAATGAACTTACTTATACTCACTTCCATTTATATTAAAAATTACATCAATATTTAGATTTATAATTAAGCTTAATTACATATAAGTATATCTTAATTACATATAAGTATATCTTAATTACATATAAGTATATCTTATATATAGACTTATAATCAAAATATAAAGAATAAAATAAGTGCTTTACATCAATCATAGATTTACTTATTGCATCAACAAGTGCAAATTTAATTTACACTTCTACTTATTTTTCAAGAACTTAAAAGTTGCTTGAATGAACACAAATTTTGAAAAAGTAAAAATTCATGTCATTAACTTGAGATGGGGAATGCTACAACTACTCCACAATCTCAAGGATATGAGTGGAAAATTATTTAACATCAAAGATATCTCTTGTCTAAGAAAGGCTAGAGGCTATCTCTTGTCTAAGAAAGGCTAAAGGCCAATTACTCTCCACCTTGGATGAAATTATATCATGGCCCTCTCAAAGAACAACCACATTCAGCATGATAGAGTGTGTGGGATCCCGTAAATCTTGCTCGAAGCTTAGCCAATCACCTCTTAAGAGTCTCCATCTTCTATACCTAAAACGCATCCATAACATTTATCGAGCAATAAGGTACCTATTTATACAAACAAACAACATTAGTAAAACCATATTTTTAGCACTCACATTCATTCTAGTTATATTCATTGCAATAAGGTACCTATTTATACAAACAAACAACATTAGTAAAACCATATTTTTAGCACTCACATTCATTCTAGTTATATTCATTGCAACTCTGTGACATCCGACTTTGTGACTCTGTACTCAATTGTATCATCACAAGTTCTCTTTTGTAGTCCATTGATCACCCAAGAAATGTGTCATCCATCTATCAGTTGGACTTTTGCAAGCATAGGTGATCTTAGTTTTCTTCAGTTCTTCACAAGATGTTTTAAAAAAAGACAAAGCAATCTAAAGGAAAAAACTAGGTCAAGTGAACATCTTTTGACCTTGTGGATGGTTTTGTTATAGCGTGCATATCATTTGAAAGCTTTATCTTACAAGCTTGAATCTCGTCCAAGCTGGGATGTGGCCATTCAAGATTAGACAAGGAAGGGAGTGGTATAACTTTTTTTCTTGTTTTCATACATCAAAGCACCAATCTCAGCATGGAGAATAGTGATTAACACTCCACAGACTGCCACTCTTTGAAAGTGAAAGATACAAAGCTGAAAAACATCATGTGCTTCATAATCAAAAAATAAAAGCAACTATAATGATTTAAAAAATACCTTATACTCGCTATTTGACTTATGCCTTGGAATTTGGTTATCTAGATGCAAATGGATTTATTTGTGCAAATATATGTGCTGAATAAGAACTTATGTTCTCATCGTTGCACCATCCATTCGTCTTCTAAACTCTAATCTTCTACCTTTGTAACGTTCGATAAATCGCTTATATCTCTTAGCTTTACTTTGAAAGAGCCTCGAGTGCTTGGTCGCACATTAAGACCCAAGTGAATTTAGTATATTATTCAGGAATCCATTTTTCCTCCTCATTTCTGTGATTAAAAACCTCCACAATGTGTATATTACTTTTGTTCTTCCTTCTTTAAGACATCTATAGTAAAGAAATAAATTTATAAAATAGATAAATATTAATAAAATGATACCTCAATGTAAGCCATTGGATTAACCAACATATCAAAATTAATAATTTTGCACTCATAAAGTAAATTAACAAGAGATTGAACTTGATTATTCCCTTTTTGGCAGAGTCCCCAAGCAATCTCCAAACCAACAAAACTCAGAGGTTCAAAACCTATAAAGAGAAAAGAAAAAAATAGATATTATCAAGATTACCAATAAAATAGAAAATCAAAAACTTACCATTTAAAGATTAGCAAACTTTGAATAAAAAGAGAAGAAAATTACTTATTACCTTTTCCTTTCCCAAACGTAAAAAACTACAGACTAACACCAAAGCTTCAAAAACTGCAGACCAACACCAAAGATTTTGAATTAGTGTCCATAGCACAAGAACAACATATGAGAGAGGATACAAACTGTAAATTTTTACCCAAAGAAACAAGAGAAGAAAGAATAACTTTGTGACCATGAGAAATTAGCATTATCTCATTGAGCTTCTATTCAAAGGAGAAAAAATTTTACCAGACCATGAACATACTAAAGAGAAACCTATCTGTATATTTTTTCCTAAAAGAACAGAGAAGAAAGACTACCTTCAAGGACGTCATGAGAAATCATCAATATCTCAAAGAGATTATGTCCAGATAAAATTTTTCCATAAGATAGACATATTAGAGAGGATGCTTACAATAATTTTTTATGAGAAACAAAGCAAGGAAGCATGAAATATGATAAAATCAAATTCTGTCAAGAAAAAAAGGAGGGAAAAGGAAAAGGGGGGGAAATCAAAGCGTGAAAAGTGAAAGAGGGAAAGAAATTTGTGATTGAGAAGGAACATTCACTATAAAATTTTATTGAGGACCACAAGGCACATCTAACATTTCTTTAGTTTTTTAATATTTGGTTCCAATATTATATTCCACTAGTTTGATCTTGTAAGATTTGGTAGTAGAAGATTCAAAAAGATCCTTGCTACATGGGTTTGGAATCCGAGCTCTCTCATTGGCTAGCCCATTCTTTTTTTAATATTTTCTTAAAGGACCCTTTTGTGAGTCCATATTTTGCCTAATGCCCATATTGCATAACAAACATTTCCTTCACAACAAATGTCTACCTAGGTCAAAATTTACACCTATAGGCTATATGATGTCTCCCTCTAAAATTGTCATACCAAAAAAATATTTCAATTTTCTACTCTTTTAACATGCTTAGCTTTACTCAAAGCCACCATCTTCTACATATGTATGAACAGAAGTCCACCTTTGCACACCTATAAGCTTACCTCCTTAAACTCGTAGCATTGGTTGTAATATGCCCACTACCTATAAGCTTACCTCCTTAAACTCTTAGCATTGGTTGTAATATTCCCACTACCTACTTATAAATAATAGATCAAATAAATATGTCATGTAAACCATCAAGGTAAGCATATACATAAGTCTTTGCTATTTGGGTCTAGAAATAGACTCAAGGATGTTTGTAGGGATTTTCATAAATTATGGAGCTTATAATGTTATGTATTCTAATATCTTTTGAGTAATTGTCAAATAATGTGCATATTTATGCATAGTGGTAGAATTTGTTCCAAGAAAGTTCATTAAAAAGTTTCATTCATGAAATTTATAAAATAAATTTTTATTTAAAAAAGATTAATATTTCTTTAAGTTATGTAGACTCCTATGTCGTTTGTAAGTCAAGTTTATTTTTATGTCATAAATACCAATTTATAAACCTACGAAGGTCACACGTGCTCTCAGTCTTAAAAAATATCAAAATTCATGTAAATTTTAAATGTATAAAAACAATGTTTTAAAACCATTTTTAAAAACAATGTTTTAAAACCATTTTTGAGCTTCCACACATTTTGGGAGGGAATCTTTTTAGGTAACCCTCATCAGTTACCTATTTTCCTCGTAACAATGTTCTTAAAGGAAAACCTTTAAAATATATACTCACTAACAAATATATGAAAGACTTTTATCATAGATTAAACCATCTAGTAACTTTTTGAGATTGAAAACTACGTTAACACCAGCACCCTTTCACAAGAGCTTTGGTGGACTAACTAAAATCTGTATCACGAAACATTACGCTCAAGATTCACAAAGCCTTTTAGGTGGGTAGGGTGCATCTGTGATGCCCATTAAGAATTAACCTCTATCTTATTTGACCTTGGGTGCTAGTAGGTAAAATATAAATTAGCCCCTTTTTTATAATCTTGTGCTCCACCACAACATGTAATTCACTAGACATGCTTATAATCATGGTGTGTGGCCTTTGTGACAGAGTATCTTATTTGACCTTGGGTGCTAGTAGGTAAAATATAAATTAGCCCCTTTTTTATAATCTTGTGCTCCACCACAACATGTAATTCACTAGACATGCTTATAATCATGGTGTGTGGCCTTTGTGACAGAGTTCATGTAGCAAAGCACGAACGTCACAGGGAGACAAGCTATTGAATTTGGATAATAGTGCATCTTCAAGCTTATTAACTAAGGTGTTTTGTTGGCGCACAAGTTAGAACTCCCTATGTCACCCTTTGTAGAGAACTTTAGCCCTTGAGTCCCTCTTTTGTTGCTGAATTGATAATAGTATCTCCAATTATGCTAAGGTACCAATAGATTCATGCAAATCCCTAAGATGACACCCTTATGATGGCCTCATACTCCATTTTTGGAATACCCAGATGCTGTATGTCCATCCACTTCATCTCAAAATCAAACATTGGGAAAATTAAAAACAAGGGGGGGAGTGTGCATGCACAGGTGGAGTAGCACACAAGGTGCATTTGTGTATACATGTGTATGTGCAATGAATGTGCACACATATGTGCAAGTGTGTGGGGTGCAGGTGGTGTGTGCACACGCACATTTAAGGGGTGTATTCAAGTGTGTGCATGTACAAATGTGGGGGGTGCACACATGTATTTGCGCATGTACGTGTATGTTATGTAAATGGGTGTGCATGCATATATGTGTATAAGTGTGTGTGTGTACATGCATATGTGTGTACACGTGTGTGAATGTGTGTGTATGAGTGAATCTGTATGCATGTGCAATGCGCACGTGGTGCAAGGGTGTGTGCACATGCATGTAAATGGATGTATGTGTAGTTGTTTGTGTGGTGCATGTGGGTGTTATGGCTCACCCTAACCCTCCTTGAAACACATCCAAAAAAAGATTACCTTGTGAACCGCAACTGTCATGAGGATCTTTCCAATGGCCGAGCTTGTAACTCTTGAGGTCTCTAAGCTCTACAACTCCTTGAGAAGCAATTCCACCGTGCCTCCCACGAGCATTGTCACACCGCCGCGTTGCACTACGGGTACTCGTCCCTCCTCTCACCTCACTTCACTCACACACACTCACTAGCATGCATTAGGGAGAGATATAAGCAAAAGTAAGACTCAATTACACAATGGGAGAGTATGTTGTATTATGAGAGAAATTCACTTATATACATGGCCATAAGTGTTCACACTTACTTAAACTGTGGCCAGCCGAGCACACTTTAGGCTCATAAGAGGCCTAAAGCTATTACAATGACTACTCTCATAATATATCAATGAAGTACATCACTTAGGACTTCATCCTAACTTGCTACCACACGCTCTTGAAGTGGGAATTGCCATAAATACACCATCACACCATTACGAGCGTCGTCCAAATTGTAGTTTTGGACACTATTACTTCATATCTTGAATGTATGACCCTTTGGTGTATCTACCGTGACTCCTTGATGTAAGATAATGGCGGTAGCTATTGTTAACCCTAGAATTGGGTTAACATTCCCCCCTTCCTGATGGCGATCACATCTGCGTCATGATCACGTTGAATTTGCTTCCTTCTTCACACAAGTGCAGTTGTGGGGTTTGTCCTTTTGGGGAGTTGATGCTGAAAGCTCTTACCCTCTTTTGTATATTGATTCAAACCTGTTATGACATCTATCATAGATTTTCTTTTGGGTAGCCATATTGTTGTATTGCCTTGATAGTAGCCTTGTGCTCGCAGTAGGTCCTTTTGGATCCACTGTTGACAGCAGTCGTGAGGCTTCTACAAGTTCTTGTCCTTCTGCCACTTTGTAGGTGGTGTCAATGGTTGACTTTTGAACTGGGTTCTCTCATGAGAATGTTCATCCTTCATTGGTTACTTCCTCTCAGGTTGACCCTTTGGGTGAATCTTGGGAACCCATTTATATATGTACTCTTGTATGTTGGGCTTTGTGTAGGCAATTTGAACACGGTGGGTGTAGATTCTAGTTTTTGAAGTACCACTTCTATAGCAATTTGTTTGCCTTGATTTGCTGAGGTCCATAATGATATGGACATAATTTTTTTTTCACTGATGGTTAGCGATGTTGTTCTGTCTTCCCATTGGATATTGCACTTGTTGGCACAGATCCAGGATCGTCCTAAGATCATCTCCTCTTCCATTGTACCTACAAGCATTACAAACACCTTTCCAAACAAGGGATTATTATTGATGGAAATGTTAACATTTAAATACCCAAGGCCTTTATGGTTGTTAAGTGCACACTACGAACTTTTGCATCTGTGTGTTCCAGGTTTCGTCTCCCTAAGGCTATCCAAGTATCATATGAGATAAGGTTGTGGCTCGATCCCATATCTATCAATGCAACACTTGTTGCAATGCCCTTATTTGTTGTTGTGAGTCCCAACTTGAGTCTTGCTGGTTCAATGTTTAGATCCTCTTCATCCACCATGGTTATGGACGCCATATTGACATAAATCAAGTCCTTCTGCATTTTAGCTTTTACTTACCTAGCTTTAGCCTCGTCTTGCGCTTGTTGCTGGATCATTTCTTTTGCTAATTGCTTCTGTTTTTTTAAGAGGTGTTCTTGGAAGAGCATCTCCTGGGTTAATGGTCCAAAGTATTTTTTTTGTTGGCTCCCATTGACATAGCCCTCCATTTGGATGCCGTCAATTGTCTCTATTATTCGGACAGACCCTTGAGGTGTGATTTCTGATACGCAGAATGGTCCTAGACCATGGTATTTCAGTTTCTTTTTCCTAGCACTTCCCACACTATACATGGACAAGGTCCCCCGTTTTTAACTCTTTTTGCTTGAGGTTTCTATCAAACCAATGGTCCTAGACCGTGGTATTTCAGTTTCTTTTTCCTAGCACTTCCCACACTATACATGGACAAGGTCCCCCGTTTTTAACTCTTTTTGCTTGAGGTTTCTATCAAACCAATGTTTTTTGCGTAACTTTTCAACCATGAGTCTGTGTGATGCTATCAACCGGGTTTCATCCAGTTTTTCCAAGTCAATTAGCCTTTCAGCTAATGCATTTTCAATTAGATGTTCTTGTATAGCAATTCTTAAGCTGGGGACTAAGTATTCCATGGGCATAATTGCTCAACACCATAAGCTAGACGGAAAGGAGTATATCCTATTGCCACCTTATAGGATGTGCGGTAGGCCCAAAGAGCTGCTGTAAGCTTATGCTCCCAATCTGTTCGACTTGCTTCCACAGTTTTTGTCAGGATGGTACACAAAATCTTATTGGTACTTTCTGCCTGACCATTTGATTGAGGGTAGTATGGTGACGATTTACGATGGATTACCAAGAATCCTGCAAGCAATTGATTAATAACCTCATTAATGAAATGTGAGCCGCGGTCACTCACCAATTCCAATGGGCATCCGAATCGTGATATGATTTGCTCATATCTTGTCTCTTTTTTGTGGGATCGCAAAACGTTGGCATTCCTCGCATCTTTTGACGAACTCATTGGCGTCCCCGAATAACGTGGGCCACCAGAGTCTAGCTTGGAGCACCTTCTGGGTTGTAATTTCTCCGACAAAATGCCCGCTTGCTATCTCGGAGGAATGAGACTCTTCCAGTATGGTCACAAATTCATTCTCCCTTACGCATCGTCTAAGCACATTGTCTTTACCCTGTCTATACAACTCTGGCAATATCAATTGATATGGTGCTGCATGCTTGATAAGCCTTCACATCTTATCCTTAGGGTAAGTTCTGAGGGAAGCCATAAAGCCAAATACTCTGAAATCTCTTCGCTCCACTCCGATACCATATCCAATTTAAATAGATAAGCATCAGGGAGGTCATCGTCGACACCAATTGCTGGTTCTCCATTTAGAACTTTGGACAGGTGGTCGGCCAACACATGTGTTCCCTTCCTTACCGTGATAGTAAAGTCGAATTCCAACAACAATAGTAGCCAACGTGTGATTCTTCTTATGGTGCTACAAGGTTTATTCACTAGATATAGCAAAGCTTGATGGTCCACAAAAAAATATGAATTGTTTAGCCAGAATTAATGTTGGTATTTTTTTTACCTCGTAAACCATGGCCAATCTTTCTCTTTCGGTAGTGGTGTAGTTCACCTATGCATCATTCAATTGATGACTAGCAAAGCAAACTGGATAGTCCAATTTGAATTCACCAGGTTGGGCTAGCACACAACCAATTGTAAAATTTGACGCATCGATGTGTACGTGGAATATAAGATCCCAATTGGGGAGTCGCAAAATGGGTGCACTTGCCAAGGCTTGCTTTAGACGATCATAAGCCTCTTGACACTCCTTGGTCCACTCAAAGACAATGAGCAGTTTATACAAGGGTATGGCTATCTTCGCATAAAATATGATGAAGTGTCGATAATAACCCACATGACCCATAAACCTTTGCACACCTTTGTAGTTGGTGGGGCGATGGTAGTTCCAAGATCAACTTGACCTTGCTATCATCAGTGGATATGCCATTTTTTGAGACTATGTGTCCTAGTATCACACCACGCTTAACCAAGAACTGGCACTTCAAAAGGTTTAGTGATAACCGATATAATCGACAACGTTCAAACACCTTCCTCAAATAGTTTAAATGATATTCCCATCGAGAATGTGCACATAGATCATCAATAAACACTTCCAACCACTTTTGCAAGTAGTCCTTAAAAGCTGTGCACATCAATCTTTGAAAGGTTGCCAGGGCATTTGTAAGACCGAATGGCATGACCTTGTAAGCGAATGTTCCCCACATGGTATTGAAGGCAGTCTTATGTTGGTCTTCTAGTGCTATGGACACCTTATTGTACCCTGAAAACCCATCCAAGAAGCTATACGCTTCCCTTCCAGCCACTCTTTCCAAGACATGTTCGGTATACGGTAATGGGTAATGGTCCCTTCGAGTGGCTGCATTTACTTTCTTAAGATCGACACATACTCTCAATTTTCCATTCCTTTTAGGCACTATCACAATGGGTGATAACCAATCCATATGTTCGATCTCTCATAGATAAAGTCAGCAGCAACAATGAGCTTATCAATTTCCTCCTTTACAATTGCTGCATACTTTGGATTCATCTAGTATGGTTTCAGCCTGGCAGGCCTTGATCCTTCCATAATTGGAATTGTATGTTGTACCACCTCGGGCGGTACCCCTTTCATTTCCTTATAGTTCCAGGCGAAACAATCCTTGTATTCCTTAAGAAGAGCAATAAGCTATACTTCCTCTGCAGAGGTCAAATCCTTTTGGCAATATATATAGTTCCAGGCGAAACAATCCTTGTATTCCTTAAGAAGAGCAATAAGCTGTACTTCCTCTGCAGAGGTCAAATCCTTTTGGCAATATATATGGGCCTTGATTCTTCCCCTGATTCTGTAATATCAACCTCCTTGACTTTTGTCGGGCCACCGTATGATGTTGACAGCCCTTCTTCTTTTACCCTAGTGGTGGTTGTTAATCGGACCACTCTTCAATCATCAATTGTATAGTTCTTGAAATGGTTAGGCACTGAGAGTACATCCGTTTTGTCCTCATTGTCTTTTTTTGTTTTTTCCATTATTTTCTTGGCCTCACGTTCTGCCTCTGCCAAGGCTTTGTTGCATTTTCGGCATCCCATTTTTGTAAGTTTGGGTGTATCGGTTTCCTTAAGGGTGCTTTTCTCTAGATTCCTCCCTTCTAAATGATATTTTACTCAACTCATGTACCCTTTTAGCCTCAAGGTATCTCAACCCCACTGGGCATCCGTTGGTTTGCTTCGCAGCAATGCATTTCGTTGGGCTAGGTACCATTTTTTTCCCCGCCACCATCGCTTGATGCACTAACTACTGGTTTGAATTCGCGGCACAGTACCTTCTGTACTTGATATCTCCTCCACTGACTCCCCATCCATGGTTTGCCAATCAACCATGTAGATAGAAGTTGTAGGGATGTTTCCAGATTCCAAATACTGGGTTCCCTTAGGTTGCATCACATCGATTGAGGCCAACACATGCATCCAATTCTCACAGAAATCCGGGGGAGGTAGTGATGCATACATCTCCATATCCTCCTCATCCTTGGTTTCCCCCTCTGTGGGCTGGCATATCTGTAGGGATGTGGTTTGCTCCATTGTGATCGAGTCATTACCAAACAATTGCCCTTCCATGGGGTGCGCCTTCCATGCTCTTAGATCAATCTTTAATGTTTGTGAGTCCCTGCGTACATATACATGATCCAAAGCCCAGTCATGCACCAATTTGGATTCCCTCATGAAAGGTCATCCCAATATTATGTCATATGTATCAGGTTGGCGTAGGAAGTCCATGACCACAAATGTATGATGATATTGAAACATAAAGAGTCTGAACTTCACATTTTCCAAGAGTCTCTTGAAGATGTTCCATTAGCCATCTTAACGATTAGATCTGCTCTTTTTAGGTCCGACTTCCCCCAATTTTCCCAACAATGTTTGGTAATGATGCTGACACCTGCCCCACCATCTAGGATGGCCAATGCCTGGTATCCATTATGATGAATCAGAATGGTAGCGTTTGTGTCGTCTCTCTCATAGTAGCGTCCCAGTTGGTTAACTGGTATCTTAACCACTCGCATTTCCTTTGTATGCCTCAAGGGTCTTTCTACCAAGGGTGGCAGAGCCTCATCTATATTCTCCGCTGGCCTTAGACCTCCCTCGACCCATTCTTTTACATCTGTCTATAGGGTGGGTGAATTGCGTAACAACTGACCCAAGGGCATCTGGACAAGCGTGGATAACACAGCTGCTAGGCTTCCTATATCCCTTGGTTCCTTAGATATAGAGTGTTCTTCCCATCGAGGTGTCTCGTATTTTTCCACGGGGAAAGAATGAATGAATGGACCCCCCCAACTCATTTTGCTCGAACATTCTAGTCATTGTGTTTGTTTGGGATTTTGCTTGAGTTCCTTCCGGAATCAGGGTGGGTAGGTTCAAAGCCCTGTTGTGGGGTGATTCATCTAGTGGATAGATGGTATCCCTTACTCGGCTAGCCCTAGGCTTAGTTTCATGAATTTGTTGGTACTTTTCAACTAGGGCCTTGGCATCTTCTTCCTTATTTCTTCGTCTCCGCATTAGGATATTCACCAACCCCCTTTGGGGTTGCTGATTGTTCTCCTTGTTTTCCCAGGTCTAACCCTTCCAGATTGATCCCTTGATCCCCCTCTTCCTTCGATTGTGTGGATCCGGTATCAATTGTATCTTCTTCGGATCCGTCGTGGATTGTATCCCATGTGTCCCCCTTTCCTAATTTCTTCACTCTTCTCCTACGACCACATTTGTCACACCTAACTGAGTTTGAGCTCGTGTTTGGACATTGAGCGGTGTGATCTTCCCAGATTGTACACTAATGGCACGAATGGTGGCCTGATTAGCAATAGAAGCTGAACCACTTACTCGTCGGTAGGGACAATCTTTGATCAAATGATCAATTCCACACTTAGAGTGACTTCTCTCCTCTTCCTTTTATCCAATGATTAAAGTAAAAGAGTAGAGAAAAGTGAGCTTCTTTAGACCTCGTCCCCTACCCATACTGGCTCTTCTTGGTATCTCAAGTTCGTGGACTTGTCTGATTGTGGTATCTTGGTGGGATTCCCCAATAGTAGCCTCTATGCGTCTTTGTGTAATTAAGAACTCCATATCTTGTAAGAATGTAGGTGATTGATCATTAGCTCTATGTCCTTCTTGGTATAGAGCCGGTCCTCAAGTTCTACAGCCAAGTTGGCTATGTTACCCTCTTCTTCTCTAGTTATAACCCCTTCCTCTATTCTGGATTCCTCATTGATGGGTTCGAGGTTGTTCGAAATATCCCCATCGCCTCTACTTGTAGCAATTTCAGATTCCTTTCCTCGTGATTGGAGATGATTAGCATTATCTGTCTCCTTTCTCTCAGTTCTTGTTCTACGAGTATCAAGCTCTTGTTTCTTAAGCTCAATTCTCAGAGTTGTCGTTCCACCTCACTTCGGTGAAAGTCCAATTCCATTTCCTCAGTGGTGGGAAAGAATATTTGACCCGTCCTAACTGCACTTTCCATATCTCGTCTAATTCGAGGGTGCCAGTATTTGACAGCCTAGAATTCAACGTCTAGAATGGGCCTTCTTTTCTTGGACCGAGTCCAGTGCTAGTTGACAAACCCATGCCCGCAGATTGCGCTTCTTCATCATGACTGGTTTGGAGACCAAAAAATCTTAAAGCTATATCAATGATCCCACTGGACTTGGTTGGAGAGTGTGGTTTGTCACCTTCCCCAAACCTAATGTATCTCAGCCCTTCTTCCATGGATTCCTCGCTACTGGTTTCTACGGTGGTCAGGTTTCTCAAGACACTTAAGTGTGTGCTTGCAGACTATCCCAATCCCACACTTCTTTGATAGGAAGTTCCTAGATGATTCGATGCACTATCGTCAGGCGTAAGATCGTCTCCGATAAGTTTTCCAGATCTTAAGTGCATGTATGTATGATTTGATAAGATAGTATCCAACCCAAATTGATTCAATTCCTAGTTTTATCGCTCTATTCAGGAGGCATGAATTAGCCGAGAAAATTTCACATCGTGAAACTGCAGAACAAATGGTTCACGTTGTGAAACAAAAAGTGTTTCATGCTGTGAACTATTTTAAAAGTGTTTCACGCCGTGAACTACTTCAAAAGTGTTTCACGCCGTGAACTATTTTGAAAATGGTTCACGTCGTGAAAGTCTATTGCACTTTCATGTGATCCAATTTTTCTCCTTAAGATTAAATTTCTTCTTTATCCGACTCTCACAGCCTTAGTTTTATCAATTCGCTGGTTTTGGTCTTCTCGTAAAACAGTAGGATTGAGTTCACGTCGTGAAACAAAAAGTGTTTCACACCATGAACTACTTCAAAAATGGTTCACGTCGTGAAAGTCTACTGTACTTTCACATGATCCAATTTTTGGGACGAACTGAATCATATCAGAGGTGTCAAGATAAGGGTTTCTATTTTTAGAATGTAATCCCATGATTTTCGGCTAGAATCTCGGCGCTGATTTTGTGAGCGACTCGCGGCATGAAATTGCAGGAAAATGGTTCACATCGTGAACAACTTCCTGCACTTTCACGTGGAGTTTTTCGCATCAGCAATTTGTAGTCTTGGGTGCATAATACTTATCCAATTGATGAAAATTCGATTGTGCCAATGCTAGGGAATGAAATGCAAGTTCCTGGCGGTTCAATCAATGGTCCCTTATGTTTTTTATTTTTTATTTTTTTTAAATTTTTTAAAAAAGAAGAAAACAACACACAACCTGCTTCTTCCGGTTGGTGTTTTTTGTGGTGTGTGCTAACATCAAACTTATCAAGAGTAACCAATGAATCCTTTCCTAAACTACTTTCCACAACATTCATAGCATCAAAACTTTAATTTTTTTTCTCAACCACACACATCTTATCCATCCACTTTCCATATAATGCATTACCAAAATGCAAAGGCAACAATGTGAATACTATGTAATGGGAGCTGAAACTCAAAGAGTATGGAAGAAACAAAGGTGTTTCTCCGGCAAGAGCGCCAAAAATGCTGCACATTTACTCAAATTGTTGATGCACCTTTGGGTTGTAGGTTGTGGTGATGGAGGAGGTCCGGATTGATGGTGCTCAGAGGCATTCGAGGAATCTGAGCAAGCTCCCTCCTCCACAAAAGCCTGTAGTTTTTATTCCATCCAATCTCGAAGGTCATTTCATAAATTTGGATTACCTTTTAACAAGGTCCCAATGGGCATTTGGATTTGGGAGGAAAGGAAGGCTGAGAGGCCGACCAGGTCGTGTTGATGAGGAGCTTCTATAGGTGGTGCGGGGCCTTGATCATAGCCAACGATAGTATATGGAAGTTCAATGTGGTCCTTATTTAACAGGGGTGGAGGTCAAGATTTGGGTGCCGTATGAGGGTAAATTACCTATGCAAATCTTGTGTGGACACCTCGTGAGTCTCTATCGGACTGTGTGTCGCTATTCGCATTGAGTTGTTTGATGTGAACGTGGGAGGTGGGCTTGGTTACCTGTGGAATAGGCACTAGAGGATTAGGAAGCCACATGTGGGGCAAGATCTTCGTTTGTCGTTATGTGTTGCAAACAGATCTTTCTCAACCTGTAGCATAAACGGGGGTTCCGGTCTTACCTGGTGTAGAAGTTCAAGTTCTATAGGGGACATCGTAAACTCAAGCACTGGATCAAAGGTCACAAAACGGGGGTTCCTGTCTTACCTGGTGCAAAAGTTCAAATTCTATAGGGGACATCGTAAACTCAAGCACTGGATCAAAGGTCACAAAACGGGGGTTCCTATCTTACCTGGTGCAGAAGTTCAAGTTCTATAGGGAACATCGTAAACTCAAGCACTCGATCAAAGGTCACAAAAACGGGCGGTGGTAGTAGTGCTCTACTAGTGCTTGGGCCTCTTGAAGACGTTGCTTCTCAAGAATGGCATTGGGATATGCGACCAGTCGTTTTTGCTATTTGGTGGGTTTTTAGGAGGCTACATGGGGGAGTGGCATTTTGGCACGATCATCACTCTTGGAGGAGGAGGATGTGGTCTTTGTTGAGCTAGTGTGGATGCTCACGTCACCTTGGCCAACGTGTTTAGAGCGTTGTTTTTTAGGGCATTCAGCCACTCTATGGGTCCTTAGCAGAGGAAACACATAAGAGGTGGTTTCCCTGCGGGTGCACCTATAGTGTGCACAATTGGTTTAGGGTCCATGAGAGGCGTAGGCAAAGGGAGGTGATGTGTGATGGGTGCCTCAGGGATGGTGGAACGCATGGGCTCCAGGGGTTTAGTAATGGACCTAGTTTGAATTTTTCCATGATCAATGGGGTTTTCCAGGAGAGGCAACGGTTGGAATGGAAAGATGGGCACTGGAGAAGGTCGCAGTGGCTCTATGTGTGAGTAGTTAGTTGGGGGTGGTGCCACCAGTAAGGCTTGGTGCCTAGGAGGAGAGGAAGGTAGTGTTACAAATGAGCTTCGGGTTGTCATTAGCGCGGTGGCCAATTGCGTGGAATAGCTTTCTTGCATGCTGTCATCGAGAAAAATCCCCCATTCGTAGGCTTGATCAAAGGTGGAGGAGTCCTTGACCAACATGTGGTCGTGGAGCCTTGGATTGTGCAAGCCCAAGAGGAAATGATCCATTAAGTGCTTGTCACTCAACTTTTCCCTCTTTTTGCAACGCGAATCAAGGAGCTTGATGTGTGCGATGTCGCATAAGGTTTTCTCTAGTTTTTGTTCCAATTGGAACAGTTGGATGATGGGGCTCCATTTGGTACCGTAGGGTGCAAAGCTAAGAATGAAGGCCTCTCACACAGCCTTGAAAGCGCCTTTGTGCCGAGGATCCAAGGATTGGAACCATTGCACCAACTTACCTTCAAGGCTGAGTCCAAGGAGCTGGACTTTTGTTGCATCATAAAAAATTTCAAATGCCTAATAGATTTGATTAAAGACCTCTGTGCGGAATACGGGGTCTCCAATGCCATGGAATTTTGTTAGAAGTTTGAAATTTTTTGCCCACATGGGTTGTGTACGTGAGGTTTGTGGGGTGCAATTATTGGAACCCTCCCCTTCCTAGAGCTTATGCTAAGAAGGAAATGTCGAGTTGTGGTTCAAGAGAGGAGGTGGTGCAAGGGTGGGGGGTGGGAATAGATCCGTGCATAGAAAAGAAGGTACGCGAGTGTGCTCATGGCATCTATCCATGTTAGGGTGCATGTATGGAGGAGCCCTACTAGATGTGGCCTCTTCATAAATCGTTTCACCCTCGTGGGTGGCCAAACGTGTGTGGCATGGCGACCACATGTGAATGTGTAATGGTGGCCGGGGGCTTGAATGGAGGCACTGGGGGCATGCAACCATGACCGAAAGGTGTCCATGGGGTGTGCGGGGAAGCTTAGAAAAGGTTTAACGTTATGCGTGCGGGCTCGAAATAGGAGTTTTGGCTCTCTTTTGCCTCGCGCATGAACGCACTCTTAAGGTTAAAAATTTATCTTTTAAGGCGTTTTATGCGTGTAAAAACGACTCTAGTGAGTTGAGGAGGTAGAGCATAAGCACCACTAAAGATTTAGAAATTTTGAAATCACCTTTCACCGATAAGCTCTGGATTCCTGTAAATGCGAGAAGCCAGGAGCGATGGGATAGTTCCTTAACTGTTTGTTGATTCAAAATGGTCTATTTGCTACATTGCAAAAAACTTACTTGCACGAATCTTCCGTTTTCTAACAAGGCAAAGGCAAGCTTTCCCTTAACAGATTCGCGCAAGCTTGACAAGTAAGTTTTCTACAATGTAGAAAAAATTGAGTAAATAGATCTGGATCAACAAACTGTTCCCCATAATCCAGAGTGATCACGCGGGGATTTTTTCGGGAAAGGTACGGTACGATTATTTTTCCCTATTTTTCGGGATGGTACGCCCGGACGCTTTAGGTTGGTACGTCCATGGCCTTAGGTCAGTACGGCCGTATGCTTAGGAATGTACAACTGTGGCAAAAATAAATAATAATAATAACATCTTTTTTGGAAGATGATATGGCCGTACACTTACGAGCGTATGCCCATGGCCTTAAGTGTGAATGGCCGTGACAAGTTTGAAATTTGAATTTTAAATTTGAGGGAAGTGAGTGAAGGACAACTAAGATCTCCTCATTAATGCAAGGTAGGTGGGAAAAGGCTAAAGTTAGAGGCTACCTCTAAATTAGTGGATTTTGACTAATTTAGAGGCACGCTAACTTAACTAATGATTAATCTTCTTAATCTCACTATTAATCACCTTTTAATTCTCTTCTTTGCTCTCTAATTACTCCTAAATGGTGAGGAGTTTAGGGATGGGGATTTAATAGGTGAATTAGCAACGTTTAGGCTAACCCAATGATGTGATCATTCCTAATTAATCTCACTAATTAGTTCTCTAATTAATCCACTCAAAAGAGAAAAAATTAGGCAAATGAGACATAATTAGTGCTAATTCTTGCTAATTAAGGCCTAATAAGAGTGGACTAAACATGGATTTGGGTCAAGGCAAGTGTTTAGAACAGTAATGCCACTCCAGTTAGTCTAATTACAATAATTAATCTCAATTTTTTGATTTTTTGCTCTCTTTAAGTTCACTAAATCACACCAACCAATAGATTAGTGATAATTAGTAAAAATTAAGAGATATTTTATTATTTTCTTGGGTTTTTTGGTGGATTAGGATTCTATCTAGCAATGCTGGCCTACCTATGCAAAAGAAAAGGAATAGGATTAAGCTAAAAATTAAGAAAAATAATCTAGGTTTAAGCAAAAACTCTCTTGATTAGGCTCTCTAATCACACAAATCTCAAGTTTTTTCACTTAAACATGTAGTAATCCTACTCTAAACACAAAGATATACATAAATCACAACAAAAACATTAAAAAAACCATACAAAAATTCAAAATACATCAAAAAATCAAAATACCGCATACCAAAGGGCTTAGGGGCTATGGAGACTCCGTCGGATTCGAATCAAAGAAAGCTTTGACAAGTAGCAGATTGGCGCTCCCTGGTGCCAAAGATGTTAAGAAAACCCTACCCTAATGCATCATGGGAAGTTTCCTATCCACTGAGCTCGAGCAATGCTCAAGAGTTCCACCGTAGCCGCTCGTCACCGCCATCCTCCTGCACTCGTTGTGTCACCCCGAGGTGGTTTCTCTAATCCAACGGGTGATGCAACCTCTTCTCACAAAGATCGTGTGAGATCTTTATGGAAGACGATCACATTGGTAGCCTCATCACTCGAGCAAGAGGGAGAGAAGAAGCAAGAGGGAAGCAAGAGAGAATAAGTGATTAGCACTAATCACTCCCAAACCCTAATCCTAAGCACATCACACATGCTAGAATAGAGTTTCAAGAGATAGGGAGAGAGAGAGAACACTCCACTTCTATTGCACAAATGGGAGAATGAGTTACAAACAAGAGAAATTGGTTTTTCTAGTTCCAAGCCTTTTCCACTAGGCCGCTCGGGAGTGAGTGACCTGAGGCGCCACTTTTCTTTATGGTTTGGCCAACTGACCAAGATCCTCTTGCCTGTCCTTCAAAGCTCAATACATGGGAGCATCTTTAGGACATTTCCCTCATCAAGTGATGGGATTTACAATATAGTGCGAAGGCCCATTATGTAAGTGTGCGGACATAGTTGTCGTAGTAGGAATGTGTTATAACCAATATGTGGTTAACATCAGCTTCTTTGTGGAATCATACATTTCATGTGAGCCATCACCATCTCCTCATGGCCCAATTTGCGGCAAAAGTGGAATAACTAAACACTTCTTCCATTCTCATGTTGCTTTATAACCTGATTATCACGTTACGGTAGCGACAACACATCAACGATGGAGGAGGAGAGCTCTAGATCACCACCCAGCCATAGAGGGAATGGGGATAAGGTTCCCTACTACCGAGTATATATGGTGACCTGCCTACCCCCCACACATACCCAACCGCCCACGAAACTACACTCGGGCACCCTCTCCCCTACTCCTTCTCTCCCGCTAGTGTATGATGCCCTTGCTACTGCACCCACCCCCATGTTTCAAGTACCTTGGTGGCTACTACACATGTCTGTGTTGTTGTGCCCACCCCCACTCTTCGAGCACTCTAGCTTAGTCATTTGGGCACTTCTCTTGCTATTGCTGCTGTTGGTATATGGCTGACTACTACATGTATTGGCCAACCATATGTCGCGCATTCCTAATGGAGAACCACCAGTAGGTGTTGATGATGACTTGCTGGTTGGGTGGAGAATCAAAGTTCTAGTCTTACAAGTCCTTAAGATTATAATGCAAGGAGAATTACATTGGTATGAGAGCTAAGTTCTATCTCTTCTATGTTTCCATTGAGCTACTCATTTTTGCTAACTCTAATCTCTACTCCTTAATCTCTTCTATATTCATTTCCATAAGCTAATCCTTATACTTCTCAAATCTTCTCCATACAAATACCTATTGCTTAATAGATTGGGCATAACTCTTGCCTAATAAATTGAGCATACCTCTTGCCTAATAAATTGGGCATACTTTGGAGATTCTACATGAAGCAAGTGGAGTACATGACAACCTTGAAGAATCATTGAAGCAAATATCAACAAGGAGGAATCAACAGAATTGTTCTTCACATCATTAGAGACAATTCATAATTACCCAACCAAGTAAGGTCATTGTGTTGCATCTTTTTTGCTTTGTAAGAAACTTTTTATTTTGCTCATTATTGGAGTAAATAGCTTCTCAAGGTGGGAAGGATGAAAATGGAGATAAGGTGAAAAACCCAATGTTCTATTTCTACATGGAAGATGATATTACAAAACAAATGAAATAGATATGAAAGATTTAGATCTTAATGAGTATGAGGATATAGAAATGAAGAAAATGAAAGAAAAAATCTGTAATATAGATGGGTCTTCTTAGCTCCTTGATGGGAGGGGAAGGATTGGGAGTAAAAGAATTATTTAAAAATAACATTGATGAGGGAAGGGAAAAAACTCTAGAAAAAGGACTGAATGAAACCATAATTGAAGAGGGTCCCAAAACTAGAGACGAGGGTATGGTATTCAAAGATTTAAAGGCACCCATTTTTAGTGGAGAAGAGAAGGAGAGAAATAACGATGTGGTCCATGTTTTTCTACAAAAATGGCAAGATTTGCATCTTTGAAGAAATGTGCCTGATCATAACCGTCCCATTGAAGCTAGCCTATCCTTATATGGCAAGATTTGCATCTTTGAAGAAATGTGCCTGATCATAACCGCCCCATTGAAGCTAGCCTATCCTTATAAGGCAAAGCTTATAAGTGGTGGGGGTGAGTTTAGCGGAAGGTAGGCAAGTACCCGATTCTTGGGATTCATTCAAGGAATTGTTCTTAAAGGAATATCTTCCTGAAAATGAAGAAGATCAAAGCTGAGAGGAGTGGGATTATTGCTTTATGGAATAAAAGAATTTAAATCTCACTCAAAATATAGCTTGTTATAGAGAAATTGTCTTAAAACTTAAGGGCATATATAATTTTCAAAAAGTAAGAGGCTAGAGGCCTAAAAAGGGAGTATAAGAAGGAAGTTTCCATAAGAGCCAAAAAACTTAGATGAGGCTATAAGATTTGTAATTTTTTTTTCGATATCATAGATAATGGTAATCGTAAAGAAAAAGATAAGAATTTTTCATATAAGCCTCATGGATAAAATTTTAGCTCTTTAAAAAAAATGGTTTTTTCTTTAAAAGATATGAAACTTCAAAAAAAGCAAAAATCCAATCCTAGTAAGTTTCTAAAAAAGAAAGATTTTGAGAAAGCGATTAAAGAAAAATTTTATTTTGCTTGTCTTGAGCTGGAACATGATAAAAATCATTGTATTAAATCCCAGGGACA
The DNA here is from genome assembly GCF_041138505.1 of Cibotium barometz. Taxonomy (NCBI): domain Eukaryota; kingdom Viridiplantae; phylum Streptophyta; class Polypodiopsida; order Cyatheales; family Cibotiaceae; genus Cibotium; species Cibotium barometz. Next base: position 13,005,543 of record NC_141106.1, on the reverse strand, counting down.
AGAACTTATTAGGAATGGTAATGATAAACCTAAAGAAAAATCAGGGCACACTATTTAAGTGTTAACACTTATGGATTCTCCTAAATATAAATCGATCAATTGTGATGAAAAAGCATTGTTATATGGTAGCAAAATCTATGTGGGAACCATCATTTGAACCACATGATTTGGTTTGAGTTCATGGAAATATTAAAGATAAAAAAGTTAGAATCCTCATAGATGATATGGCCACACACAACTTTTTAAATTACAACTTGGTTAAGAAACTTAAGTTGCTTCAAGTCCCGAGTTCTTAGAAGTATGTAGTATTATTAGCCAATGGCTATTATAAAGATGAGTGGGATACTATGGAAAACCAAGTTGGGATAAAGATTCAAGAGTATGAAGTACTTTTGGATTTTGAAATGATGCGTCTGTCGACCACATATGTAATTCTTGGTTTTCATTGGGGAAAACACTTTCGAAAAGCTATTTGCACAATACACTAACATTTGAACATAAAGAAAAATTTATTACATTTCAAGGAGAGCACAATGTACCATCTTCTCCTTTGATATGTAATATTGAGCTCCTAAAGCTTTATCAAGATAATGGAATAGAACAAATGTTTTTTTTGTTATGCAATGCCTCAGTTTAAAAACCATTGTGAAAAGTTTGATTCAAGTATTGTGAAGTAGTTAATTCTTCTTTGAATAATTTATTAAAAGAATTTAAAGATTTTTTCTCGAAAACATTGCCAAAAGGTTTACCTCCAAATAGAGGGATAGATCATCCCAAAGAGGTTTTAAAGGATTCAAAGCCAATTAGTAAGACACCTTATAGAGTAAGTTTAACTGAAAGACAAGAAGTTGAAAAGCAGTTGGTTAAATATTTAAAACAAGGCTTTATTAAGCCAAATAAGTCTCCTTGTGCTTCACCCCAATATTATTGGTGAAGAAAAAAAATGGATCTATGCACTTGTACGTAGATTATCGTGGATTGAATGCAATCACAATAAAAAATAAATTTCATATTCCCAGGATAGATGAGTTATTTGATCAACTCAAAGGTGCTCTATATTTTAGTAAGATAGATTTAAGTTCTGGATATCATTAAGTAAGAATTAGAATTGAAGATGTACCAAAAATAGCATTTAGGACATCTTGTTGAGGACATCTTTTGGGCATTATGAGTTTTTAATTATGCCTTTTGGTCTAACTAATGCTCCCGTTACTTTTATGACCATGATGAACACTATACTTCATGCTTATTTAGGGAAGTTTGTGGTGGTTTTTATTGATGATATATTAGTCTTTAGTCAAAATGAACAAGAACATATTGATCACCTTAGAAAAGTATTTCAATTATTAAGGAAAACCAAATTATTTGCTATTCTGTTGTGACTGAAATTTGACTTAGCTACCTCAGAGCTGACTCAACCCTAAGTCAAATCTCATCACTCTAGTTCCCTCTAACACTTCCACTCCCTCAAAAACCTCAAATCCCACCAAGACTCACATAGACTTAAGGCTGATAGCAGGTTGACTGTCTGCTGACTCACATAGACTTAAGGCTGATAGCAGGCTGTCTACTGACTTTGGAACACTTTCCCCTTCAATTTTGCCAAATTGATTGCTGCTAGGAGGAGTAGAGAAGAGCATATGATCTCATTGTTGTCAACATGGACTTGGTGCCTAAGATAATGGGAATAGTGAAGGAGCCAACCACCTTAAATGAAGCCTTAGCACATCTTAAGTGGAAAACTGCGATGTGAAGGAGCCAGCCACCTTGAATGAAGCCTTAGCATATCTAAAGTGGAAAGCTGCGATGCAGTTTCATAATGATAGCATCATAAAGAAAAACTCATGGGAGCTAGTTGAATGACCGACCACCAAATAAAAAGGTAATTAGTACTAAATGGATTTAGAAAGCTAAGTATAAGGCTGATGGCTCAATTGAAAAATACAAAGCTAGGTTGGTTGCACATGGATTTTCATAGGTGGAGGGTTTTAACTTTGCTAAAACCTTTGCTCCCATAGCTTGCATAACAACTATCAAGGCCATATATACCTTGGGTTGCCAATAAATGTGATTTCTTCAAAAAAGAAGTGCAATATCTTGGACACAGTATCTGAGGAAGGGATTTGTTATGGATCTTGATAAAGTTGAAGCTATATTAAGATGGAAGGCCCCATCTAATATAGATGAGTTACAAACCTTTTTAGGACTTGCTGGGTTTTATCAAAAGTTTATAAGGAATTATGCTAAGATAGCTATTCCAATGACAAACTAGCTTAAAAGAAAAGGAAAACAATTTAGTTGGACTCATGATCAATAAACTAGTTTTGAAAAATTAAAAGTAGGAATAGCTATTGTTCCTATTTTGCAAATAGTGGATCCAAATGAACCATTTATATTGGAAACGGATGCTAGTAATTTTGTTGTAGGAGCAGTATTATTGCAAAAGGGAAGGCCAGTTGCATTTGAAAGTAAAAAGTTGGACAAAGCTCAAAGTAACTATTCAACTTATGAGAAAGAATTGTTTGCAATTGTGCATGCTCTTAAAAAGTGGCATCATTATTTGTATGTTGCCTGTTTTGAAGTATTATCTGACCATGAAAGTTTTAAATGGTTAAGTACTCAAAAGGAGTTAAAAGGAGTTAAAAGGAGTTAAAAGGTAGGAAGGCTAGATGGGCTGAAATCCTACAAAAGTTTTATTTTCAAATCAAATATAGAAAAGAAAAAATTAATGTCGTGGGGGCAAATGCTCTAAGTCAAGCACCCATGATAAATGAGTTGAGTTTTTATCATATTCATGGAAAATACTTTTTAGTACTTATGCATAATTATTTAATTAAGGAGAAGAGGAATTTTTGATAAATTTATTAATTGGAATTCAAGCTAGATATTTTGGAGGATTATGATAAGTGATACTCTGGTTTCATTAAAAGATTGTTTTGAAGACAGCCGAATCTGTGAAAAAGATTATTTCATTAAAAGATTGTTTTAAAGACAGCCGAATCTGTGAAAAAGGCAATTTCATATTGGGTGTGTAAGTGGCGTGGCTATCTTCAATTTTGCTTGAAGCACCGGCTAGGGGGTCTGAGAACTCTTTTCCTTGGTACCTATGGAGTGGAAAAAAGAACAAGGAAGCAGGCCTCTATAGCTTCCCACTCCCCCAACCTTGGAATCACTAGCACAAAACAGGGGCACCATAGTCAAATGTCATGACAATCCAAGTGCAAGGCACTACCCGGGAATTTCTAAGACCTATGCGCTGTTAAAAGATAGTTTTATTGGGTAGGTTTAAAGAAGGACATCTAGAATTATGTTATAAAATGCCCTAAGTGCCAAGTCAATAAAGCTGAGTGCCTAAAAGTAGGTGGAATATTGCAACCACTACAAATACCTTGGGGTAAGTGGAAAATATTTATATGGACTTCATAGTAGGACTACCCCGAACAAGTAGATTCAATGTGGGTAGTAGTGGATAGGTTAACCAAGTTGGTATAATTTATACCAACTAAAAAAGAAGTAAAACACCAGAATTAGCTAGAATGTTTATCCATTATCTATATAGATTGTATGGATTGCCTGTAGATATAGTAAGCGACTAAGATACAAATTTAACACGTCATTTTTGGAAAGAAGTGTTCAAAAAGTTGGACACCAAACTTAGTATGAGTACATCTGAACATCCACAAAGCAATGGACATACATAAAGGGTTAATAAGTCCTAGAAGATATGCTTCGAGCATATGTTAATCATAAGCAAAACAATTGGGATGAGTATCTTCCATTATTAGAATTTGCTTATAATAGTGCTAAACATTCTGCTACTACTGGTTTCCATTTATGCTAATGTATGGATTTCAACCTAGAGCACCCATAGCTGTTGGGTTACAAAAAGAAAAATTACAGAGTGTAAAAGACTTTCTCAAAGACATGTAAGACATGTTAAACGTTGCAAGAAGCAATGTTAAAAGAGCACGGGATCGTTTTATTAGTTATGAGAAAGGTAAAAGAAGACCAATTATTTTTGAGGAAGGTGATTTAGTCTATGTAAAAGTTTCTGAGAAATCGGAAACTTTAAAAAGTGAAAAAGTTAAGTCCAAGGTATTATGGTCCTTATACAATACTTAAAAAAATTGGAAGTATAGCTTACAAGGTAGCTTTATCTAAAGGATCCAGAGTGTATCCTATGTTTCATGTTAGTGGACTGAAACGCAAGATGGGGAACAATGACAACATTATTGGAAAAGAAGCAATAGTTGATTTCATAGAATCACATATTCTTCCACTTGAGCTTGAAAAGATTCTTGAATATTGAGAAAAGAAAACTAGGCATTCTGTGTTTAAAGAATGTTTAGTAAAGTGGAAAGATAGACCAGAAGAAGGATCAACTTGGGAAAGAGTGGCTACACTGAAGAAATGATTTCCTGAGTTTGTTTCGAGGGTGAAAACTTTTCTTTCAAGGGGAAGAAAATGTTATGAGACTGACAGGAAACATTATAAGGTCAGACTAGAAAATATTATTTATATGTAAAAGATTTGCATATAAATAAGGTTCAGGGGATTTCAAATTGGAAATACATAAAGCAATGGTTAATAGGCATTAAGGTTAAAGTAAAAGGGATGTAGATGGTGCACAAGGGAAGCCCAAAGGTCACAGAAGTAGGCGCCCCCTTCTAGGGAGAGTTGAGGAGGCATTGGAGAGTGAAAAGGCCATGCCTAGCCAATGAAAGGTCAAGGGGCTAAAGTTGGAAGGTTATGCATCACTTAGGCCTATATAACCATGTGTTTAGGGTCCATTTTGGATATGGGAGGGTGGAGATTCAAAGTTCTAGTCTTACAAGTCCTCAAGCTTATAATGTAAGGAGCATTACATCTACCTGCCCACGTGTTCCCTCTATGGCTGGGTGGTGATCTAGAGCTCTCCTCCGTCGTCCATGCTACATAACAATGACCCTAAAACTCATGACGAAAAATAAATAATTGTATGGCATCTGTTGAACATTTAACTCTTACCAAAATAGAGTGCACACATTGGCTCACCCTTTTCCCCAACCACATGACCAGAACATTAAACTCTTACCAGAATAGAGTGCACACATTGGCTCACCCTTATTCCCAACCATAAACTTCGCCTCCTATTTTCCCATTGTTGCCAAGGCCTCCCAAACATCCTCTAGAGGTGATTGACCAAGCAGCAACATTAATTAGACAACTGTTGTTGTGTAATCCACTAAGCACTCATCTCTTTTATCATAGCGCACCCATATCCTGCACTATATATAGTCTATACCTCTCATAATCTTGTCCGCATAGGTGAGACGATGCTATGCCCTCTAAGTTCTTAATAGCCACTTTTGCAACCTTCAATGGCGATGGCGATGCAAGAAACCCATATTTCTGGCTAAAAGATCTCATAGACACGAGAGCACAAAGAGAACCAGCATGATTTAACTCTAGGAAAAAATTATTTTTGGGGTACCAAGAAGGTCCCATGAAGTGTTTGCCTGCCTCCCAATGAATTTTCATAATTCCACATTATTTTAACAATATCTCTAGGACTGCTAACGTTGGGAGAGAGTAGGGGGGGAGGTGAAGAAATGGGGGCATGGTTGGGTGAACCACATCTTTAAAACAAGTTGCAGATTATCACTAATTTGCAAAATAGCATCCTTCCAAGAACATTCAAATTATAATATACTATTAGTACAAAAAAGACAAACAACTTTTGGCACATCATTTACAACAAAGCACATGCAACATTAAATGTGATAGAGAAATATAAATAATTTAACAAAATCAGCCAATCAAAGCCCTTGATGTCTTGACACATTTGACAAAACTACCTTTGATTGAACCAATTCACAATGTCTAGCATGAGAAAGACTCATGTGAGTTGGCCTACCTATTTGAATTTTGGCTAGAGGCCATTCTATTGGGTCGGAGTGTAAAGTGTTAAGATTAGATTATCAGAAAAAGTAACCAAGTTGTGAGTGATTTCGCGGGAAAATCTTTCTCATCCACCTGTAAGTGTGTAAAGATCCTCTCTCTCTCTCTCTCTCTCTACACACACACACACATACGTGCACCCTTTGTGTGTGTGTGTGTGTTCGTGCACTGGAAAAGTAGCCAAGTTATGAGTGATTTCGTGGGAAAATCTCTTGTCCACCTCACCTGTAAGTGTGTAAAGATCCTCTCTCTCTCTCTCTCTCTTTACACACACACATGGATGTGCTCTATGCATCCTTTGTGTGTGTGTGTGTTCGTGCACACAAGAGATGCTGTGGTGTTTACAAGACTTTCACTCTCTCTCGTGTGAAAGTCTACCGACGTTTTAATACCTCTCTCTCTCACGCACGTGTGAAGCATGTGGGTTTGCGATTCTAGGGCACGTTTACACGCGATACCCAGGGTCGCGCGCTTTTTTCCCTTGTCTTTCGGATTATCTTTAATTAATGGGCGATAATTCATAATTAAAGTCCATGCAGCACAACATTCTTTGCCCTTTCTGAGCTCATCTGCCATTCAATTCATTGCCTCGCGTGGGCGTGCATAAAAAGACGTTTACATGGTTACCATCGATTAATCTAAATGGGCTGATTGATCTCATCCGCAAGTCACAAAAAGCAATCCTCCTGCGCGGAGCTTTCGAGGCATGTACGTGGCCCGCGAAGCATCCAAGGTATGTATATGCTTTGCTTAATTACTCTGGCTATGGCAGCTCTTAGAACCTTTGCTCTACAGGCTAATCCTTATGATAATTTTCCCTTTTTGCTGTTGTTAGGCTTAGATACCTCGTGATTAACAAAGCGCGCGCGCGCACACACACACACACACACACACACACACACACACACACACACACACACATCCTCCTCCCAATTACCCACCCACACAGACAGCAAATTGACCCCCTTTGATCCTCTTGTACCAGAAATTCAAGTAAAATCTGCTTCCATCTCCAGCATGAACGATGGGTTAACTCACTTTTGACACATCGATTTGTGAAGCATTTTCAATTGTAATCCAGGACTACTTTGATTCTTTATACATGCTACATGCATCCTACCAGTTTTTTTCCTATAGGGATTATTGATAAGCATCGCATTTAGTCCCATCTGCGGGCGTGTAGCCTGTGAAGGTGTGCAAAGTGTTGCAAACTTGCTTCTTTGATGGTGTTTCAGGTGTGTTAAGATGCATTAAGAGGCACTCAACTTCATTTAAATACTGATAGGGTTTCGACCCTCTCTCGTTGTGACTGTAGTTTTATATAGTTCCTTCAATGTGAAGGCAGCAAACTCCAAACTGGAGGTAGGGAGAGGAGATACCAACAAGACTCGGGGGATGATTTGATAGTCAATACAGACAAATTGCTTGGAGGTGATTGACGCTGCATATGAGCGGGTGCATAAAGACAGGGTGTGGCTAGTGAACACGACTTTGGCGATAAGAGTCAGATAGAGCGTCACATCCCGGGCAGCCCACTAGTGACGATGGATTAAAATTTTCGAAACACATTCTCATTCCTTAATTTGCACTAGGAACCCCTTTGATCCTTGCCTCTTTGACCTTCAAAAGCCTTAGAAAAGGCCCAAAAAGCTTCAAAATGGCCCTTACAGCTCTCAGAAATGGTTGGGAAAAGGGGGAGAGCCTCCCACATTGATCACACGGATCTCTCTCGTCCTCCCATTTATCCCTTATAGCACTTCAAAAATGATCAGAGCATGCTATATAGAGTGGAAGAGAGCCTCACTTCGCTTGTCTCATATTCCTCAGAGAGGATAACCCTTCCTGCCATCAGAATCTGCCCACTACCCGACATGGGGATGCACTGCGGAAGGAATGGTCCATAGCACGAGAGTCTCAAACCTAAATTTCCCTGCTGAGGCTAACCTCCCCATGGTCTAATGTATCATTTTCCTTTTTTTGGGTTGATATAAGCAAGACCATTCTTTTTGTTCTCTCCTGCCAGTCACGGCCTCATATAAAGCCGCCATGCCTCATATCACATGGAAATCGGAGCTCTTGTATTCATCCCAACAAGCGGGACCGAGACACAAAGTCAAAGGCTTTGCGAAAATCCACAAAGCAGAAATTTACATGATGTGCCCGTGCCCTCGCGAGTCGCTGCCTATACGATGCCCTGTAGGGGAGCCTATCCACTCATGTGTCTACCTAGAACCGGTTCATGTAGTTAGGTCATAGGTCCACTAGGGATCATGTCCACTCCTGGGTCACTTCGGAGCCACTTCGTCTAGTCTGGGCCAATGCTAGGGAGGCTGTCCACTCCAAGGCCACTTTGACTCTCGCACCAACATTAGACACCATAAACAGGAGTCTAAGCTTAGCTTGTGACTCATGTGGGTGACCACATCTAGAACAGAAGGCAGGCTGACCTCAACTGCGAGCCAGCCCACTGCCAAGCTTGTGTGAGCTATCTGCCAAAGGAAAGGAGTAATCTTCCGTGGCCGGAAGCTATCCCACAACCGTTCCCAAAAATCACGGAGGAAACACCCAAGGATATCTTGAGTATGCCAATGTATTGCTACCCACCGGCACACTAGCATTTGAATCTTGTGGCCCAGACAGACTATATACTCAAAAAAGGGGATGTCGAGGGTATCCTCATGTCGATAATCTCTCTCTGGACACTTGGCCGAGGCAGAGTCGACGTTCCATCGCCAACAGCATTCAAGTTAGCTGACCAGCCTTTATAGCATTTTATGGCATTATATGGCAGTCGTGGGCTTTTTACATCTGGCCGACTGTAGCAAAGCTGGCCGACCAGCACCAGTCCCCCATATAAATAGAGGCGCATCAGCATATTCAGTCCATGAAGGGGCATCTGACATCTGCGTTTCAGCCCATCATCGCATTCAGTCCAGCATCGCATTCAGTTCAGCATCTACATCAGTAATCAGCATATTCAGCCATCTTCCCAACTCCTACATAGAGGGGGGATACCAGCATACAAGTGGTGGAACTCAGCATTGGAGTCAGGACAGCCATCCTTCATCATCCTTTAGCATGTTTCCCTCTCTTCCAGGGGTAGACGTCATCTAGGACAGCATAGATCCATTTGGATCTCATTGTAACCCATTCATCTAATATAGCTGCATTGCATTGCATTGACACATATTTGTCTATCTCTTAAGCATCATTAAGTGTAGTTTAGTTAGACTAAGGTTGTGTTTACGACGGTCAAAGACCTTACATGTCACAAAGTACTAAACATCTGTTGGGCACAATGATGGCACGACAGAAAACATAAATCCCGGTCTTCCTATGGAGTGACAGTCACATAGGTAAGACACAGATCCAGGCACGAGCCTCCCTATGGAGTGACAGTCCCATAGGCAAGACACGGCACAAATACTGGCTCTTCCATGGCGTGACAATCCCATGGATAGAACACAGTCCAGGTCATACACGGGTGGCACCAGTCTGGCTCCCGTCCATACGACACCATCCTGCTAACACACGGGTGGCACTAATCTGGCTCCCATCCATGTTATGCAAAAATATTGGCCCCTTCACATGAGACACCGGCTTGGCCTCGAGTGAACGAGACACAAATCTGGAGATGGACCAAATGGTCGGCCAATTGGTGACATCCCCCCGGGCTTCTAAAGAGTTGTCCTCAACTGAAAAGCCTCAAGATATGCCTGCAACAACTGTGGGTAGTCAACAAAATAATCCTCATTTACCTACTTTGCATCAATGGGCAAATAATTTTTGAACTTCACAAGGTATCTCCTGGAAAGCTTTCCTCCAGGTAGCTTTCGCTTCTTGTGAAAGACAATCTGTTCTGGCTGGAGGATCTCCTCAAGCTCATCAATCTCTGGCAGATCTTCTGTGACAGAGATCTGGCCCGACATATTTCCGGAAAAGACTCACATGAAATGCATTGTGAATCTTCCAATGACTAGGTAAAGCAAGCCTGCATGACACTTCATTGTTGATCAATTGTTATTAAGTTGTCCATTCAAATTGTGATATTTAAGTTGTGCTATTACGCGTGTGGGTGTCCGACGGAGTCTATTCCCACTTGACGGGATTGGGTTCATTGGTATCAGAGCAAACTTCACGACTCACTGGCAGGCGTCCTTGGTCAGTATAAGTGGCACGTCAAACAGGCAAACACAAAAATACAAGTCATGCGAAAACAATTCCAAACATGCAAAACATGAATGCATGTGCAAACAGTATCATGGACATATCTCCCGTTCATGGAACAAGTACTAAACATCTCTCGGGCACAATGATGGCACGATAGAAAATGATCCTTGTGAGCAGGTTGATGCCTCCTTGTATTGGAAGATTGTTGGTTCACTCATTGATTTGGTTGGTGAACACCAAATTGGAGTTGAGTTTTCCAATGGGGCTATTGAGCTCATTCATGCAAACACCTTTGAAGACTCATTGGGACGCAGGATTGAGGATCTTGCGGTATCTGTAGGGTACGAAGGATCTTGGACCTTCTATGTTACTGGAGGGGGAACGAAAGACCGAATTTGACTCTGAGGTTGAAGTGACTCAGATTGGGGAGGAGATCCAGACACAAGGAGATCTACATCAGGCTACGGATTTAACCTTGGCTCATGAGCTATTTCTTGGAGCAGCAAGAGGCAACAAACTATTGCCTTGTCTTCTACAGAGGCAAAGTAACGGGCTGCTTGTGGTGCTGCTTGCGAGGTTGTGTGGCTACGGAGGTTACTTGGCAAGATTGGGTGTCCACAAAAAGAACCCACGGTCATCCAGTGCGATAACCAAAGCTGTATAGCTATTGCTCGGAACCTGGTTTTCCATGCCCGAACCAAGCACATAGAGATACAATATCACTTTGGTCGTGAGAAGATTTTGGCTGGTGACATCTTGCTTGTTTATTGTTCAACGGAGGACAATGTGGCGGACCTCTTCACAAAGTCTCTACCTCACGCAATGCTCCGGCAACACTCCAACTCACTGGGGTTGGTTCCACATCCAGGATCTGAGAGGGGGTGTTAGCAGTCCTCTCCTGTCTTTGTACCATATTACTCTCTAGGGAGTGAGGGCCTCTGTTGTGGGTGTTGTCAGAATACGCAGCGGAGATGATGACCAGATCTGGGAACACGAGCAAAACGCAATGCAGAAAATCACAGCGAGAGAGAGAGAGAGAGAGAGAGAGAGAGAGAGAGAGAGAGAGAGAGAGAGAGAGAGAGAGAGAGAGAGAGAGAGAGAGAGAGAGAGAGAGAGAGGCGTGTAACTCTGCTCTATATACACAAGAAGATCCCGAGAATGATACAAAATGGAATGGGGGCCATGGGGCCATTTTATATGGCCCCAAATACCCAGTCGGCCTGTGCTAAAGGCAGCCGACTGGCCCTGAACTTCCACGACCACCAAATACACTCATTCGGCTAGCTGTCCTGAGTCGGCCTAAACAGATATGAGGTCGAGTTCTTGAAGGTACAGTCGGCCAGCACAAAGGCCCTCCTGCCAACATAGGGAAGCCACCCAAGCCATAGAAAAAATAGGAAAAATGGGGGAAAAATACGGAGAGTGGGGAAAAATGAGAAAACAAGGATCAACACCTGTTACGGTGCAAAACCAAGTCCCGGAAACCTGCTGAAGACCACGCAAGGCCTTCTGAAACCTGTCAACCACCCCCTCTGAATCCGGAACCACAAAGCCTGGAGAAACCACCTCCTTCTGCAAGTAATCAACTGCCACCTGCCTGGCTTTCCGAAAGGTCCCCGTGGAAAGAACATCCTCAATTACAGGAGGTTCTTTGTCCCGAATACTACGAGACATTAGAGCATAAGTTACCTGTTCAGTTTCCTCTGACTGACGAACACAAGAACTACCAACATCACAACTGGAAAGTTCCTGCCAACTGCTCCCATCAACTGGCAAGCTATCCACCATCTGGTCCCGGAAAGCCTGCACCTGCAGCGTATCCACACTTAAGTGGCCATTACCAGACTGCCACTCATCACAAACCTGAGGACCTGGGAGAGAGAGTGCTGAAAGCTTGTAAACTCCATTCTCCACTCCGACTTCCCAAACCACCTGGCCTGTTGCTTTGTCCCGGAGAGCAACAAAATGCTCATCAAACTCCACCCGTACGCCAGTCTTGCAAACCTGATGCACTGACAACAGATGAAAACCAAGGGACGGAACATACAACACCTGGGAGGAATGCTTCCCCCCTTTGCCATCAGGAACTATCTCCATCCTGCCCTCACTGTGAACTGGGATAGTGGATGTATCCCCAGTAAGAATGTGACCAGAGAACCTGCAAAGATCCTGTAAACCGGAACGGGAAGGAGTCATGTGCCTGGAAGCACCACTATCTAGAATCACTCCCGAGTATCCGTTGTGGAGAGTCCTCCAATCTCCTCCTTGCCTGAAGAAAATGAAACATCAGTGTCCACCACCTCCAGGTGCACAAAAGCCGGAGTCTTCATGATTGATGATGAGGAATCTTCACCCTTCTCGATCTTCCGCTTGGGACACTGCCTCCAATAGTGGCCTTTCTCGCCACAATCATTACAGGTCCTCTCTGCCTTTAGTTTCTCGCGGTCAGTAACGGACTTCTTCTCAGAAGACTTCTCCGACGAAGCCTTCCCTTTCCCCGTGTTACGGCCTTTCGACCGTTGGCCAATTAAGGCCTCTGAACCTCCACCATGAGGAGGGTTCGTGAATCGTTCCTCTCCTGGTTCAAGACCATGGGCACAAGCTCCTCCCACGTGATGGTGCTGAGCCTGCCACTGGTAATCAAAGACGAGTAAAATGCTGAGTACTGAGAGGGCAAGTGTGACAGCAATGTTATGGCCATGTCCTCTGATGATATCTCCTTCCCAGCCTGAAGAACTTCCTGCTGAAGAGCGTGCAGCTTGTTAATATGCTCCCGCATCGTCAACAACTTTGCAGGGCTCATAACCTGCATTTGTACTTCCAAGGAAATCCTCTTCATGGGCAGAGAGAGAAAATTGTTGCCTGCAGTCGGCCTATAGAGAGAGAAAACTGTGCGGCCAGTAAACAGAGAAAGACTGCTGCCCCGCCACTTGTGCTACATGCACATCCTTCATCTCTTGCTTTTAAAGGAGTCAACCAGCCCAAAATACCTGTGCTTTTTTTTCCCCCTTTTCGTGAATATACCTAAAATACCAGTTTTATGCTTTTCCCAAACTTGTTGGTCAAGTTTGCCTTAGGCGCCTCCTTCTGTCCACATAAACCTGCCCAAAGTAATAATAGGCCCGGCCACACTTAAATGTTGTGTGAACCTGTTGACTCGTAAATCTTATAAGTCACTTTATTTGGTAAAAATCCCGAATTGCTCAAGTTCTGTAGCCATATTTCAGGCCAAACTTGTCAGCAAATGCTTTAGCGTTCTTCTGCGGAAAATCCTCGTTCACACCTTGGTTCTAGACAATGTGTGAAACACTGTTCAAGGCTGGTGAGGGGACCAAATTGGTGACACTCATATCCTCAGACTCCAGAGTGCTATTGCTCTAGCTTAGAATCCTATGATACAGGGATGATCCAAGCATATTATCTTGATACAGAGTTCTACACCCACTATTGGGCACTGATGACGTTAGTGGGGATGTTATAGTATCTAGTCCATATCCTGCATAATGGAGTTGATAGTTATATAGTCTTGTGGGTTGACTACCATGAGTATATAACATGCACGTTCCTAAAAGGTGAATTTGGGCATGTTCCTGGATTCATCTAGGTATATATCATTTTGTACATGATTGGATTGAGTTGGGACTTCTTCGGTTGGCCTACTGTTCTACCAAGGACAATGTGGCTGATCTCTTCACCAAACCACTTCCGAGAGCTACTTTGGAGGTGTTACTTCAGCGTGTTGATATTGGACCACCCCTCTGCGCTGAAGAGGAGGTGTTGGAAAATATATCATCTCCAGAGGGTCTATATACACCTTTTCATGCCCGTATTGGTCATTTTATGAGACCCTGCATTTGCGTATTTAAGCAGATATTATTTGGGATTTTTCTACCATTTTTAGGCTTTTTATAGCATTTTTATACTACACGATAGTTGTCGGCCTACTACAGCTGGCCGACCAGCTCTTAGGAGGGATATATAAGGGTGCACACCCTTCCCCTCAGTTTCCATCTCATTCTTGCATATCTGTTGGAGGTCATTGGCTGTAGCAATAGTCTCTTATGCTTGTAAGCACGTACGGGCTTCCCTCGTGCTCATTTTCAGCAATAATCCACTGTTTCCAGCCTTCTACAGTTTGTGCTTTGGGCCTAAAACCTGTGTTTTCTCTTTCTTTCAGCTGGAATGCGCCCCCCATCTCCCCCCCCCCCCCCGCGGCACCCTTGGAGTATTTTATTACCCAAGGAGAAAAATGTCATGAGCAAGCTTTGAGGGCCTTACTCTCCCCACAGGAGATGCTAGATTATCCATATGCAACCATCATTGGACCATACACACAGGCTATCATCAAAAGAAGCCCCTAAATACCATGAATGTGTGTAAACCACCTCTTCCCGTGAGGGTACTGATCTTCCCCATCACCACGGGTCTTCAAGATGCCATATGTGATAAAAACTCAGCTGAAGCAACTAATATACCATATACATCACCATGAACAAGTCGGGCAGCACCATGGACAACCAAAACAAGTCTGGGCAGCACCAATAGAGCTGGTACAGCAGGTACAGAATCTGAAAACAGTGGTTACTGCCCTCCACTCAGCTGGTACAGCAGGTACAGAATCTGAAACAGTAGGTACAACCCTTCCACTCAGCCGGTACAATGGCTAGTACAGCAGGTACATAATCTGGCTAGTACAGCAGGTACATAATCTTCTGTTGAGGGGAGTGAAGTAGTGTAGAGACTCTCCACCATAAGGCGATGTAGACAAGAATGCGAGTAGCCAACTTGGTAGAAGACAGCTTGCAGCAAGAGAGCCTTCTCCAAATGAAGAGAGAGGGCTCCAATTTATAGATTTGGGCCTCCAATACCTTAGAAGTTCAACCAAAAAAATAAAAGAGCGAGTATATTGTTAATGCTAAATTTCATCAAATTTATTGAATATGATGTATAAAAGATTTTCACTATTGAGATAATTGAGTCTATCCAAATTAAATTATAATATTCGTAGCCTTACACCTTGACAAGGCAATATCTTCAATAAAAAACAAACACATCTTCATTGCAATCGAATTGCAAATATTGACAAAAGAGATAATCAAATGACAGTAGGTTTGGAGGCATTTGATTACTTGATACAATAGTGTAAAGATTTGGCTCGTACAATCCAAAAATTAAACCCATCTAAGCACATTTTTTTTGGCCAAAGCCTAAGTCTATCTTATGGGCTTTTAGTACAAAATGGCTCCAAACATTCTGCACCCAACAAGTCTTGATATTTGTGCAGATCCCATACTTCAAACTGCAGGGCGAACCGGCGGGCGAAGCAGTACAGGCATTTTTTTTTAAAAGCCACGTCATTGTTCCCACGAGGGGAACGACAGCTTAACGTTCCGCCCAGCGTTCCACGATCATTCCCTGGCGTTCCACGGCCGTTCCACCACCTGCACGTTCCTGAGCGCCGTTTCCATTGTTGGCGTCTTCATCAATGTTGGCAGTGAGGGCAGCAAGTTGTTGTAATAAAGAACCAATAGTGCTCAAGTGTTCATGAAGTGAGTGATGCTCCTTCATTTTTAATGTATAGTATTCTTGTTTCAAGAACACTTTTGAATTATTAATCTTATTGCCAAATAGATTTTCCAACTTGTTCCATACCTCCGTTGCAATTTTCTCGAAGTTGATGTGATGTATTAAATTATCTACAAGACCAAGGCCAATATGGGCAAATGCTTTGTTGTTGCAGTCCACCCATGCCTTGACTTCTGGAGAAGTGGCAGCAACTCTCTCGGGCTTTTCATATATCCCTTCTACAATATTGCATAGACCATGTCTCATGAGTATTAGCCTCAATTTGGTTTGCCATGTTGGAAAATTTGCTCCAAAGAATTTCTTGACGGTGATGGCAGCTCTAGGTAGGTCCATGATGAGTGAGCTTTTGCTTTAGCTGTAAATGCAAGCTTATCAGCAGATATATGTAGGTTGTGAAGAGTGGATAAGCACCAGTAAAGATGAGGCATAAGCAATGTATTGAAGGTTAGAGAACTGCCGTCTAGACCTAGCTGTCATGGCATAAGTGCTGCATACAAGTGTTAGATATCATCCCCTACTTGCTGGCTTCCTATTTGGTGTCCTATTTTAGCCTCTAGAGCTGACCATGTTAGTCTGAGGGGCTGGTCACCCCTCACATATATTTTACCCATATTTATTCCCCATTTATGGTCCTGGGTATTTTTCCAGTTGTGGAGATATTTATCACCAGTCGGCTGCCTTCATGTAGAGGTATATATAGCCGGCATGCCTCCCTCATATTTCATTGCTTGTCTAGCTTGTCTAGCTGCAGTGCCTCACGAGGTTCTCCCCTCTTGCTCGGGACATGTATTCCTTTTGGTGATGATATTGAGAGCAGGTTCTCACTTGTGTTTCCTCTCTCTCTCTCTCTCTCTCTCTCTCTCTCTCTCTCTCCCCCCCCTGTGTTTCCACTTTCCCTTCTTCCGCTACACATTCTATCATGGTATCAGAGCGCTGGTGATTTTCAGCGTTGGATGCTCCCTCCTATACCTCTTCATATCTGCGTTTTTCCGCCCATGGACAGATCTGCGTTTTTGTGTTCATGCATTGATGCTTGCGTCTCTTCAAGGGATGATTGATACCCATTCAGTGGGCTGCAGTTTCCTCTCTTCAGGGCGTCAGATTTCAGCCTTCTTGGCAGCCTGACAAGGGTGTTTTGGACAGCATACGTGTCCTTCTTGGTGGCACCTTCCAGGGGTTCTCAGGCGTTTTTTTCAGGACTGGATAGCAACATAGCTGTCCCAAACAGGCTGCGTTTTTTGGCCTGTTTGGGCTTGCTTTCCCAGCCCTGATCTTGGAGCTCTCTGGGCTCCCTTTTGCCTATCCTTTCTGGTTATCTTGGCTTCAGCGTTTCCATATTCAGCCCTTTATACCTCTGCGTTTTCAGATTTGCAGCCATGGTTGCTGCGTTTTTCTGAACCGATTTTGCTCGTAGCTTTACCTTCACTTGGACTTCATCTGTTGAACCCGAAGGTACCTTCTCTTCCGCATTTTTCCTCATAGGAGGTGTGGACACTGGTTGGCCTGAATTTTCAGGTTTGTAGCCCTTGTTTGGCTGCGTTTTCTTCTCCAATGGACACAGATCACTTGCAGAGGGGGTTTCTTGATTGGATTGTGGCTTTGGAGGCAGTTTGGTACTTGAGGAGGATTCTGAATTTCAGTTTTCAGTCAGCGTTTTGCTGATTTTGGAGCATCTATACCTGTGTTTTGTTCCTAGCCTACACGGTTTCCCGGTTTCTGTCAGAATACGCAGCGGAGATGATGACCAAATCTGGGAACACAAGAGCAAAAGCAAAAACGCAGGCAGAAAAACAGCACAAGAGAGAGACAGATGTAGGCGTGTAACTCTGCTCTATATACACAAGAAGATCCCGAGGAATGATACAAATAAGGCATGGGGGCTGAGGACCTATATATACCTCCTTGGAAGGGCAGTCGGTCCACGACTGCATAAATGCAGTCGTGGAGCTATCTGATGCCCACGACTGGTAAAAGGCAGTCGGCTAGCAGCCCTGAAGCCCACGACTGATCAAGATCCAGTCGGCCAGCACTGGGGTGCTCCCGGCATCCAGCCCTCCCAAGCCTCAGAAAAATGGGAAAAAATAGGGGAAAAATGCGGAGAGTGGGGAAAAATGGGAAAACACCTCATAAGGGCGGGCACACCCACAACAAAGGCCCTGGTGTATAAAACTGGACAGGAGATGACTTCTAACACCCCCTCTCAGCTCCTGGTTGTGTAACCAACCACTGGGAGCTGGGGTGCCGCCTGAGCAAATCCTGAGAGCGACTTCGTGAAGAGGTCCACCGTACTGTCCTCCGTCGAACAGAACTCCAGCAAGATGTCATCAGCAACGATCTGTTCACGAACAACGTGCCTCTGGATGACCATGGGTTCCTCCAGTGGAAGCCCAAACCTGCAATGTAACCTCCTCCTGCTCCGTAAAACTGCTCCTGGGCCATAAGTAGATCTCCTCGTGTCCGGATCTCCTCCCCAAACCGAGTCACTCCAACCGTGGAGTCGGACTCCATCCAACAATCCCCCTCCTGTGTACAAGAGTCCATGATCCTTCGCATGCCGCAGAAACCACAGGAAACGCAATCCTGCCTCCCAAAGAGACATCTGCAACCAAGAGCTCAACTGCCTCATCAGGAAGCTCCCGTCCAATCCGGTGTCCATCAACCAGATCAATGAACCATACAGCTTCTGAGTCACAAAGACATCACACTGCTCACAAGGATCAACACCTGTTAGGTGCACAAACAAGTCCTGGAAACCTTCTGCAGACCATGCAAGGCCTTCTGAAACCTGTCAACCACCCCCTCTGAATCCGGAACCACAAAGCCTGGAGAAACCACCTCCTTCTGCAAGTAAGCACCTGTCACCTGCCTGGCTTTCCGAAAGGTCCCCGTGGAAAGAACATCCTCAACTACTGGAAGTTCTATGTCCTGAACACGACGAGACATCAGAGCATAAGTGACCTGTTCAGCTTCCTCTGACTCACGAACACAAGAACTACCAACCTCAGTACTGGAAAGTTCCTGCCAACTGTTGCCATCTACTGGCAAGCTATCCACCACCTGGTCTCGGAAAGCCCGCACCTGCAGCGTATCCACACTTGAGTAGCCATTACCAGACTGCCACTCATCACAATCCTGAGGACTTGGGAGAGAGAGTGCTGAAAACCTGTAAACTCCATTCTCCACTCCACCTTCCCAAACCACTTGGCCTGTTGCTTTGTCCCGGAGAGCAACAAAATGCTTGTCAAACTCCACCCGTACGCCAGTCTTGCAAACCTGATGCACTGACAACAGATGAAAACCAAGTGTCGGAACATACAACACCTGGGAGGAATGCTTCCCTCCTCTGCCATCGGGAACTATCTCCATCCTGCCCTCACTGTGAACTGGGATAGTGGATGTATCCCCAGTAAGAATATGACCAGAAAGCCTGCAGAGATCCTGTAAACCGGAACGGAAAGGAGTCATGTGCCTGGAAGCACCACTATCGAGAATCCACTCCTGAGTATCCGTTGCGGAGAGTCCTCCAATCTCCTCCCTGTCTGAAGAAAATGAAACATCGGTGTCCATCACCTCCAGGTGCACAAAAGCCGGAGTCTTCATGATTGCTGAGGAATCTTCACCCTTCTCGGTCTTCCGCTTGGGACACTGCCTCCAGTAGTGGCCTTTCTCGCCACAATCATTATAGGTCCTCTCTGCCTTCAGTTTCTCGCGGTCAGCGTCGGACATCTTCTCAGAAGACTTCTCCGATGAAGCCTTCCCTTTGCTCGAGTTACGGCCTTTCGACCGTTGGCCAGTAAAGGCCTCCGAACCTCCACCCTGAGGAGGGTTCGTAAATCGTTCCTCCTGGTCCAGGACCATGGGCACAAGCTCCTCCCACGTGATGGTGCTGAGCCTGCCACTGGTAATCAACGACGAGTAAAATGCTGAGTACGAAGAGGGCAAATGTGACAGCAATGTGATGGCCATGTCCTCTGACGATATCTCCTTCCCAGCCTGAAGAACTTCCTATTGAAGAGCCTGCAGCTTGTTAATATGCTCCCGCATCGTCGACGACTTTGCAGGGCTCATAACCCGCATCTGTACTTCCAAGGAAATCCTCTTCATGGGCGATACCCTGTTATAAAGTGAGGCCAAATGCTGCCATATACCTCTGGCCAGCGTCATGTGCTTGACATGATTGATTACCTGCGCTGTGCAGTTGAGGAAAATAAACGAACGGACCCTGGCGTTGACGCGATCCCACATCTGCGTCTGGGCCTCCCGGTGCTTTCGGGTTGACGGTAACTCCCCTTCCTCTACTTCCGGCCGTGGAACACCAACAA
Organism: Cibotium barometz; assembly: GCF_041138505.1. NCBI lineage: Eukaryota > Viridiplantae > Streptophyta > Polypodiopsida > Cyatheales > Cibotiaceae > Cibotium > Cibotium barometz. The sequence goes on along the minus strand of NC_141106.1, from coordinate 12,985,525 downwards.
CGACGAAATCGGCGAGGTCGTAAGACTCCAAAACGGATTCCATCATCACCTTCCATATGCCGTAGTTGCTCCCGTCCAACTGACGGTCCACCGGGAACGTGGGGAGTGTCGGGATCTTCACATGTCTCTCGGCCATCTCATATAGATCTGCCATCGCGGGGATGTACTCTGAAAAGGGTGGGCGGGTGGGAACAAAGAAGAACTGATACCTGCAAGTGGCTGTCCAGCAAATCAGCCCGCCTTCCTCTTGCTTCTCCTCTTCCCGAACAGTCCAGAACAGTCCACCAATCAGCCACAAAACAGCCCCCTCTTGCTCACACAAATCCCAAGACCTATCTAGAGCCTAGGGCTCTGATACCATGTCAGAATACGCAGCGGAGATGATGACCAAATCTGGGAACACGAGCAAAAGCAAAAACGCAGGTAGAAAAACAGCACAAGAGAGAGACAGATGTAGGCGTGTAACTCTGCTCTATATACACAAGAAGATCCCGAGGAATGATACAAATAAGGCATGGGGGCTGAGGACCTATATATACCTCCCTGGAAGGGCAGTCGGCCAGCACTAAAAGTGTCCACGACTGAAGAAAGAGGTCCACGAGTGCATAAATGCAGTCGTGGAGCTATCTGATGCCCACGACTGGTAAAAGGCAGTCGGCCAGCAGCCCTGAAGCCCACGACTGATCAAGATCCAGTCGGCCAGCACTGGGGTGCTCCCGGCATCATCTGGCAGCCCTCCCAAGCCTCAGAAAAATGGGAAAAAATAGGGGAAAAATGCGGAGAGTGGGGAAAAATGGGAAAACACCTCATAAGGGCGGGCACACCCACAACAAAGGCCCTGGTGTATAAAACTGGACAGGAGATGACTTCTAATAGTTTCTACATGTTCCTTGCCTTCTGTTGGCGGTGGAGTGCTATTTTTTGCTGGATAGCAGTGTTTTGACTGCGTTTTGCTTCCCACAGGAGTTTTTTACACTCAAAGGGGCCTTTCTCCAACTACTTCACTTGAGGATCAGTTTCGGGAGCTGTGTTGTATTTGTGGAGACTTTCTTTTTTGACAGGAGTTTACAGTTATTTGGAGGAGAGCAGTGATCTTTTCAGAGATCCTGAGCAGAGTTTATTTTGTCCAGGCTTGTGTTCTTTGCAGTATTTGCACAACAAGGAGGGTGTTTTGCCCTTTTGCGGTGTGATCATTTCACATGGATCATTTATTTGTTGCTGATTCTTGGGATCTGATTCTACTTTTGGAACAGTCTTCTGCTATCTATGATGCTTTTGAGGACTTTGTTACCACTGTAGTTTATATTCGTGCTTCCCTTCCTCATTGTGAGGAGTCTATCTCTGCATCTCTTTGTGATGCTTCGAGGATGCCCCTCCCCCTACCAGTTCTGCAGGCTTATTGTTTTGGAGGATGCTTTTTTGGACCCAGTGGGATGCTTTGGATCTGTGGTTGCTAACCATGCCTGGGGCATAGTGGTACTTTGTCAAAACCCCAAAGGATCTCCTCATGGAACGCTCCTGGTACGAGACTCGAAACCTGCAAACAAACCAAATAAACAAGAAGAGGGTGCAGGCCTGACTCACCTCCCAACCATGACAGCCGTGGGCAAGCCCACAGTCTTGGCTGTCCCTACCGAGCCACGAGCTGAGCTAACTAGGTTGACGTACCAACCAATCTCCACCTCGCGACGTCCCATACCGCCACGAAGCTACCCTCGCGGGCCTCGAGATTGCTGCCGGCCTCGGCTGCAATCTCCATCTCGCGATGTCCCATACCGCCACGAAGCTCGCGGGCCTCGAGATTGTTGCCGGCCTCGGCTGCGTAAAGCAAGTGCACGTCTTCACTAGATCCAGGCTCCAGACCATAGAGCTCTCACAAAACATGCGAGACTCTATATGACTAATGACTAACCTTGGCCACCCTTTTATAGGCTCTTGGCCGGTCATCGGGCGTCCACACTTGGATGCCCGCCCGTCCATACTTGGGTGTCCGCCCGTTAGTCTATCCCTAACTCAGCTCGTCAATCAGCCTGCCTAGCTCCAAGCTTCCCCAAACCTCAAAGCTAGTCTTGCGTGCGTGTAGCACACAGTAGATACACACTGTGCACATGACATACTCCCCTTCCTCTAAGAGCTCACTCCTGAGCTCACTAAAAAGCCAGGGTAATCTCTCTGAAGAGTAGTCAATGTCTCCCATGTAGCGTCCTCCTCAACACGATCCTTCCACTTGATCTTGTATTCCGTGACAAGCGTATTACGCAATCTTCTTTCACGAAATCCAAGAATCTTTTCAGGTTCGTGTGGAACAAATGTTATGTCCTCGACATCTATGATTTCTTGAGGAGTAACTAACTGATTTGTTCCACCCATTACTTCCTTAAGTCTACTGACATGAAATACAGGATGAACTTTCACATGAGAAGGCAAATCCAATTCATATGCAACTGAACCAATCCTTCGTGTAATACAAAATGGTCCACAGTATCTAGGGGATAATTTCGGAGATCGACCTGTCCGTAAAGTCTCGGAATCTTGCGGAACTTGCAAATACACCATCGTTCCTTCAGAGAACTCTCTAGGTGAACAATGTCTATTAGAATAAAATCTGTCTCGGTCTTGAGCACTTCTAATAGATTCCTTCGCAACTTGTAACATTTCTTACATATCTTGCAAAAAATTACGTGTTGCATCATGCTGAAGTCCTAAGAATCCTACTGTAACAAGTGATCTAGGTTGAAAACCATACATAAGCATGAAAGGACTAAAACCTGTACTCCTATGCTTAGTACTTTTATAAGCAAATTCTATCATAGGAAGATAATCCTCCCATGAACTCTGTCTTTTGGATACATATGCCCGAAGCATATCCTCCAAAATCTGATTCACTCTTTCACTCTGGCCATCAGATTGAGGATGATCTGAGGAACTCAAATTCAAAGTTGTTTCTCAAAAACAAGTTTTCAAAAATCACTCGTAAACTTAGAGTCCCTATCACTGACTATGTCCTGTAGTAACTCGTACAGTCTAAACAATTGCTTGATAAACTGCCGTGCTAATTGCGTAGCTGTAATAGTCTTCCAGGTCGGTACAAATCTAGCCATTTTTGTCAAGCGATCTACCACAACCCAAATAGAATCGCGGCCTTGATGTGTTCTTGGCAATCCCGTAATAAAATCCATGGAAATACTTTCCCATTTATTACCTGGGATTTGCAAAGGATGCAACAACCCAGCCTATCTAAAGCGTTCAGCTTTATTTGCTTGACAAACTTGACACTTGAGAACATAATCTTCTACATACTCTTTCATCTTTGGCCAATAAAAAGTGTGTTTCACTAACGATAGCGTCCTATGTATCCCAGGGTGTCTAGCAGAAGGGGCGTCGTGACACTCCTTAAGAATCTTGGACTTAATGTCCGGGATCTGTGGTACACAAATTTTGTCATTACGGAATAGTAAACCATTCCGAATCATCCACTGGCCTCCTACAGCCTGAATGGTAGGCTATTCAGTCATTGAGTCTTGGTCAATCAATGAGCTCCCGTCTTGGATCTTCTGCCAAAAAGCTTTCCTTCCTCTCAAATCATCCACATCACACACATACTTGATTGACTGATGATCAGTCAATACCACAAACTTGGAGCCATATAAACAATGTCTCCAAACCTTGAGAGCATGAATCAGAGCATAAAGCTCCTTCTCAAGGGTTGGCCAATGAGATTGAGTGTCGTCTAGCTTTTTACTTTCAAAAGCAACTGGTCTACCATCTTGGAATAGAGCAGTCCCGATGGCATAGTCACTGGCATCAGTTTCAAGAACATAAGGCCGACTAGGATCGGGTAATGCTAAGATAGGTGCTTCCTTGACTTATCTTTCAAAAGTCTGAAGGCCATATCCAAATCGTTATTCCAAGTGATAGGCTGATTTGACTTACGTCCACGACCTTTCAATAAGTCGGTCCGTAGTGTAAGCTGAGAGTACTCCCACACAGATTTCCGAAGAAAAACAACAAAATTGAGAAAAGAACGAAACTGTTTCACTGTTCGCGGTATAGGCCAGTCCAGAACCTTCTGAAATCGGTCATAGTCAATGCTCAATCTGTCACCAATTGGCCGACCATTTGGTCCATCTCCAGATTTGTGTCTCGTTCACTTGAGGCCAAGCCGGTGTCTCATGTGAAGGGGCCAGTATTTTTGCATAACATGGACGGGAGCCAGATTAGTGCCACTTGTGTGTTAGCAGGATGGTGTCGTATGGACGGGAGCCAGACTGGTGCCACCCGTGTATGACCTGGACTGTGTTCTATCCATGGGATTGTCATGCCATGGAAGAGCCAGTATTTGTGCCGTGTCTTGTCTATGGGACTGTCACTCCATAGGGAGGCTCGTGCCTAGATCTGTGTCTTACCTATGGGACTGTCACTCCAAAACGTTTCAAACTTAAAAAACGTTTGTGTTTTGGTTTCTTCCCTCGTGTCTTTTTTTCTATTTATTATGTTCGGCAATCGCTTTGTATAGCCCGTTTGCGCTCATGACATCAGACAGATGTGACATTGTCATTTGATTTTGATTTATCATTTGTTTCTACTACCTACTTGAATTGTCAAATTCCAATCATGGTGTATTTGGGTATGTCTAGACATTGTTTATGTTGTGAGTGCTAATTTTGAAATTCTTAGATAGGCTGAAATGCTAGAATGTGACATGTGTCGACACATCAGTCCTTGTCTATCAAAGGATATTAGATAGAGATCTATCTTTGTGAAGATCTGGGCTCCATTTAGCTTGTCCAGAAGCTCATCAATTCTTGGGATAGGATACTAATTCTTAACTGACTTTGAGCTTTCTTGACCAATCTCTCACACACAGACACACACATATATATGTTTTAACATTGTAAAGTACGTAATGTTTTTGATATACTTTATCGGTCGGCAACGTTCTATACCACGTACTAAACTCGTGCTGTTTCGTATGTTTGAAACTACCTTGACTGGCACTGAACCACTCTGTGTGACTGCTCTCCAGGTGGTACACCTAGCATTCGTCCCCTCTTGGGGGCTGGAGGCAGGATCAAAACTGTGCTGCTAACATGCAAAGAACGCCTGGGCCGTGTGGCTGCTGGGGTGTTGAACTCCACCTGGTAGAGCCGCGCCCGAGGGTATGGATATCTATGATCTTGCCGGGCTCGCCAAGGAGGCTGGCCCGGAGCGAGTCACGAAGCTGGCTGGGCGCTGGGCAGCTTCCCACAATCTTGCAAACCAAAGTAGAGGCTTCAAAGGAGGCTGTTGTTGAAGCTAGGAGCTGGACATTCGCTTCAGAGAGGAAGCAGGGGGCAGCAGCCTCGGCCGGGGATGACGGAGCGGCTGCCATGGAGTCCTTTTGGAAGCAGACACCTGCTGAAATAAAGCAGTCCGAATGCTAAAACCTGCTGCAAAAAACGCTGATGGGGGGGAAGTGGGGCGGAGGGGTGAAGAGGTGAAGAGGAGGCAAGGTGAAAAAATGGGGGGGCTCACAGGAGGGAGAGGGAGGAGACACTGAAGTGGGAGATGGCGGCAAGGAAAGGATGCAACAGGGGCGAAAGATAAGGCAGGACGAAGAGGAGGCTAGGGCACAAGGAACCGGGGGCAGCAGGGCGGAAATAGGGCACGGAGGCGGGCAGAGACAAGGACAGCGAAAAGAGGGAGGAGGAGGGAAGCGGGCTGTGGCGGTGGCAGGCGGTGGCACAATGGAGGGCAGGGCAGAGGCGGGGGCTGGGGTGCGAGGAGGAGAAGGGGGGGATGGTGCAGAAACGTGCACCGGGGCCACTGGGGCCACCGGGGAGGGGGGCGGGGGGGCCAGCATGCACAGGGTAAGTCCACCTTACCCTATGCATGGTCAAATATGGGATATCGGTTCATACGAGCATGTAGCCTATTTGGCAATGTGTCAGACCCTAAGCCATCTGCAATAGGCCACCATCCAGCGTACATACCAGGGTACCGAGTGTTTGGGCTGCTCAACGATGGTGGTGTTGATGTCAGAGATTCTCGTGGAGGAGGTTATCTCAACACAGATTTAGGTACTGAATCGATTTCAATAGCTAGTAAAACTGAAGCATTTATTCATGTGTAATACTGGTTCCCAAAGCCGTCCTCGCTGTGCCATCCCCTTCCCGTGCCCCTTCAATTGTGAAATGTTTGCTTTACTTTTTTGGTCCTGGACTCTGAATATTCCTTCACAGGCATGCATCCTACACTTAACTTGTGCAAACCCTTATCCTCATTTTCACTCAATGACCGTGTCCCTTTATCACTAGGGCTCAGAATGGAGTGTATCTTTTGTAAACAACTGTGTGCATGGCCTCAGTAGTCATAACACTTGCATCTGATCCCTGAGGTATGTGAGCGTTGAAGACTAGCATTCATTTTGTGGGTGGTTACAATCTGTTTTATCTCCAGGTTTTTTTGGTTCATAGTTGCCTTTATCCCTCAGTTCTTGTTTTTCAAATCAAAATTGGTGCAATTTTAAGTAGCCAATTATGGCCCATTGCTAATGGGTTTGTTGGTTGTGCCCTATCATAGCAAGCGTAATTGATACACATTTTATGGGCCACTAAATGGTTTGTGTTGTTCAAGATATTGGCAGTTCTTCTTTGCACAATGCAACCTGAATCCCCTTTTCTGAAGCAAAGCATGGTTACGTTGAGGGGGACGCATGTGGCTTTTTTGGTATGTGATAGCAATATGTAAGAATAGCTCTTTTTATTGACTCACATGTTTTGTCATATGCTGGTGCAGTTATGGAGGAAGATAACAACCGAATACTATGTAGAGTGTCCCCTCCTTATGGAGAGATGGAAGTTCATACTGTTCAGCCTAGTGTTCCAGGTTACTTTTTGGCTTTACACACATACGCGTACATGCATGCGCGCACATGTGCGCCACACACACACAAAGCAGTTTGAGTGTTACAGAAGTTATGAACAATTTGGATTTGTTGTTGACACTAGGCTCCTTATACTCAAAGCTAACTGGTTTATAATGAATTTTTCTCATGCAGTATATCCATGGCCTAGCAGCAAGAGCAGTTCACTACCTACATAGGCCCGGGCCTGTGCTGCATGACATAGGATTTGTCATTCTTCCTGTAAGCCTTTCTTCTGTGTCTTATATTAAGGTGCTTGCGCCTGTATGCGTATTGGTTTAGACACACGCACACACGCACCTGTATGGGTGGCTTTTGTAGGTGCATGTGTGGGAGAGGCAGCCACACACACAGTGCACACACACGTGTGTGTGCGCCCACGTGCACATGTACGTGTGGCCTTTTGTAGGCGCATGTGCGGGAGAAGAAGCAAGGCTGCAATTTTCTATGCCCCATGAATTAATGACTACTGGTGCTCGTTTGTGCTGTCTGATTTCTTTTCTTGGCACACTCTTTTAGATGCCCCCAACCAGTCTGATCCTGACCTCTGTAATACACTAGACCAACAGCTTGCACTCTTTTTCACCAAGAACCTTATCAGAGAGGCAATTATAAAACTCCATAAGGAGTCAGAGATCATGTAGGGCTGCAAAACATGTCTTTTGGCCTATGAGTTGATGACGATGGGGTGATGGTAGTGGCAGCGGCAGCAGAGCCGACAGAGACAAGGGACAATAGAGTGGGGCAGTGGGCTGGTTAGGGACCGGTGGGACAAGGGTAGGTCAAGGCGGGGTGGAGCTAGCAGTGTGACGTGCAAGGGGTGGGCTGGTCACTCAAGTACTCAAAATATGAACAGATTAAAGAGTAAGGTGGTTGAAGTAAACAAGAAAGGGGGAGCTGATAAAGGGCAGGCAGCTCAGAAGGGGGGCAAAGCTGGAAAGGAGTACAAGAGATGGGTACAACAAGAAGACAGCCGGCAGGGGATTACAAGTGGAATAGGGCCTGTTTGGGGAGCCACAAGCAGATGGCCCTGTCAGATCTCATTCAGTGGCTCAACAGTTGCAACAATTAGAGAGTTGTCTCATTCCACAGTGGTAATCTTTCAAATGCAAGAATACAGGAGAAGCAGATTTAGAGAGTTTAACATATTAGTCGTGCAACAAACGTAGTGGGATGTCCCACCCCCACCCCCACCCCCACCCCCAACTCCCCAACAACAACAACAACAACAGCCTATTAAGGGAGGAGGGAGGACGAGGGGGAGGGGGAGGGGGAGGGGGAGGGGGAGGGGGAGGGGGGGGGTTGTTGTGGGGAAGAGCCACACTCTGGCCCTGCAGCACCATGTGGGGAAGAACCACACTCTGGGCCTGTAGCACCATGAGCCACACCCCTCCGAACAAGTAAGGGCCAGGGTTTGAGATGTGCAAGAAAGCTGCTCTCTGTATTCTGCAAAGCCATGGAGCTACTCTAGGGGTGCTCCATTGAGTGCAGAGAGTATGAATGCGATCCATCTAAATGGCATTCCCTCTCAGGGGTGGCTCCCCCCTCAAAAACTTAGTAGTGTGTGTGGCAAACCTGCTAGGTATGGGACAAGTGATCATGTCTCATTGGGGTATCTGCCATCTCCATAGCTGTGATCCAATGAAAATTTTAGGTGTGCCAGTGAGGTTTCTACTATCGGGGTCCTGTGCGGTCAAAGAGGTAGTGACATTGGGACTGCCACCTGGCCTGTGGCTTTATCCATCATGGCCATCCAGGCACCAACTGCAATTCCATGATGAGTTGTAATACAGATGACAAAAGATGACTATTCAGCCATTGGTAAAAGCTGCTCCAAAGGCATGGCCAAGTTCTTTTAGTTCTGTAATGCAGCATTGTTATCTATCAAAGTCTGCTACTTATGCTATGAAAGAAGTAGTTTAGAATGTCGAAACACAATGTCCTCAGGAGATACGTTTTAACATGCTGGCTTTACAAAGGTAGATATATTGACTTGGCATATGCCCCTTTTTTTTCTTTATATGTTTGCCAGGAGCTTGGACCCAACAAAGCCTACATTAGTGAGACACTGTTTACTTTTGTGTTTTGCTCTTTTGTGCTGGTGAGTTCACAGTTTTGTAACAATGGCTGTTTTTATTATTGTTTTAAATGCAAAAGTTGGTCATGCAAATCAAGCCTATTGATATTTTTGGCAGTGGACGTTTCATCCTTTTGTATTTCATGTAAAACGGTTCTACACAGTGTTGCTATGGCATAGATGCCTTGCAATTTTGGTGGTGAGTTCTTGCAAGCTTTATTGAACTATGACATGTTAAACCATGCTATGTGCATGTAAAGTGGGTTCCGTCTTCGTATTTCAGGTCTGTCAATGTCTGAGAATTGCATCGTTTATGGTAACTCAGTTACCGGGTCCAAACTATCATTGCCGAGAGGTGCGAGTTTGTCAAATTTCTTTCCAAATCAGTTCTTTGATTTTAGTTGCGATAAGTTTTGTGCATAAAAACCGAGATGAGAAGTGTGCACGTGTGTGTGCGCGCATGCACGCATGCTGACTGGATTCATGTTACCTCCCCTGCTCCCTGCTCGCTGCCCCGACCCCCGCTCCCTTCCTCGTTTTCCTTTAAAGTATCTTAATCACCAAAAGGAGTATTGTCCTTGTACAAGATGCGAGTGCCCGGGAGAGTCCTCGCACCAGATTTTCCAAGATACATAAAAAAATAGCATGTATGCTGGATATTTCAGAGTCTATTGAGTGTCTTGTGGTGTGTGAACACCCCCTTAGGGTGTGAATAGCCCTTATTAGTTTCTAGGTCAAAAGCTGAGGCTTGATGTCTATAAAGCATGTACTTGGGTGGTTCATAATCACAATATGAATATCATTTGAGGTGCGCCATTGGGCAGATCTGCACCTCCATTAGTGCACAAACAAGAGGCTTCCTGACGTCCGGGGTTATAGATGGGAATCAATTTTCCGCCCTCAGCCACGCACTCTGGGAGATACCAGAGGATCTGGAGGAGTGGCAATACTTTACAGGGAGGAGCTTCGTGACAAAATACATGTGGTACATAGAGATGCAGATGCGAGGTACATGTGGGTCCGAATATGCAGAGAGGGGCTCAGCGAGCTATATGTGGCGGTATGCTACTTTCCCCCAGCCCACTCCAGGTTTGCACCATCAGGAGAGTCGCCCTATATACCACTATATGATGATATCATGAGGTTTGCCAGCATGGGAGACATATTACTATTGGGAGACTTTAATGCACGTACAGGCACAGAGCAGACAGAGTTGTATGATGATATCATTAGGTTTGCCAGCATGGGAGACATATTACTATTGGGAGACTTTAATGCACGTACAGGCACAGAGCAGACATAGTTGTATGATACTTGAGAGGGTATGTACCGGGAGATCACAGCAGAGGATGCAGGGTTGCAGAGATCAGCACAGGATGAGGGGGAGATTACAGATTATGGCAGGCATTTTCTCACACTCGGGAGTGCACATGGGTTGGTCATATACAATGGCTTATCGAGATGGCAAGGATCAAATGCTCTCACACACTGGAACTCTAAAGGGGGAGCGAGCACAGTGGACTACTTAATGGGATCTCCTTCATTGATACCTGATGTGCGGGGTTTCACGGTTTCCAGTAGGCCCATTGGCATAGCAGTCGATCATGCATACCTGAGTTTCACACTAGTAGGTAGATCCCCGAGAGATGGGCCAACCACTCATCTACCTAGGTACCCGAGATACCAGTTTACACGTGAGACAGTTGGGGTTTATCGAGATGTAGTATCTGATGGTTTGTTCGCTTGAGACCCGCATGAGGATTGGCAGGTGTACTACATGCATCCGCCTCATATGCGTTTCCTTGCACTATGATCCCTTCCACCCACCCCCGCAGCACTGCTCCATAGAACAGTTGGTATGATGATGAGTGTCGTGAGACACAAGCACAGCTACAGCGTGAGATTGCCATTGGGTCTCACACGCATAGACAGGCCAGGATGATCTTTCGGCACCTTGTGCGGAGGAAGAAACGAGCCTATCTTGCTAAGCTAGAGGAGGAGATCTACCAACTCTTCTTGGGGAAGGACAGCAAGAGGGCATGGAAGATGTTTCAGGAGAGACAGCCTGGTGCTCCGATTACTGCACCTGAGGCATGGCATACTTATGCTAGAGAGCTATATGATGCACTAGGACAGCCCCCCACCCCCCCTCCACTAGGAGCTAGCAGCACCTTTTTTACTATGCGGATGGTGCTAGATGCGATAGATAGGTTACAGAATGGAAAGGCACAGGATCATGATGGGCTAGTTGGAGAGCACTTCTCATATGCACGAGACACTTTGGCTCCGCTCATCGTACATGTGTTTAATCGTGCCATTTGTGAGGGTTTCCCGACAAGCTGGACAGAGCATATCATTGTACCACTCTTTAAGGGTGGGGACCCCATGGTACCAGGCAACTACAGGACGACGATCATGATTGGTCATTACTTGGCCAAATTATATGGCTCTATATTGGAGTCGGAGCTGAGCCGATGGGCAGAGAGGCATGGTCATCGAGCACATGGACAGGCTGGCTTCAGGAGAGGATTTACTACCTTGGATCACATACTGACACTTCGAACTCATACCTTTTCTTCGACCTCTTCTTCTCTACCTACCAACTTGCTCGTGCACGAGGCTTGCTCTGATACCAGTGTCAAATCCCCATAGCATCTCCTCGTAGAACGCTCTGTACATGACTCGAAACATGCAAACAAACAAAACAAACGTGAAGGGGGTGTAGGCCTGACTCACCTCCCAACCTCGACAGCCGTGGGCTAGCCCACAAGACTTGGCTGTCCCCACCGAGCCACGAGCTGAGCTAACTAGATGGACATACCGACCAATCTCTACCTCGTGACGTCCCATACCGCCACGAAGCTACCCTCGCGGGCCTCGAGATTGCTGCCGGCCTCGGCTGCATGAAGCAGGTGCACATCTGCACTAGATCCAGGCTCCTGACCATAGAGCTCTCACAAAGTCACGCGAGACTCTATATGACTAATGACTAACCTTGGCCACCCTTTTATAGGCTCTTGGCCGGTCATTCGGCGTCCACACTTAGGCGCCCGCCCGTCCATACTTTGGTGCCCTCCCGTTAGTCTATCCCTAACTCAGCTCACCAATCAGCTTGCCTAGCTCCAAGCTTCCCCAACCTCGAAGCTAGTCTTGTGTGCGTGTACCACATGGTAGATACACACTGTGTACATGACATACTCCCCTTCCTCTAAGAGCTCACTAAAAAGCCAGGGTAATCTCTCTAAAGAGTAGTCAATGTCTCTCATGTAGCGTGCTCCTCAACACGATCCTTCCACTTGATCTTGTATTATGTGATAAGCGTATTACGTAATCTTCTTTCACGAAATCCAAGAATATTTTCAGGTTCGTGTGGAACAAATGTCATGTCCTGGACATCTATGATTTCTTGAGGAGTAACTAACTGGTTTGTTCCACCCAGTACTTCCTTAAGTCTACTGACATGAAATACAGGATAAACTTTCACACGAGAAGGCAAATCCAATTCATATGCAACTGAACCAATCTGTCGTGTAATACGAAATGGCCCAGAGTATCTAGGGGGTAATTTCGGAGATCGACCTGTCCGTAAAGTCTCGGAATCTTTCGGAACTCGCAAATACACCATCGTTTCTTCAGAGAACTCTCTGGGTGAACGATGTCTATTAGAATAAAATCTATCTCGGTCTTGAGCACTTCTAATAGATTCCTTCGCAACTTGTAACATTTCTTGCATATCTTGCAAAAATTACGTGCTACATCATACTGAAGTCCTGAGAATCCCCACTATAATAGGTGATCTAGGTTGAAAACCATACATAAGCATGAAAGGACTAAAACCTGTATTTGTATGCTTATACCAAACTTATTGTACATGATCCTTGTGAGAAGGTTGATGCCTCCTTGTATCGGAAGCTTGTTGGTTCAACGATTTGGTTGCTGAACACCAGGTTGGTGACCTTCACGGAAATAAAGTTCAAGGAACCCGAATTTCAGGATCCCCAAGTCTGTAGTTAGTAAAGGCTTCTAAGTTACTAAAAGGACTTAGAAAGAAGTAACTCATTTATGTTGTCAAAATGAATCCAGTAGACACAAAGTTAAAAGCTAAAGAACCTGAATGGTTAAGTGATTATGATGATTTATTCCGAGCAGAATTAACAGAGATGCCTCTAATTTGGGAAGTAGATCATGTGATAGAATTGACCCCCGAAGCTCAGCCAGTAGCCCTGCGCACGTACAAAATGCTAGTTCCTGAAGCTATCAAACTCAAGGAACAGCTTAGACAGCTGTTAGAACAAGGGTTTGTAAGACCCAGTGTTTCACCTTGGGGTGCGCCAGTTCTCTTTCAGAAAAAGAAAGATGGAACGCTAAGACTCTGTGTGGACTACATAGGCCTCAATCAGTTGACAGTTAAGAATAAGTATCCTATGCAACCATCTATCTCCTTTTTTTTTTTTTTGGAAAAACGATCCTTCTATTAGTTAATGAGAAAACGCCATAAGGCTACAAAGCTCACCTCACAAGGAGGGATAATAAACACAGTGAACACCGGAGCTCCATCCCTGTGGCTGGCCGCTCTCTGGGGGGGGCTACCTAGTAATACATGCGGGAGGTGAGAAGAGCCAAACTGGAGGCCTGTAGTGCCAAGTGACATCCTTGCCCCTCGCGATGAGGAAAGGGCCAGGCTGCCAAGTGCGGAGGAACGCCTTGCGGCGACCTCTCATGCGATCCGAGTCGCCCTGAAGTTTCCCCCAGTGTCCTCTCAAGGTGTGAATGATGTCCACCCAGAGGGCCTGTATGACCTCCGCCGGTGGAGTCGCCTGGCGGTCTATGGCCTCCCTGCATCGGGCTCTCCATATGTGCCAAGCCGTCATGTTGCTGATCATCTCCCATCTGTGCCCGTCCCCCTCCTGGGAGACTGCCGAAGAGAAGTCTGGCGTCGGAACCGCCGCCATCGCCCTGTCGGAGACCTGGATGGTCACACTGCCAGGGACGTCCTCGTATCCAAGGGCCGGGCCGTTGTCCGTGGCCCAAGCCACCGCACCCCACGTCACCATCATCTCACCTGGCGAGCCTGCAAAAACCATCCTGAGAGCGCGCTGCCAGACCTGCTGTGCCTGTGGGCAATCCCATAAGCAGTGCCGCTGCGACTCCTGTGCATGGCCGCACCGCCGGCAGGACGCTGGGTGTCTGCCAAAAGGTAGCCAAGCCCCCACAGCCAGTCCTCTATGCGCTGTAAGCCAGAGAAAAAGCGTCACCTTCCGGGGCCGGAAGCTGGCCCAAAGGCGCTGCCAGAAGTCCCTAAGGAAGGCAGGGGAGAGCCCCTGTCGCCACCAATGCTCGGCCGCCGCCGGGGTGCCTGCTATCCTGTGCCTCTGGATCCGCCGCCCTAGCCTCGCTGTGTACTGAAAAAAGGGGGTGCCTGGGCTGGTAGGGGCCGAGTAGGGATCTCGCCAAAGCCACTCGCCTGGATCCCACCGAAGGCGAATAAGAGGCCTGCTGTCCCAAGCCCATAATCTCCAAGAATAGTCCTCCCCTATCGAGGCCGGTGAGGGGTCTACATGCCACTGTCTCTGATGAAAGCCGACCACCCGCACCCTCTGAAAGATACAACCCTGGAACTCATCCAAATCTAGTCGGGTCCTCTGAAGCTGGCCTCCCTCTCCCACCTCGAAGGTGAGTGGGGCGACTCTCTCTGCTGAGCCGCAGACCGCTAGAAGGATCTCATGCCGAGTAAAGACGCCCATCCACTGTGGAGGTGGAGGGTCCTGTACTGGAGTCCGCCACTCCCGGGGGATGGCCGCCTCAATGTCCTGCCTCATCAACTCTCTGCCCCTCATCTCGCTGAGTCTCCTCTCCTGAACCTCTAGAGGCAGCTGCTGAAAACATATCCAGTCGTCTAGGGACTGGGCTGGACCGGAGCTCAACGGGCCCCACGACACGTGAGATCGCGATCCAACCATATGACCACTGGGAAGTCGGATCAAGGGGTTCCAGATCAATGGCTGCCTCAGGCGCTCCTCATCGGTGCTCGGAGGAGTCTGGAAGAGTGACGGCCTCAGATGCTCCCAGGCCCTCAGAAGGCTAGCTGCAAAGCGCTCCTCGAAGCCAAGGCCCACTCCTCTGGATCGCTGCTCTGTAAAGATCCACCTGATGCTGGGGGTCCAGGGGCCGCTAAGAGAAGGAGTGCGGCTGAGAATCCTGGAAACAAGAAACTCCTTCCACGGCTCAGCGCCTGGTAGGAGGCCACGAACCACCAACTTGCCAAGCAAAGCTCGGCTCTGACAAATAGGATCAACTATGCCCAGGCCGCCTCTCTCCCTCGGCTGAGTGATCACAGCCCATGCCACCTTGGCCCTGGTGGGCCGCCCGTCGCCATCAGACCAAAGAAAGTTCTTGATGAGCCTCTGCACCTGGCCAATGCACGCCCGAGAGAAGGCCCAGCAAGAAGAGAGTTCCACATGGTAGCAAGCAGAACCTGGTTGGCCACAACCACTCGGCCAGCCAGAGATAAATGAGCGGTACTCCAATACAGAAGCTTCTTCCGAATGCTCAGAGGAAGGGGGGCTATCTGCTGCTCCGGAGATATGTCAATGCCCACATAGCATCCCAAATAGCGCACTGTAGTGCAGGGGGGCAGCCACCGAAACCCATCAACTAGCCTCCAAGTCGGGGGGGGGGCACAGAACTGACCCACAACCCACACGACTTGTGCCAGTTGATCAAAGCGCCCGAAGCTCTGCAAAACCTGTCCATGGCTGAGGCGAAGCGGCGGAGGTTCTCCTCCCCTCCGTGAAGATAGACAGCAGTGTCATCCGCAAACTCCGAGTCTAGGAGCTCCTCCGAGGTGCGGATGGGGAGCTGGAGGCCCCGCAAACCTGTATCCTGTGCCGTCAAGAAAGTGCTCATGGCCTCCGCCACAAAAAGAAAAAGAAAGGGCGCCAAGGGGCACCCCTGCCGCACCGAGCACGAGAGCTGGAACCTCTCTCCGCGCACGCCCTGTATCAGCACCTGGCTGTGAGCCGATGTGTACGAGTGCAGAGACCCCACGGATCCACTGAGGGGGGAAGCCCATCCTCTCCATAGTGCCTTCCAAGAAGGCCCAGTCCACCCGATCATATGCCTTCTCGAAGTCGAGAAGGAGCACTGCCAGATCCTCCTGCCGAAATCTAGCCAAAGTCGTAGCCTCCTAGAAAGAGAAGATGTTATCCAGGATGCTCCTATCCTGGATGAGGCCTGTCTGCGTGGAGTGGATGATGTCCGGAAGGTGAGGCTGAAGCCGCTTGGTGATCGCCTTAGCTAGGACCTTGTAGGCCGTGCCTAGCAAGGTGATAGGTCACCACTGTCTAATCTCCAGTCTGTCTCCTCCCTCTTTGGGGATCAAGTGGATCAACCCCTCTGCCATGCTGTCCGGCATGTCTCCCGACTCCATGATCTCTTGGAATGCCAATCTGAAACCCCTATGCAAGAGACCCTAGTACCTCTGGAAGAAAGCCACTGAGAGACCGTCCTCTCCTGGGCATTTGCCCTGAGGAAGTGCTTGAAGAGCCGCCTCCAGTTCCGTATCCGAGAAGGGGGAGAGAAGGGAGTGCTGCAAATGGGCCGGCACAACCGGTCTCGTGAAGCTCCAGACTGCCTCCCGAGCCTCTCTCACCCTGTCATCTGTTGGCTCAGCAGAGAGCAGATCCCTGTAAAAATCTGTGGCGATCGCCCGAACCCTGGGGGGATCCACCACTACCTGGCCATCAGCCTGCCGAAGACGCCTGAGACCCTCTCGTCTGAAGCGAGGCCCTGTCGCCTCAAAGAAATCTCGAGTCACTCTGTCTCCAGCCTGTGTCCAAAAAGAAGCCCGAGCATGGAATCGAAACTCCACCCTCCTCTCCTCGATGGATCTGATCTTGTGCGAGCTGACTCCATCTGCTGTGAAATCCAAGGGCTCGTAGGATCCCTCTCGTGAAGTCTCTGAAGGGAAGCTAGACTCCTCCGCAGGCTCCTCTCCTGCTCTCTGAAAGCCTCCAGACGGTCCAGGGCAGCATGTCTGAGCATCCTACTGATCTCCTGCAGACCCCTGTCAAGATCACTGGCTGCCGATCCTCTCCTGAACTGAAGCTCCTGCCAAACCTGCTCAACTCTGGTCGCAATCTCGGGCTCCTCTATGAGACAATCTGGAATCCGGACGCTCTGGCCTCACTCTCCTCTCGTAGGGTCCTCGATCTGGAGAAGCACTGGAAAGTGGTCTGAAAACGAGGAGCCTGCAAGTATACCCACAGTGCCACCTCTATCGCAAGCCCACTCATCAATGTAAAACTTGTCGATGCGGGAAAGGTTAACTCCTGTGGCCCGTCTATCCGAGCGCGAGAAAGATAAACTCCCCTGCAACTTGCCAAACTCCGAGAGAGTCCACGGATCTTGGCCTCTCACCTGCAACACTAGTTCCTCCCAGGCAGCGAGCTCCGGCCCATGAATGGTCTCCTGGCTGCCCCCCATCCTGTCCTCTGCATCCTCCAGCATGTTGCAATCCCCCCCTAGGCACCAATGGTCTGCCATGGGGAGGGACTGCCTAATGGTGCTCCAGAACTCAGCTCTCCCTGTCGCCCCATTAGGGGCGTAGAAGTTGAGGAAGCCAATGCGGTCTTCCCCAACCCGAAGGATGATCCACTGCGCTCGACCCTGGACCAGAGTGCCAGAATCCACAACCTCGGATAGAAGCTGCTCGCTGACTGAGATGCATACTCCACCTTGGTTCCCCTGGGAGCCATATGCCGGTGACCAAAAAGTGTGACTCCTGCCTGGCAAGATCTTCTCGCAGGTGCGGGTACGCCCGGCAGAAAGGTGGTGCTCCTGGATGAAAAGGATATCTATGGGTCCTCCAACGAGAGCCCTCTGGATCTCCTGGCGAAGTCTGCCCCGACCAATGTAGCAGGGAGGTCCACCAAGACCCTGGATGTTCCATGAGAGGATCCTCATGGATGAGCAATGGCAAGTGAAGCAGCCGCCACTGGCTCACCCCTCTCAGCCGGCCCGGATGAGTTGCCCTCCACTCTGTGAGTCTTGGGCGCCGGCTTGGAGGGAGAATAGTCACTGTTTGTCCGGGTGCGGAGTCTCTCCAAAAAGAGGGTGACCTGTCTCTGTGTCCAGCCCCACTCCACCTTCGCCCTGTCCAGGGCATAGGCGTGAGACCAATCCTCTGCATATATGTATCTAAAGGTAGGCTGCATCCTCGGGGCGGCGTGGAGGAGAATCAGTAACACCGCCTCAACTGAGGTGTGGACTGGATCCACCCGCCAATCTCCTATACCAAACAAGCTCATGCGGGCTGAGTGTAATCGGGTCTGCAATAAGTCCGTGAGCCCCAAGTCACTGAAGTGGTGAGAAAACTCCAGTATCTGATCACGCAAAACTTCCTCTACAGAGTTGCAATCCCATGCTGTGTCTGGGGCAACACTGAGAGGAAAGGAGAAGGCCACCATGCTGCTCACCACTGCAGGAGAACGAGAGGGATGGCACACCACGCAAACTCGCAAGGGCGCGACCAGTGTCTCGAACGGGCCAGCATCCAGCTGGAGACACCTGAAAAAACCGTAATCCACTGGGAGCCCCATCACTCGCGGGGGCCCCCCAGGGGAGGCTGGAGAGAACTCTGTGGCGGGCGAAGCTAGGATCGCCATCTCCACCGGCCCGGAGTGGCGGTGGAAAAGGCGCTGAATTGAACTCTGGCCTACCCAGCTGCGCTGCCCCGGGGCAGTGGGTGGTCTTGAGGAGTATCCTGGAGAGGCCGAGGGAGGGATGGTGGCTCGCGGAGAGGAGAGGAGAGGATGGAGAGGCATCTGCCAGAGGAGAGGTGTCAGGGGGGGGCCGCCGGGGGAGGCGGGAGGGGGGGGGGCTGGGGGGGGAGAGGGGGGGGTGAAAGGAGTGCTCTCCGAGTGAGGGGAAGAGGGGCCGGGGGTCGCAGAGTGCGGCCCGGGATCCTCAAGAATCTGCTCCATGGAGGGGGCGGGGCCCCCGCGGGGGGAGGCGGGAGCGGGGTCTCCACGTGGAGGGCTCCACCGGCGGCCTCAACGGGCACTGAGACTGAATCCTCGTCCATCGGGGTGGGACCTGCTGGCCGCCTATCCTTGACTGGAGCATAAGTGCGAGTAGGTGCCTGGACGCCAGCCGGAGTCGCCTGTCCGCCAGCCTGTGCTGCCTGCTGGCGTCTGCGACGGTCCCTGCGGGCCGGGCGTTTCCGCCAGCGAACCTCCTGCCATCCGCCAGCCTCCTGGGTCTGCGCGGCATCCTCCGCCGGGGCGTGCTCGTCAGATGATGGCGTCTGCTGAGACGAGCCAGGGATGTCCGGTCTTTGAGGCGGATGGCCACCCCTCGGGCCTCCTGAAGGGGGTCCAGAGGCGGCAGAGCGTGAAGGATGAACCCCCTTGCGGGGACAGGCGCGTGCGAGGTGGCCCATCTCCCGACAGATGTAGCATTGGCCGGGGAGGCCCGAATACTCCACGCGCTGTATCAGATGTCCTCCAGAAAGACAAGGGAGGAGGATCGTCTTCGGGAGGGACTCCGGTGACGGAACCACAACACGAATGGCCGGGAGTCCTGCTGCCCGAGCTATCACTGAAGCCACTGTCTGAGGCGTCTCCACCACCTGCCCGAACGCCTTGCCAATGGATGACAAGAGGGGCAAGTACTCCTTGCGGAGTCCAGGAAAGCAGATAGTGATGGGGAAACCTGTCGCGCCTGCTAGCGGGTCAGAAGCGGGGTCGAAACCGTGAGTCCATCGCGCCAGGAACGCCCGAGATGAGCGGAGGGCAATGGGGCTTCGAGCCAGCACTGTCTGAGCTGCTTGGGGGGACTCGAAATCCACCTGGTAGTAGCCACGTCCCAAAAAATCGACACTGACGATCTTGGCAGGCACGCCAACGAGGCTGCCTTGCAGAAGGTCGCGAAGCTCTCTCCGCATCGGACGGCTACCCACTATCTTGCAGACCAAGGAGGAGGCCTCAAGAGCGGATACTGTGGAAACAAACAACTGATGATCTGCATCTGTGAACTCCAGACGGAGACCGGAATCGGCAGGGGTAGTCGGAGCGGCTTCCATGGAGTCCTCCAGAGGGAAAAGGCCAGATACCGGGGTCACCAACGGGAGGGACACAGCCCTACGAGGAAACGGAGAGGCGGAAGGAGAGAGGATAGCAGGGGCGGAGCGGGGGGGGGAGGGGGGAGCTGAGGCGGGGGAGCTAGCGGTGGGAGGAGGGGCGAGACGGAGGGGGAGGAGAGGGAGAAGGCGGGGGGAAGAGCCGCGAAGCGGAGGAGAAGGCGGGGGGGGAGAGATGGCGGGGGAGGAAGCGAGGAAGGAGGCGGGGGGGGAGAGATGGCGGGGGAGGAAGCGAGGAAGGAGGCGGAGGAGGAGAAGGCGGGGGGGGAGGGATGGCGGGGGAGGAAGCGAGGAAGGAGGCGGGGGAGAGAGGCGGAGGAGATGGCGGGGGACAGGCGGGAGGGGGAGAGGGGGGCGCGCGACGGCGAGAAGCAGCAAGACGGGAGGGGGATGATGCGGAGCTCGCGGGAGCAGATCGACAGCCGCTCGGAAATAGCTAGGAACTCTACCATGCGCAACCATCTATCTCTAACAAGGAATTCAAAGGAAAATCCTTGGAGGCTATGCCTCTTCATCGCGACAAACCTCACCAAAGGAGACAACTGCATGCTCAAAAGCCTCATCATCGACAGCCACTCCACAATAGACTCTAGCCTCATCATCGTCAACAATGCCCATGAGTCTTAAACCTTCAGCCTCCGTGCCAACCAATGTTTTCTAGTGGGATTGTTGAGCTCATTTATTCAGACACCTTTGAAGACTCATTGGGACGTAGGATTGCGGATCTTGCGGTGTTTGCAGGGTACTAAGGATCTTGGACTCTTTTATAACACTGGAGGGAAACGAAGGACCGAGTCAGTCTCCACGGTTGGAGTGACTCTGATTGGGGAGAAGATCCAGACATGAGAAGATCTACTTCAAGATACCGCTTTACCCTTAACTCAGGAGCGATTTCTTGGGGTAGCAAGAGGCAGCCAACTATTGCCACGTCTTCTATTGAGGCAAAGTATCGGGCTGCTTGTGGTGTTGCTTGCGAGGTGGTGTGGCTGCGGAGGGTACTTGGCGAGATTGGGTTTCCACAGAAGGAACCCACGGTCATCTAGTGTGACAACCAGAGCTATATAGCTATTGCTCGGAATCCGGTCTTCCATGCCCGGACCAAGCACGTAGAGACATAATATCACTTTGTTCATGAGAAGATTTTGGCTGGTGACATCTTCCTAGTCTTTTGTTCAACAGAGGACAATGCAACATACATCTTCATGAAGCCTCTACCTTAGCAGATGCTCCGTCATCACTCCAGCTCACTGGGGTTGGTTCCACATCCAGGAGCTGAGAGGGGTTGTTTGCAGTCATCTCCTGTCTATACCATATTACACAGTAGGGAGTGAGGGCTAGTGTTGTGGGTGTCCCCGCCTGTTGCGAGTGTTTCTCCATTTTTCCTAGTTTTCTAGTCGTGGGGGTGCTGTCTTTTCCCTGTCGGCCTACTATTTTTTCTACTTGCCGACTTGCTATGTTTCTGGCTGACCCATCGTTTGTTGGCCGACTGGATATTTTCCCAATCATGGGCTTTTCTTGGGGCTATCGACCTGTTTTGCAGTGGCCGACCAGCAGCCCCAGCCCATATATAGTGTGGGCCTTGCCCCCCCACTTGTGTTGAACCGGATATCGTGTATAGTTTATACAGTGCTTCTCTCTCCAGCGCTTCTGCGTTTGTGTTCTGCTTTGTTTTTGTCTCATTTCTGCTGCTCATTCTAACAAGATGATATTGACCTACAAAAACAGCCTCTAGCCGGCGAGCATGTAACATGGGTGCTTGCATAAGCGTTTATGATTGATTGATTGCCATTAGTGCCTAATCAGAGACAAACCCATGCACAACAAATTCCTTCTATGAAGTATATACAATGCTTAATAGAGATACTCAATGGTAGCACAGCTCCTGAGCTCTCAATGACTCAATGATGACTAACTGATCAATGAATGAATATGGCTAAGGCCTAGACTCCTATTTATAGTGTGTAATGTTGGTGAGTTGGCTATCAACCTTGGCACAATAGCCCTTACAAACACATGAATCCGGACTCAACCTTTGAGTCAGCCAATGGGTAGAAGCATGTCCGTGTGTTACTTTAGAGGCGCATACCATTCAGTCGATCATCGCATCTCATCCATGCATCCAGTTCAGTTCAGCGCATCTCATCCAGTTCAGTCCATCAGATTCAGCCAACGCATCTATCTCCTCAGCGTTTCCTTCCCAGGCAATAGGAGAGCATCTGCGTTTTCAGCATCAGATCAGCATCGCATCAGTTCCAAAACCATCCCTTCAGCGTTTCCTTCCCAGGAGACAAGGGAAAGACAGTGGGACAGCAGTTCATTCAGTATATCAGTATATTCAGCATATAGGCAGCATATTCAGCATATAGTTCATTATTCCTATCTCCTACATAGAGGGAAGCCGGCATCGAAGGGTGGACCTCAGCATTGGAGCAAGGAACAGTCCTCAGCATCAGCATTCAGCCTATCCATCTCATCCCGAGAGGGATATCCATCTAGGACAGCATCATAGATCTATTCAGATCTCACTGTAACCCATTCATCTAATATAGCTGCATTGCATTGCATTGACACTATCTGTCTATTTCTTAAGCATCATTAAGTGCAGCTTAGTCAGCCTAAGGTTGTGTTTACGACGGTCATATCCCTCGCATGTCACATTGGTATCAGAGCGTTACAGGGTAACCGGCCTTAGATCATTTTCATTCCATTAGTCATTCAGTCAGTCATCATGTTAATTGCTTCCGCGCAGCTAAATCCAGTTCTCAAAATCTTGTAAGCCATCCTTAGGGATTTTCCCTTAGGCATGCATTAGTAACCCATCCATCTGCATTCTTGCACAGCATATAGGGTTGCACATGGCTTGCATAGCAGACATCCTAGCAGTTAGTCTTGCATCTGCAAGGCATACATGTTTGCCCATGGATTTTCTGGGGAAGAATGACATCCATCATCAAAGGAGCACATAAAGTTTTGGGCTTCGACTGGCAGCAGCAGGGGCTTCTCTTCCACATAAGAAGACGGAAGTTTGCTCCAACATCGCCTCAGGAGGTTGAGAGCTTTAGGAACGACGGAGATGGTAGGTGAAAGGTTTCCACAGACAGGTCAGGGGTGACTCAGGTATTTCCAAGCAGTTTTAGCAGCATTTGCCATTCAGTTGCCACAGTAGACAAAGTCTTTGGCTCAAAGGATTCCACTCCTACAAACGACCTGAGTCGCGGCAGAAGAAGTCAGAAGGGGGCAGTGGTTCGGTGGAGAAGGATCACCAGAGGAGTCGAAAGGTTGCCAGGTATACCACCCAGCAACAGTTTAGCAAAGGGGAATGTCACGTGCACACCCATCAGGTGTACAAGTGGCATGGCATCATCAGGCATATAATTAGGATATTCATTTAGGCATAGCATCATATGGGGGTGTTTTATCACCAACATCAGCACTCTAGTCATCATGAGCATTGTAAGGCCTTCATGTGCATCAGCCGACAGCATATTTGCTCAGCCGACTGCATTTATGACCAACCGACTGGCATTTTATGGCATTTATAGCCAGTCGTAAGCATTCAAGGCTGGCCGACCAGCACCAAGCACCCATATAAATAGAGGCGCATACCATTCAGTCGATCATCGCGCATCTCACATCAGCGTTTTCAGTCCATCAACGCATCCAGTTCAGTTCAGCGCATCTCATCCAGTTCAGTCCATCAGATTCAGCCAACGCATCTATCTCCTCAGCATTTCCTTCCCAGGCAACAGGAGAGCATCTGCGTTTTCAGCATCAGATCAGCATCGCATCAGTTCCAAAGCCATCCCTTCAGCGTTTCCTTCCCAGGAGACAAGGGAAAGACAGTGGGACAGCAGTTCATTCAGTATATCACTATATTCAGCATATAGGCAGCATATTCAGCATATAGTTCATCATTCCTATCTCCTACATAGAGGGAAGCCGGCATCGAAGGGTGGACCTCAGCATTGGAGCAAGGAACAGTCCTTTGCATCAGCATTCAGCCTATCCATCTCATCCCGAGAAGGATATCTGCTAGCCTGTGGCAGCCACCCACACCATGGAAAAATGTGGAAAAAATACGGGGAGTGAGGAAAAATGAGAAAACAGATCTCATTGTAACCCATTTATGTAATATAGCTGCATTGCATTGCATTGACACTATCTATCTATTTCTTAAGCATCATTAAGTGCAGCTTAGTCAGCCTGCTCTTGTAGAGATTGATGTTGGTGGATCATGTTTTCTCCCAAGAAACCAAAGAGCTTTTTGATCTACCGAAACTACATGTACTACATACATGTACCTGCCCGCAGATGTATGTGAAGAAAAACAAACACACCTTTGTGGTCAAGGACTAGGTGAAGATTTCATCCTCATGCGATGGAGGAAGGGTGGGTGTACCCAATTGACTTAGGCAAGGAAGCCACATATACCGAGATACATGCCACCGTGTGTGTCCCCTCTGTCCACAAATTAGACGGTGTGTAGCACCCCCTTGGAGGCGATGCGTTTTGTTGTTGTGGATGGCCGCCTACTATGTGCTATCCTGCAGCCTGAATAGGGCTGTATTTTTGCTGAATCTGGCCACCCTTATGCTCTCCTAAAAGGTGAATTTGGGCATGTTCCTGGATTCATCTAGGTATATATATTTTATCCATTTTCTCCTTGTGTAGTAAGTCATGAGGCTGTCGGCCTGTTTATAGAGGCAGTTGGCCAGTTCACACATTCACTATATAAGGCAGCCCCTCATATTCACTTGTTGTATCCAATCCCTGCACTTTATTCAACACTACTTGCTGGCTATTAACATTGTAAAGCTTCTTGCTATTATAAAAGGTGATATTGTCTACAAGCTCTCTCCTTTGCTCCCTCTTGGTTCTCACGAGCTGGAAGTGCCCTGGGAGCCCTAGATGTGTTATTGGAAGTATTTGTATCACTGTTGTGTGTTGTGTCTTTACCCTTCTTCTGAAATGAAGATTTGCCCTTGGTCCATTATCTGGTGTATGGGAACCATGAGTTGGAGTTCCAAGCATTAAACACCTGGAAGGACATGGTCATCTTTGGTGTAGCAGAGATTATGGACAAGATCTGTTCCGAGTTCATTGTTCGAGGCTTTTGGGACGTGATGTGTTCACAGTCCACTATTGGGGATTATGGACGCGGTGTGTCCAGCAGCCATAGTCACAGGGGACGGAGGACTGGGACGTGGAAACGTCATCCCGAGACGACCTGGCGTTCCAACACGGACTGCGGACGGGGGAACGTTTCGTGCATCACCCAATATGAAATTGCCATTTTAACAGATTCGGCTGTCTTTAAAACAATCTTTCAATGAAATCATAGTATTACTGATCATAATCCTCCAAAATATTGAGTCCATTTTTTTACAAAATATATGATCCGGACTCTCCGTTGTGAAGACTAGCTGGTCAACCAAAAAGATCCAATATCAAAATTCCATTCACAAAAGTCATTCTTTGGGTTCTCATACGTATCTTCCTCGACGTACGCATGGGTGTCCTAGCAACCACGAGCCCATGCATCACCTGGTCAGAACCCTCTAGGATCCTACTTAGGTGTCCTAGCACTTCACTCAAGGATCGCTTCGTCCGTCCTCGCCCATCGTATCGGAAGCGCACCATTTTAACCATACCAAGGCTGGTCAAGTCCTTGGTAGGCTTTGCCGCGAGCAACGTCCCTCAAAGACTCCCCGCCAGCTGTTGCAAAACGAGTCTCTTCTTAGTTAAACACATACCAAATGCTTCCTCCAGCATTCTAGCGTAAAATAGTCCTTTTGCAAGAAAACAAAGGTTCTATGCAAGTAGAATTCTCGGTTTGAGATTGGTTCCCGTAATCCAGATTTTCTTAATGAGAATCAATGATCTCTCATCAGAGTAATCTACCCATCATTTAACTGAATTTCCAACTAGATTCTTGGTGATTTCGGTTAAGGAAAAACTATGCTAATTCAACGGTAGTCTGTGGAGAGTGGTGAGCTGCAGGGTAAGCAGGAGGTTCTAGCTACACCCATGATTTTGTCCCTAGAGTTGTGCCCCAATGCCCACGCATTTTTTTTTGCTATTTTTTTCGTTGTTTTTTTTGGCCGGTTTTTTCGTCGTTGCTTCTACCCGTTGCTAGTTGCGCATGTTTTCTCCCGTTGGCGTGTGTGGCATGCCGTGGGGATTGTGCTTTGTAGTCAGCCCTGAGCCGCCTATAGGTCCCACTACTCGATCTAGACGGCCCGATCAGACTATAGGAGCTAGACATCACTGACACAGGGCTGCAGCGATCATCATAGGACCGTGAGGAGGTCACAGTGTATGGGAGATATTTCTGAGAGCTGGGACCAAAACTCTGGATCCCCAAATGGCCACCTCTGAAACCCAATCGCAAGAAACCAACTAAGCTAACAAATACCAACCCTAAGACAAATCTTCAACGTTGGCTTATCCTCGATCGCCTATTACGAGCACAAGGCTACTTTGAAGGCAACACTCGCCTGTGGCTACCCAAGCATGCCGCCTGTGCTCAAACCCCACAGCCACTCCCCAGGAAGCCGCGACAAAAGGTCCCAAAGCCACAGATTAGGCCACCCCAAGCGCAATGCAGCTAGCAAAGCTGGGTGCTCAACGCTCAAGGCTTCCACAATGGCAATACATGCCTATGGCTTCCAAAGCCATAATCCAAAGCCTATCCTCCGTGTCGACAACCAAATCATAACTCAAAGCCTCGTTAACAAAAAGCCCGAAATCCTCGATAACCAAAGGACCTTCATCAATTGGCAGCGATGGGTGCCCACACGCCTCTTAGATACCCAAGGCTTTCATGATGGGAACTATCATTTGGGCTCCCATGGCTTAACCCTCCATAGTTCGCCCATACCTCACCAACCAAGACATTACCTGGCTAATCGACAAAGATGGTTTTGCGACCAATGGGTAGGCAAGTCCCCCCTCCTCTCAATAAAATTCTACGGACTTGCCCACACCCAACCCATGGGAACTCCAAAGCTCAATTTGTCTAGCCCTTTTCCCCCACTGAGCCTCGTCCCCCACAGTGCTCCACCCTGCCCCTCGACCTCGGCACCAAACAAAGGGGAAGTGCTATACATGGCCGAGCTTATCCAGCCACTCAAAGATACACTCAAAGGTAAGCTCACAAATCTAGCCAAATGGGTTACTCAGTATAAAACCCTCTTTAGGGGTTCTGACCAATAAACACATGTAAAATAAAAAAGAGAGTCTCTAGGTGATTAGGACCATGGGCACAACTTTTTCCCTTGCCCATTCACAACACATGTAAATCTCACTGGGCTCTGCCCTATGTGCACACACTGCCCTACATGTTCTCGTTATCGATAACGGGATGTCCCGATGGCCCTCCTTCAGCGCCCTCACCTCCTTCCCTCACTCAGGAGGTACTAGCACTGTGGACTACCTTATGGGATCTCCGGCTTTGGCATACCTTATCCCAGACTTCTCACGAAGCACCAAGCGCAACGGATTTCTCAACGGCTCACCCAACGCAAGAAATGGGAGTTCTATACTGGGAAAGAGGATGAGTTATACCGACTTTTCTTAGGGCCCAACTGCAAAGAGGCCTGGAGGAAACTCCGAGAACATCGCCCTCCCACACCTATCACTTGCCCGGACACATGGCACTCCTATGCATGCTCCCTCTACCATCAGCCACCCCTACCCCCACCACCAGATCCCCGCCCCACCACCTCCACACCTTCTTCACAAAGGGCATGGTCCTCAAGGCCATTTGTAGACTACGCAATGGGCAAGCCCAAGATCATGAGGGACTCACTGCCGAGTACATCTCGCATGCCCATGATACCCTGCCGCCCCTACTAGCCTACATGTTCAACAGAGCCCTTTGTGAAGGATTTCCACCCTCTTGATCCACCAACACCATCACCCCCATCCTCAAAGCGGGAGATCCACTTGATCCTAATAACTACAGGACGATCATGATTGGCCACACATTGGCCAAACTCTATGGATCAGTGCTAGAGGCGGAGCTCACTTCATTTGCAGAGAGCCAGGGATGCAGAGCCTCGGGACAGACTGGCTTTCGGAGGAGCTACTCTACCCTTGACCACATCTTCACCCTCCGTGCCATCATCGAGGAGGGTAGAGCACAACATCAGAGGATTTACTGCTGCTTTGTGGATTTCCACAAAGCTTTTGATATTGTACCCCGAGCCCGCCTCTTACACCGTCTACAGGAGATCGGAGTCCCATCTGACATGATTTGGAGCATCATCGCCCTCTATGAGTCCATCACCGGCGGACGAGTGAGAGCCTCAGGAGGTACATCACAGGAGATTTCCAGCACTATTGGGCTGAAACAGGGCGGCCCTCTATCACCCACTCTTTTCGGCCTCTACATTGATGAGATCTCGAGCTTCATTGATGGATTAGGCGGGGCCAATCCCACACTGGCAGGCATATTGATCCCCATACTACTTTACGCAGATGACATCGTCCTCCTCTTAGACTCAGCCGAAGGGCTTCAGAGACAGTTGGATGCCTTACATGACTTTTGCACTCAGTGGGACCTCTCTATTAACCTTGGTAAAACCAAGGTAATGGTCTTCAATACCTCTCGCCCCTTCACATCCAGATTGAGCTTCACATATAGAGGGGATCCTGGAGATTGTCTCATCCTATGTCTACCTTGGTGTCACTTTCAGTGGCCCACACTGTACCATGCTTCCCGCAGCACATGCCAGAGTGGCGCGGGGATATGCAGCCTCGAGCTTACTTGAGCGGTAGTGCTTCCAGGCACATTTCCAGGAGCCCATGATGAAGGGTTGGCTTTTTGACACCCTTGTCACACTAGCGTTGATGTATGGAGCAACTTTCTGGGGGCCAGATTTATCTGATGAGGATTGGCAGCGAGTTGAGAGGCCCCAGGTCATGATGTTCTCCCGTATGATCCGCAGCAAACCATCAGTCCCTCACCAGATTATCCAGGCAGAGTTTGCTGCAGCCCCGATGGTAGTGGAGGCACTCTTCCAGATGGTCACATACCTCCATCGCATCAATCGCATGGATCCCCACAGGTACCTCAGTCTTGCCCTGGAGTCCTCCTGACAGCTATCGCGTGAGGGGCACTCACTTGGTTCTCAGTATATGGGCTCTACATGGACCGCCTACCCCCCCTTCAGTATAGTTTGGACTCCCCTTTTCTCCGGCTGTCTCACGAGGATACCAAGCGGGTTATCCGGTTGTCAGATCTTCTCAGCATCCACACACATTGCACATGGGTCACACCTTCGGAGCTCCCCACGAAGATGCACTTCTACAGAGATCACTTCCTCACACTCACTGAGGATGGATTTATCCAGCAGCCGGCTATTTGAGTGTTCGCATGTCCCATGCCATGTGGATTGCGATTGGCCAGATACGGGTTTCATCCCACCGCCTCAGAGTGGAGACATGTAGAGCTGAGCGCATCTTCAGAGCCGGGAAGCTCATATGGACACCCAGAGAGGAGAGGATCTGCCGACTATGCCACACAGAGGTTAAGACAGAGGAGCATTACATATGCCGCTGCCCAGTATACTATGAGATCCGCAGGAGATTTCACTGTCTATTTCATGAGGGATTCGGTCCACTCTGCAAGATCATTGACTTCCAGGACTAGCGTTGCCTGGGCCTCTTCCTGCTTGAGCTCCGCAAACACATGGACACCTTTTTGAGAGAGCCTCGGCCCCAGCCACCCCGCCCCCTCCCTCGCCAGCCAACCATCACCAGTTTCTTCCGGACCCAGGAGGTGGAGGACACCGACATAGTGGATCTTGTGGACCCTCCACGAGCTGCTTTGGACCTACCTCGCCCGAGAGGAGTTACCTCGGACCAAGCCTCTGCACTCGAGCGTGCCCGACGCCCTCGACCCCCCCGTCGGCCACGATCACCTCATCAGCTCTAGATCCAGGACATGCTCCACCGCCATCGAGCTACCTTTCCATGTGACATAGCTGAGGGAGACCTCTCGGCCACTCTCATCAGCCCCATGCTTGACATTTTGGAGAGTGGTATACCATCTACTCGGAGCTGATGTTGCTCCCATGTTTTTATGTTCTTAGTATTCCATGATGAGTTTCCATGGACAGTTTTGTATCACCCCAGTGAGATAGCTATGTGGACATTATTGTATCACTTTGGTCTCATAGGCCCATTGGGTCTTTAGTAGACGCTTAATATATCTTTCTTTCTTTCTGTCTCTCAACCCGCAAGCTTGCTCTAGCCTCTTAACTTTTAAGCCTTAATAGGTCGAGTTCGGCCTCTAGTAGACGTTAATACAGCTTTCCTTCTTTCTTTCTCTCTCTCTCTCTCTCTCACAAGCGGTTTGCAACTTGCAAGTTGCCGCTTAAGCTCTCTCTCTCTCAGAGGTGCTTGCCACTTAAGCCTTAAGCTCTCTCTCTCTCTCAAAGGTGCTTGCCACTGATGTACCCATTACCGGAGCATGGCGAGTGGGCAGAGATGAAACCAAGGCGAAGATATTGATCATCAGGTTTGCTGACTTGGAGAAGAAGAAGGCCTTCCTCTCCAAAAGGATGGCCCTTAAGGGGAAAAGATTTATTTGGATGAGGACCTTACACCAGCACAGATAGCACACCGGAAGGAACACATGCCGCGTGTGCTTGAGGCAAGGAAATAGGGGAAATGGGCGGTATACAGAGATGGCCGAGTCATCATTACGGAGAGGAGGCCCGCTTGACGGTGCGCGGCCTATGAGACCTTGCGATTCACGGTGTGGAATTGCAACGGAGCCCTTAAAACAGATACAAGATACTTTGAGGATACTTTCAGACACAGAGATATTGCTATGTATACGGAGACCCATCAGTGCACAAACAAGAGGCTTCCTGACGTCCCGAGTTATAGATGGGAATCAGTTTTCCGCCCTCAACCACGCACAGTGGGAGGTACCAGAGGATGCGGAGGAGTGGCAATACTTTACAGGGAGGAGCTTCGTGACAAAATACATGTGGTACATAGAGATGCAGATGCGAGGTACATGTGGGTCCGAATATGCAGAGGGGGGCTCTGCGAGCTATATGTGGCGGTATGCTACTTTCCCCCAGCCCACTCCAGGTTTGCACCATCAGGAGAGTCGCCCTATATACCACTATATGATGATATCATGAGGTTTGCCAGCATGGGAGACATATTACTATTGGGAGACTTTAATGCACGTACAGGCACAGAGCAGACGGAGTTGTATGATACTCAAGAGGCTATGTACCAGGAGATCACGGCAGAGGATGTAGGGTTGCAGAGATCGGCACATGATGAGGGGGAGATTACAGATTATGGCAGGCATTTTCTCACACTCGGGAGTGCACATGGGTTGGTCATATACAATGGCTTATCGAGATGGCAAGGATCAGATGCTCTCACACACTGGAACTCTAAAGGGGGAGCGAGAACAGTGGACTACTTGATGGGATCTCCTTCATTGATACCTGATGTGCGGGGTTTCACGATTTCCAGTAGGCCCATTGGCATAGCAGCCGATCATGCATACCTGAGTTTCACACTAGTAGGTAGATCCCCGAGAGATGGGCCAGCCACTCATCTACCTAGGTACCCAAGATATCAGTTTACACGCGAGACAGTTGGGGTTTATCGAGATGCAGTATCTGATGGCCTGTTCGCTTTAGACCCGCATAGCCCTATGGACGAGATCACGAGAGGATTGGCAGGTGTACTACATGCATTCGCCTCATATGCGTTTCCCTGCACAATTATCCCTTCCACCCACCCCCGCAGCACTGCCCCACAGAACAGTTGGTATGATGATGAGTGTCGTGAGACACGAGCACAGCTACAGCGTGAGATTGCCATTGGGTCTCACACGCATAGACAGGCCAGGATGATCTTTCGGCGCCTTGTGCGGAGGAAGAAACGAGCCTATCTGGCTAAGCTAGAGGAGGAGATCTGCCAACTCTTCCTGGGGAAGGACAGCAAGAGGGCATGGAAGATGTTTCAGGAGAGACAGCCTGGTACTCCGATTACTGCATCTGAGGCATGGCATACTTATGCTAGAGAGCTATATGATGCACCAAGATAGCCCCCCACCCCCCCTCCACTGGGAGCTAGACCGGCTAGCAGCACCCTTTTTACTATGCGGATGGTGCTAGATGCGATAGACAGGTTACAAAATGGAAAGGCACAGGATCATGATGGGCTAGTTGGAGAGCACTTCTTATATGCACGAGACACTTTGGCCCCGCTCATCGTACATGTTTTTAATCGTGCCATTTGTGAGGGTTTCCTGACAAGCTAGATAGAGCATATCATTGTACCACTCGTACTAGGCAACTACAGGATGACGATCATGATTGGTCATTACTTGGCCAAATTATATGGCTCTATATTGGAGTCGGAGCTGAGCCGATGGGCAGAGAGGCATGGTCATCGAGCACATGGACAGGCTGGCTTCAGGAGAAGATTTACTACCTTGGATCACATATTGCACTTCGGGCACTTATTGAAGAGGGCACTTGAGGGAAGGTGGGATCCTAAGAAGAAGGAAGAGGTTGATACAGCTGTGGCTCGCTTCTTCTTCCATGACCATATTGCTTTCCATACTGCTAGGTAAGCCTTGACTCTTCCCTCTTGACATGATTTTTCTAAGTTTCATTCTTGGAAGTTCACTTGTTTCTTTTTGTAATCAGATCCGTGTACTTCAAGGCTATGTGAAGAGGATTGGGGAGTATGGTCCAAACGACCCCCTCCCCCCCCCCCCCCCCCCCCCCCCCCCCCATCATCGGAGTCTTTGCGCACCACATTGCCCGACAAGGAGAATCGCCTTGTCGAGCAAGCTGCAGAGAACACACAGTGGCTATGGGCAAAGAATGGAGTGTCACTCATTGCAGATGGATGGAGTGACACACGAAAGCGGTCCATCCATGGCCTCGTTGCATATTCCCATGGCGAGATGTACTTTATTGCTTCACATGATGCCTTAGGGACAGGGAAGAGTGCAGACGTGCTTGCAGCAGAGTGGGCAAGTGGCATTGAGCTCATGGACCCGGAATGTGTGGTGGGTTTTGTTGCAGATGACGAGGCTGCAAATAGGGCAGCTAGAGCTATTATTGAGGGCATGTATCCACACATGACTGTGTCATATTGTATGGCACATTGTTTGAACAATCTTTTAAAGGATATTGGAAAGATGTCATGGATTGAGCTTATCATTCAGGAGGCCAATCAAATGGTAACTTTTGTCTTGAACCATCAGTTCCTCCGCCACGAGTTCTCCAAGAAATCAAGGCTCTCACTTCTCAAATACTCAAACACTAGATTTGCCTTCAACTTCTTGATGCTGGCTTGCTTGAGGGAGTGCAGTGGTGCATTG
>NC_141106.1:12932026-12947026 GCF_041138505.1 Cibotium barometz | reverse complement strand
CAGACAGATGGTCACCAACACTCTTCATTCTTTACCACCTTCCTACTTGGGCTTTCACACCTCTCTCAACCTCTCGATGAGAGGAGGTGGTGATCCCGTCACTTTTGAAGAGCTCGTGGGTTTACTCTTGCAGGAAGAGCAAACAAGAGCAAACATATCGAGCAACCGTGGTGGAGAAAAGGCATTTACAGCCAAGGACAAGGGTAAAGCAAAGAGCTTTAAGCATGGGGGACAACAGTCTAGCAAGGCTGGTCATGGACAGCCCTCTTCTAGTGGTGAAAAGTCTGACAAAGGGGATGCAAACAAGCCCAAAAAAAAGGGCAAATGTCACTACTGCCATAAGCCTGGACACTACATCAGTGAATGTAGGAAAAGGATTGCAAAAGAGAAAAAGAAAGAAGCTGGCAATGCAGTAGCAGACTCTTCGGATAACAAAGCACGGCAATCAGCTAATGTAATCCAGGAAGAGTACACTTTTTTGGTCACATGCACTAGTGACGCACCAGGTGCTTCAGACACTGATATGTCTTGCATTGCATCTGATAGACAGAATGCATCATGGTATTTTGATAGTGGTGCTTCGAGCCACATCACTTCATGCAAAGATGTATTTCAGCACTTGGTTTATGCTTCAAATGGCCGCACTGTATCATGTGCAGATCATACCACATATCCAGTAAAGGAAATTGGTAATGTCATACTTATTGCAGCCAATGGTGCCAATATATGTATGAAAAATGTATTGTATGTTCCAGGGATAAAGAAAAATCTGCTCTCCGTCTCAGCCATAAACGACCAAGGTTTAAAGGTTGAATTTGAAGACGGGAAGTGTTTGGTAAAAGACCCATCAAAGGGTTATGAAATAGTCTCTTCTGGAACACGATACAAAGGCTTGTATAAGCTGGACAGCTATGACAAGCGCACTTATGATGCAAATACAGTGGCTGCCCACACTCCTGCTATGCATGATGCAGAGCTATGGCATGCTCGTTTTGGGCATGTAAATTTTCAGAGTTTGATGCTTTTGCAGAAGCATCATATGGTTGATAATATGCCGCCTCTTGAGTCTCCACCAAGACATGTATGTGAGGGGTGTATTTTGGGAAAGATGCAACGAAAACCATTCCCCAAAGATGGAGCTGTTAGAGCTGAAAGTAAATTACAGCTCATACATAGTGATGTATGTGGTCCAATGCGGACACCATCCATAGGGGGGCATCTTTACTTTGTCACATTCATTGATGACTACTCCAGGTTTGCTTGGGCTTACCCTTTGAAAGCAAAAGAAGATGTGTTTACATGCTTTCGACACTTTGTAGCAATGGCTGAAAATATGTGTGCATGTAAAGTCCAAACACTTCGCTCAGATAGAGGTGGAGAATACATGTCAAATGCATTCAAGGATTATATGCTTCAAAAGGGCATCAAACACCAATGTACTGTGCCTTATACACCGCAGCAGAATGGTGTAGCTGAGAGGAAAAATAGATCTCTCATGGAGATGGCAAGATGCATGGTGAAAGCACAAAAGTTGCCTCACAAATTCTGGATGGAAGCTATAATGTGTGCAACTCATGTGTTGAACAGGTGTCCAACAAAAGCTTTGAAAACCATAACACCATTTGAGGCTTGGTATAGCCGAAAGCCAACAGTGGATTATATGCGTACATTTGGGTGTTTGGCATATGCCTATGTGCCAGAACAACTCCGAACAAAGCTTGATGACAAAGCAATTAAATGCATTTTTGTGGGCTACAGCAATGAAAGCAAAGGATACCGTCTTTATAATCCAACTACACGAAGGATTTTTGTAAGTAGAGATGTGGTATTTGCTGAAAATTCAGAACAGCCCATGGTCAGCTTATATAAAAGCAATGATACAGGCATATAGGACATGTTTGATGGACTTTTACCCATTGCAATTAGGGGGGATTCAGATCAGCCAGCCCCTACACAAGAAAATCCACATGCAGAACATGTGGACCAGCCAGCCATTCAGCCCCCTTCTGTGGAAGAAGTGGAAGATCTTGTCAGGGAAGAGCAAACAGCCATAGACACAGCCAAGTCAGTGCCAAGATGGTTGCTAAAAACTTTGCAAGAAAGCAAACTTGCAGCTCCACTCATAGGTAGAACAAGGGCTAGTTCCAGCCATGCCTTGAATGTACATCGTGGGGAGTCTGCATTCGCAATGGGTGGTCTCTTTGATTCAGAAGAGCCTTCTTCTTATGAAGAAGCACATGAGAATGAGCATTGGTTGCAAGCTATGCAAGCTGAAATTTCTTCTATCATGAAGAATAATACATGGGATCTTGTGGAATTGCCTAAAGGCAACCATGTAATTGGCACAAAGTGGGTGTACAAAGTCAAAAGAAAGTCTGATGGTACTATTGACAGGTACAAAGCAAGACTTGTGGCTAAAGGTTACTCCCAAAAAAAGGGAATAGATTATGAAGAGACTTTTGCTCCTACTTCGAGAATGACCACAATAAGATCTGTGATTGCATTGGCTGCCCATAAAGGATGGAAAGTGCATCAATTAGATATCAAAACTGCATTCTTAAATGGGGATTTACAGGAGGAAGTATATGTAAATCAGCCCATTGGTTTTGTAGTTCCTGGTGAGGAACATAATGTATGCAGGTTGCACAAAGCATTGTATGGGTTAAAACAAGCTCCAAGAGCTTGGTATGATAAGATACATGCTCATCTAACCAGCCAAGGTTATGAGAATAGTCCAGCTGAAAGCACATTGTATGTGAAGAAAACCGATGCCGATATTCTCATAGTCATCTTGTATGTAGATGACATGCTCATTACAGGTACAAGCAAAGCACAAATTTCAGATTTCAAAGCTGATTTGAAAGCTGAATTTGATATGTCAGATTTGGGGCCTTTACACTACTATCTCGGCATACAGTTTATGCATACAGATGATGGCATTGTTATGCAGCAAACTAAGTACATAAAAAGTTTGCTAAAAAGGTTTCACATGGATGAATGTAAGCCCATTTCTCCTCCGGTAGAACCAGGTGTACGGCTTACTATGCATGATATTGGAGAGCCTTTTGAGGCCGGCCTTTATAGCCAGGCAGTGGGATGCCTCATTTACTTGTGTAACACGAGGCCAGACATATCTTTTGGGGTGTCTTTGTTGAGCAAATTCATGCACAGCCCAGGCACAAAGCATTGGCAAGCAGTCAAACGCATTTTTCGATATCTTGAGGGTACCCTGGATCTTGATTTGTTCTATCCCAGGGGGGCAGCTTGCAGCTTTATGCATACAGTGATTCAGATTGGGCTGGTGATTATGATTCCAGGCAATCCACCAGTGGGAATTGTTTTTTTCTTGGCAGCTCATGCATATCTTGGTTGAGTAAAAAGCAACCTACTGTTGCTACATCTACTTGTGAGGCTGAGTACAGGGCAGTCTTTACAGCTACAGTAGATTGTGTATGGTTGAGGAGACTATTGGCTGATCTTCGTGAGTGTCAGCAGACACCCACCACCATTCTCATTGATAGCCAGAGTGCTATGGCCGTGGCACGAAATCCAGTATTTCATGCACGTACCAAGCACATAGAGATTCATTATAACTATGTCAGAGAGAGGCTACATGCAGGGGAGATCAGTTTATATTATTGCCCTACACAGGATAATGTTGCAGATCTATTCACAAAGGCTTTACCTCGAGAAAAGTTTGAAGCTTTCCGCAAAGCTTTGGGCTTACTCTCATACAGAGAGTGATCTGCTACCCTTGTACAGGTTCACACTTCCACTACAGGGGGGATTTGTAGGCATATGCTCACTTATAGTAGTGCTATGTGTGAACAGGGCTTAACCAAGGGCACTTTTTCCCATGTGGTTTTTCCCCTTGGACATCAAGTGTGAAAGGACACATATAATATTTTGTAGTTCTATATTATATGGATGTGGCACACATGCAAGGGTTGACTTGCATTTTGTGGATACCACACTTTTGGCTCTCTCTCTCTCTCTCTCTCTCTCTCTCTCTCTCTCTCTCATTTCTGTGTGTGAGCTTCTCTACCCTGCACCTAACCCTAATGTGCAGGTTTGTGTGTGTGAGTGTGTGAGTCCAACACCCAACAATACATACATATATATATACATATATATATATACATATATATATATATACATATATATATATATACATATATATATATATATACATATATATATATATATATACATACATACATACATATATATGTATATATATGTATGTGTATATATATATGTTAGAAGTCATCTCCTGTCAGTTTTATACACCAGGGCCTTTGTTGTGGGTGTGCCCGCCCTTATGAGGTGTTTTTCCATTTTTCCCCACTCTCCGTATTTTTTTCCATTTTTTCTGAGGCTTGGCCAAGAGCAGTACAGTGCTGGCCGACTGGGTGTTTTTCAATCGTGGGCACTCTTGCTGCTGGCCGACTGTTTTTCATCAGTCGTGGGGGCACCAGTTTGCTGGCCGACTGCATTTATGCAGTCGTGGGACCTCTTTCTTCAGTCGTGGGCACTTTAGTGCTGGCCGACTGCCCTTCCAGGGAGGTATATATAGGTCCTCAGCCCCCATACCTCATTTGTATCATATTCGGGATCTTCTTGTGTATATCAGAGCAGAGTTACACGCCTACATCTCTCTCTCTCTTGTGCTGTTTTTCTGCCTGCGTTTTTGCTCTTGTGTTCCCAGATTTGGTCATCATCTCCGCTGCGTATTCTGACATGGTATCAGAGCCCTAGGCTCTGGATAGGTCTTGGGATTTGTGTGAGCAAGAGGGGGCTGTTTTGTGGCTGATTGGTGGACTTTTTTGGACTGTTCGGGAAGAGGAGAAGCAAGAGGAAGGCGGGCTGAGCCACTTGTAGGTTTTAGTTCTTCTTTGTTCCCACCCACGCACCCTTTTCAGAGTACATCCCCGCTATGGCAGATCTGTTTGAGATGGCCGAGAGACATGTGAAGATCCCGACACTCCCCACGTTCTTGGTGGACCGTTAGTTAGACGGGAGCAACTACGGCATATGGAAGGTGATGATGGAATCCGTTCTGGAGTCTTACGACCTCGCCGATTTTGTCGTTGTTGGTATTCCACGGCCGGAAGTAGAGGAAGGGGAGTTACCGTCAACCCGAAAGGACCGGGAGGCCCAGACACAGATGTGGGATCGTGTCAACGCCAGGGTCCGTTCGTTTATTTTCCTCAACTGCACACCACAGGTAATCAATCATGTAAAGCATATGACGCTGGCCAAAGGTATATGGCAGCATTTGGCCTCACTTTATAACAGGGTATCGTCCATGAAGAGGATTTCCTTGGAAGTACAGATGCGGGTTATGAGCCTTGCAAAGTCGTCGACGATGCGGGAGCATATTAACAAGCTGCAGGCTCTTCAGCAGGAAGTTCTTCAGGCTGGGAAGGAGATATCGTCAGAGGACATGGCCATCACATTGCTGTCACATTTGCCCTCTTCGTACTCAGCATTTTACTCGTCTTTGATTACCAGTGGTGGCAGGCTCAGCACCATCACGTGGGAGGAGCTTGTGCCCATGGTCGTGGACCAGGAGGAATGATTCACGAACCCTCCTCAGGGTGGAGGTTCGGAGGCCTTAACTGGCCAACTGTCATGGCCCTGTGAAAATGGAGCAGGACAAGTGTGGGCATGGTGGTTGCAGGGTCAGAATATTTTATGATTCACATGGGGGGTGCCCGGACAGTGTTCAAAGATGTGTGGACAACCCTAGGTGTGAAGGGGGAACATTAAAACATTAACTTTTAATGTTTATAAAAGTTGCCCCTAGGCCTTAGTGGCCCTAGGGAACTTATTCAAGTTGGGCCCTAGGGATTATTATTATTATTTTTGGGGGAGGAGCCACTTTTGGAGAGTTTCTCTCTCTTCTCTCTCTCTCTCTTCCCTTTTGGGAGTCGTGGAGCAAAAGCATGTATTCTATGCGTGGAGAAGCTGAAGAAAGGGGAGGCGGCTGCTGAAGATCAGAACTGTTGCTGATTTTCTGAGAGAACCAGCCGTACAGCACTGTACGGCCAGAGCAGGACTCTCTCTCTCTCTCTCTTTCTCTCTCCTGTTGCTGGCGGCGCACAAGCTGTTGCTGTTAGGGGCTGCGCAGAAGGCCTGTGCAGGCTGCACAGCTTGTTTTTCAGCAGGTACACTTGGTACGGCTGCCGTACAGTGTACGGGCAGCAAGGTACAGACGGTACAGTTGCTGCAGAAGTGTTTACAGGTGCTGGACAGACCTGTACATGCTGATTCAGGCTGGTACAGAAGTGGACAGCAGGCTGTTTTTGCAAGTACAACGCCTGGCACGCATCCCGAGGCGGTACAATCAAGTACAGTGCTGCTTTTCAGATCTGTACTTCCAAGGACAGCATAGGAGTGAGCATCAGGAGGAAGATACAGGCAAGTGCAAGCACACGTGTGAAGCAGGATTGTGGGTTCAAGTGCCTGCAGGCACAGATTGGTGCTGTTGCTTCCTCCAGAGTTGTTTCACGAGCTGAACTTGGTAAGCCTTGACTCTGTTCATCCATCTCTCTTTCTATTGCTTGATGTCTGCTACAGGTATGTGTTATCTGGCTCCTTGTGAGAGGAGGAGTATAGCAGATTGACAAGGGATTAAGACAGGGATTGAACAGCACATGTATGTTGAGCTGAGAATATGTATCATGCTTATGAGTTATGCCAGATGTATGCCCATGGCTGGCCTGCTTTGTGAACTTGGCTGATCAGAGGGAGGCACAGTGTGTTGCTTGAGGACACAGATCTGTGTGCATAGATCCTCTGTGCTGAGAAGGATTTGTGGGCAGTCAGATTGGACTACAGGTGTAAACTCTTGGCTGGTTTTTGTTTTGTACTCAGCCATACATATTATTTTAATGGAATAAAGAAATACCGCAAGGGGCGCCAAGCTTTGGGGCCAACAGGTGTCGTTGTGTATTCAGATTTGGGCACTCTAGC
Source organism: Cibotium barometz (assembly GCF_041138505.1). Taxonomy (NCBI): domain Eukaryota; kingdom Viridiplantae; phylum Streptophyta; class Polypodiopsida; order Cyatheales; family Cibotiaceae; genus Cibotium; species Cibotium barometz. Next base: position 12,940,048 of record NC_141106.1, on the reverse strand, counting down.
TCCAATCTGTGTTCTTTTCATTTTTCATCTAGACTACAAGTGGACGGGTGATTGTTAATCTACCGCACTCTGGTTTTCTATCAGAGGCCGGTTTCAAGGTTCCGTCCCCGGGACCAATCATCAACTTTCTGAAGGGGGTGAGCTCGTGGTTGTTTTGGAGAAAGCCATCGCTGAAAATTCAGCAACCATGTCTGATACAGAGGAAGAGTACTTTTATCAAGAAGAAGAAGAGCAAGAGTCTTCTCCTGAAAGAGATGTATCTGAGGATATTTTTGCAGGAGAACAGGCTGCAGATGTTGAGCCTTATGAGGATGTAACACAGCCAGAAGATGTGCATGGTAAAGAGGATGATGATGCTAAGTTCAAAGATCGCTTGGCTAGTGTTATGGATACTTTTATGCAGCTCACACAGAGCGAGAGATTTGCTGAATTTATGAGATCTCGCTCAGAGCCCCGCACAGAGCCCCAGAAAAAGAAGAAGAAGGTTCGTTCGAAGAATCTTACTCATGGTCATAGTGGTACCACTCCACAGGATCCATCTCCTGCACAGTTTCCGAACATGCAGCATGCTTTTGGTGCAAACCCACAGAGTTCCTTCTATGGACAGCCACCTATTCCTCAGCAGAACATGCATCCAGGGTACTTTGGTGGTGGCTCAGTGTTTCAATCCATGACTGGGGGTTATCCTCAGGGAGGCATGGGTATGTATGGGCCTTTTGGAGCCAATTTTCAGCCTGGCATGCAAGGGAATATGTATGGTGGTATGCAGTCCGGTATGCAAGGAAATGTGTTTGGAAGCATGCAACCTGGAATGCAAGGCAATATGTTTGGTGGCATGCAGCCAGGTATGCAGCATGGAATGTATGGAAACATGGCTGGGATGTATGGTATGCCTGGTGTTGGAATGGGAAATGTTGACCCAATGATGGGTATGAATGTTGGGGGCAGCAATCTCACGAAACCACTTCCATATGATAATCTAACGCCTATGGGAAAGGCAAAGGATTACAAGGAAGGGGGAGCTGCAGTGAAGTTTGACACTTTCAGTGGGGCCAAGGATAAATTGAAGGCACTTACCTTTTTACAGCAGTTTGATGCTGCTTTTTCTGGTGGGAATTACACAGAGTCCTCGAAGGTGAGGAAAGCTGCCACTTTTCTCAAGGGCAATGCTTTGCAGTGGTGGTCTACTCTTCTTTTGCAGGGCATAGCACCCACCACATGGGTCCAATTCAAACAGGTTTTCTCTTCCGTATGGCTCACATCTACATTTGAGGTGGATGTTATGACAGCATGGCACAAGCTGGATGCTTCAAAGTGTGATAGTTTGGAAGACTATAACAAGAAGTTTTGGGAAGCTCTACTCCCAGTGACTTCTTATCGTGCCGTGCCATTATCTGAGCAGGTAGAGAAGTATTGTTGTGGGCTGCCCAAGGAGGTACGCGATTACTGTATAAAGACAAGAGTAACGAACATGTCACAGATGATTGAAAATGCTATGACAGCCAATGCGTTACTCACAGGTGGTTCATCTGGATTTAAAGGCAGTAAGAAATTGGGCAAGAAAGCTGAAAAATTTGGGCATGCTTCTCGTGATGCTAAAGGGTCTACAGAGACAAAGTATAAGAAGTTGCCAATGCCCAAAAGGACTTCTGAGGAAAGACAGGCTTTGAGAGATGCTCAAAAGTGTTTTTACTGTACTGAAGAGGGGCATATGTCATTCAATTGTCCCAAGAGAACGTCCAAGAAGGATCCTGACAATAAAGGAGAGCCCAAGCCAAAGAAACCAAAGCCTTCTGCAGGTTTAGTTCCTGATCTTGTGGGTGAGCAGCTAAGTGGTGAAGCTACAGAGTTGTGCAGGGCATGGGGCAAAGTGAGAGATCAGAATGCTTTGATCTTCTTTGACACAGGTGCTAGAGCCAACTTCATTTCACCAGATTTGGCTGGCCGATTGGGGATTCGCGCAGAGGAGATGGGGCCGTTACATGAGGCAAATATGGCTTGTCCAGGGTATGCAGAACCTGTTACTCCTATCATTGGGAAGCTTCGGCTTCATTTGCAGGGTTATGTGGACAGCGAAGAGTTCTTCATCATGCCTTTGGATGGCTGTGATGTTTTGTTGGGGATGCCATGGTGCCACAGGGTACATGCGGTGGTGGATACTTACAATAGGAAAATTACTCTGACTCATAGAGGGAAAGAGCATGTATTGGATGTAAAACTCAAAGGGGAATCTGTTCCTATTGTATCCGCTTCGGCGATTTCATCAGTAATGAAAAAGCATCTTTCTGCGTACTTGATTTATGTAAAGGATGCACAGGATGATGAGTCTAAGTCTAATTTGTCAATGTTAGATAAAGACAGGGCTGATTTCTTAAGTGAGTTTCAAGACTGTTTTTCCGAGTCATTGCCAGGAGAATTACCTCCTGAGAGGCCAGAAGATCATGCCATAGATCTGATTCCTGGTAGTACTCCACCGAATAGACCGCCGTATCGTGTTAGTGCAGCCCAACAGGAAGAGATTATGAGTCAGGTACAGGAGCTATTGAATAAGGGGTTGATACAGCCTAGCTCATCACCCTTTTGCTCACCTGTGCTCTTAGTGCAGAAGAAGGATGGTTCTTGGCGCATGTGTATTGATTACAGGGCGCTGAATAAGAATACCATCAAGAATCGATTCCCCATACCAAGGATCGATGACATCTTGGACCGCTTACAGGGCTCCACAGTTTTTAGTCGTATTGACTTGAAAAGCGGGTATCATCAGATACGCATTAGACCCGAGGATGTGCATAAGACAGCATTCCGAACCACATTTGGGTTGTATGAGTTCTTGGTTATGCCCTTTGGTTTGACGAATGCGCCTGCCACATTTAACCGAATGATGGACAGGATTTTCCGACCTCATAGAGAGTTTGTGGGCACATTCTTTGATGATATGATTGTGCATTCACAAACTGAGGAAGAGCATAGAAGGCATTTGGCCATTGTGTTTGCAGAACTCAGAAACCATAGGTTGGTGGTTAATGGCAAGAAGAGTGAGTTTTTCTTGCAGGAGATACATTTCTTGGGGCATATTGTGTCTGGTCATGGAGTCCGTATGGATCCAGCAAAGGTGGAAGCAATACTAAATTGGCCAGCTTTGAGGACCGTGCATGATGTACGCAGCTTTCTAGGATTGTGTTCCTATTACAGGCGTTACATACGGCACTTTGCTGAAATTGCTTCGCCTCTTCATGCTTTGACGAAGAAAGCAACTCCGTTTAGATGGGCTGATCGGGAAATTACAGCATTCAAAAAGCTCAAAGAAAAGCTTACTTCGGACCCAGTATTGGTGTTACCGGACCTCCGAAAGGCTTTTGTTGTCCAGTGTGATGCATGTGGAAGTAGTATTGGTGCAGTTCTCATGCAAGAGGGACATGTGATAGCCTATGAGAGTAGAGTTTTGCAAGATGCCGAGAAGCATTTACAGGTGTATGAGAAAGAGATGTTGGCTGTAATTCACGCTCTTTCTACATGGAAACACTACTTGCTTGGGGCTGATTTCACTGTACAGACAGATCATCAGACCTTGCGATATTTCCTCACGCAGACTAAGCTTTCAGAGAAGCATATGCGTTGGGCAAACTTTTTGTCAATGTTTCACTTCCAGATTGTGCATGTGGAAGGCAAAAAGAATGTAGTGGCAGATGCTTTGTCACGCAAGCCACAGGTCTCTGCAGTTTCACTTGCTTATCATCATGAGCTTGATGAAATGAAAGAGCAGTATGCCCATGATGAGGATTTTGAAAGGTTGTATGATCAGATGTCTGAGGGTCAGCGGCATGAGCATTACACTCTCAGAGATGGGTTTTTATTGATGCATGGTAGACTGTGTGTTACCAGGCCATTGCGACTCAAGGTTATGATTGAAAGTCATGCTCCACCGTATGCAGGTCATAGAGGTATTGACGCCACGGTCAAAGCAGTGGAGACTTTCTTTTATTGGCCAACCTTGAGGAAAGATGTTGACGCCTTTGTGAGGCAATGCATCGTATGTCAGAAGGTAAAGTTTGACCGTCAGAAGACACCAGGGTTAATACAGCCTTTACCTATTCCGGATAGACCTTGGGAGAGCATTGCCATGGATTTTGTATTTGATCTTCCACGGACACAAACGGGAAATGATGGTATCTGGACAATCATATGCAGGTTCAGTAAGCAGGCTCATTTCATTCCCGTGAGGAAGACAATTAAAGTGGATCATATGGTGAAGTTGTTCATGGCGAACATCTTCAAGTATCATGGCTTGCCTACGTCTATCATTAGTGACCGTGATCCACGGATGACGAGTTTGTTTTGGAGAGGGTTGTTTGACAACATGGGTACAACTCTCAAGTTTTCATCGTCATTTCATCCACAGACAGATGGTCAGTCAGAAGAGGCTAACTCTACAGTGTTGGATCTTCTAAAGTGTTATGTGTCAGAGCACAAGCAACAATGGGAAAAGTATCTTCCTTTGGTGGAGTTTGCATATAACAACACTGTACATAGCTCGACAGGCAAGGCGCCTTTTGAGATTGTAGAAGGAGGGAAGAAGATACCACCCATTTTGCATACAAAGGATAAGATTTTTGAGGCTGATCAGTATGTGGAGAGCTTGGATGAAGCTTATCGAAGAGTTAAGTTGGCCCTCCAGAAAACTCAGCAGAAGCAAAAGAAAGCCGCAGACCGTCACAGACGTGATTTACAGTTTGCATTGGGTGATTGGGTTCTTTTGCGTTTTGAAAAGGCTAGACTCAAGAAGATGAAGGGTAAAGAGCGCTTATTCCCTAAGTTGAGTATGCGATATTATGGGCCTTTTCAGGTTTTGGAAAAGATTGGTGAGGTAACCTATCGTTTGAAGTTACCAGATCACTGGAGGATTCACAATGCTTTTCACGTGAGTCTTCTTAGACCTTTCCGTGGGGATGTGCCTGAGGATGTATCAGATGAGGCTCAGCCGGAAGTTGAGGAACTTGATGAGGTTCTGATTCCAGAGCAGATACTGGCACATAAAGAAAGGAAGGTACGAGGTAAAGTTTCCCGTCGCTATCTTGTGAAGTTCAAGAACTATTCACCGATGGATGCGAAGTGGATGGAGGAAGGTGACTTAACAGATTCACCTCAGGTTTTGCAGCTTTATCTCGATGCCTTTGAGTTAGAGCCGACTCTTATTGTGGCTCATTCAGGTTCAGCAGAGCATGGGTCTGGAGCATTACCTGATGCTCAAGAGGGGGGTAGCACCTCCACTCCCTTGATACAGACAGGCTCAGATGACATCTAGAGGTCGCTTGGTGCAGATTTTATCTCATCCGAAGGTACTGAGGCTGACAGTACATCTGTTTATGGGACTTCTATGATATATGTGTACTAGTCACATGGAGATTTTTGTGGATATGTATGGTTCACAGTGGTATACAACTTGGACTATTACTATGCCATTGGTTTGCAGTGAATATTGATACATGTGTATGGCTCAGAGAGATTGGGACGCTGATCTTGCCATATTGTATATTTCACTTTGGATATTTTGATGCATCACCAGAATGCAATCGAGGACGCTTGCCATCTTTCAAGAGGGGGGTATGTCATGGCCCTGTGAAAATGGAGCAGGACAAGTGTGGGCATGGTGGTTGCAGGGTCAGAATATTTTATGATTCACATGGGGGGTGCCCGGACAGTGTTCAAAGATGTGTGGACAACCCTAGGTGTGAAGGGGGAACATTAAAACATTAACTTTTAATGTTTATAAAAGTTGCCCCTAGGCCTTAGTGGCCCTAGGGAACTTATTCAAGTTGGGCCCTAGGGATTATTATTATTATTTTTGGGGGAGGAGCCACTTTTGGAGAGTTTCTCTCTCTTCTCTCTCTCTCTCTTCCCTTTTGGGAGTCGTGGAGCAAAAGCATGTATTCTATGCGTGGAGAAGCTGAAGAAAGGGGAGGCGGCTGCTGAAGATCAGAACTGTTGCTGATTTTCTGAGAGAACCAGCCGTACAGCACTGTACGGCCAGAGCAGGACTCTCTTTCTCTCTCCTGTTGCTGGCGGCGCACAAGCTGTTGCTGTTAGGGGCTGCGCAGAAGGCCTGTGCAGGCTGCACAGCTTGTTTTTCAGCAGGTACACTTGGTACGGCTGCCGTACAGTGTACGGGCAGCAAGGTACAGACGGTACAGTTGCTGCAGAAGTGTTTACAGGTGCTGGACAGACCTGTACATGCTGATTCAGGCTGGTACAGAAGTGGACAGCAGGCTGTTTTTGCAAGTACAACGCCTGGCACGCATCCCGAGGCGGTACAATCAAGTACAGTGCTGATTTTCAGATCTGTACTTCCAAGGACAGCATAGGAGTGAGCATCAGGAGGAAGATACAGGCAAGTGCAAGCACACGTGTGAAGCAGGATTGTGGGTTCAAGTGCCTGCAGGCATAGATTGGTGCTGTTGCTTCCTCCAGAGTTGTTTCACGAGCTGAACTTGGTAAGCCTTGACTCTGTTCATCCATCTCTCTTTCTATTGCTTGATGTCTGCTACAGGTATGTGTTATCTGGCTCCTTGTGAGAGGAGGAGTATAGCAGATTGACAAGGGATTAAGACAGGGATTGAACAGCACATGTATGTTGAGCTGAGAATATGTATCATGCTTATGAGTTATGCCAGATGTATGCCCATGGCTGGCCTGCTTTGTGAACTTGGCTGATCAGAGGGAGGCACAGTGTGTTGCTTGAGGACACAGATCTGTGTGCATAGATCCTCTGTGCTGAGAAGGATTTGTGGGCAGTCAGATTGGACTACAGGTGTAAACTCTTGGCTGGTTTTTGTTTTGTACTCAGCCATACATATTATTTTAATGGAATAAAGAAATACCGCAAGGGGCGCCAAGCTTTGGGGCCAACAGGTGTCGTTGTGTATTCAGATTTGGGCACTCTAGCTCCAATCTGTGTTCTTTTCATTTTTCATCTAGACTACAAGTGGACGGGTGATTGTTAATCTACCGCACTCTGGTTTTCTATCAGAGGCCGGTTTCACCAACGGTCGAAAGGCCGTAACTCGGGCAAAGGGAAGGCTTCATCGGAGAAGTCTTCTGAGAAGAAGTCCGACGCTAACCGCGAGAAACTGAAGGCAGAGAGGACCTGTAATGATTGTGGTGAGAAAGGCCACTACTGGAGGCAATGTCCCAAGCGGAAGACCGAGAAGGGTGAAGATTCCTCAGCAGCAATCATGAAGACTCCGGCTTTTGTGCACCTGGAGGTGATGGACACCGATGCTTCATTTTCTTCAGGCAGGGAGGAGATTGGAGGACTCTCCGCAACGGATACTCGGGAGTGGATTCTCGATAGTGGTGCTTCCAGGCACATGACTCCTTCCCGTTCCGGTTTACAGGATCTATGCAGGTTTTCTGGTCATATTCTTACTGGTGATACATCCACTATCCCAGTTCACAGTGAGGGCAGGATGGAGATCGTTCCCGATGGCAGAGGGGGGAAGCATTCCTCCCAGGTATTGTATGTTCCGGCACTTGGTTTTCATCTGTTGTCAGTGCATCAGGTTTGCAAGACTGGCGTACGGGTGGAGTTCGATTAGCATTTTGTTGCTCTCCGGGACAAAGCAACAGGCCAAGTGTTTGGGAAGGCGGAGTGGAGAATGGAGTTTACAGGCTTTCAGCACTCTCTCCCAGGTCCTCAGGATTGTGATGAGTGGCAGTCTGGTAATGGCTACTCAAGTGTGGATACGCTGCAGGTGCGGGCTTTCCGAGACCAGGTGGTGGATAGCTTACCAGTAGATGGCAGCAGTTGGCAGGAACTTTCCAGTACTGATGTTGGTAGTTCTTGTGTTCGTGAGTCAGAGGAAGCTGAACAGGTCACTTATGCTCTGATGTCTCGTAGTGTTCGGGACATAGAACTTCCAACCTTTCGGAAAGCCAGGCAGGTGGCAGGTGCTTACTTGCAGAAGGAGGTGGATTCTCCAGGCTTTGTGGTTCTGGATTCAGAGGGGGTTGTTGACAGGTTTCATG